>NW_027315746.1:3128442-3148442 GCF_026437365.1 Eucyclogobius newberryi | reverse complement strand
ATACACAACATACTCAACATACACAACATACTCAACATACACAACATACACAACATACACAACATACACAACATACTCAACATACACAACATACTCAACATACACAACATACTCAACATACACAACATACACAACATACACAACATACACAACATACACAACATACTCAACATACACAACATACACAACATACACAACATACTCAACATACACAACATACACATCATACTCAACATACACAACATACTCAACATACACAACATCCTCAACATACACAACATACTCAACATACACAACATACACAACATACTCAACATACTCAACATACTCAACATACACAACATACACAACATCCTCAACATACACAACATACACAACATACACAACATACTCAACATACTCAACATACACAACATACACAACATACACAACATACACAACATACTCAACATACACAACATACTCAACATACACAACATACTCAACATACTCAACATACACAACATACTCAACATACACAACATACTCAACATACTCAACATACACAACATACTCAACATACACAACATACTCAACATACACAACATACACAACATACACAACATACTCAACATACTCAACATACACAACATACACAACATACACAACATACACAACATACTCAACATACACAACATACTCAACATACACAACATACACAACATACTCAACATACACAACATACTCAACATACTCAACATACACAACATACTCAACATACACAACATACTCAACATACACAACATACACAACATACACAACATACTCAACATACTCAACATACACAACATACACAACATACACAACATACACAACATACACAACATACACAACATACTCAACATACACAACATACACATCATACACAACATACACAACATACACAACATTCCTTTAGTTGATTAATTGGTTGATGATGTCATTAGTCGACTGTTTTTATTTAGATGATGGTGATTGGTCTGGAAGAAGACATGAGTGAGCTACAGATCTGAGAGTGAACCACCATTTTATTCAGCTCTTATTGTTTATTATTTTTTATATATATTTCCCTCTCCCCTTCTCTCTCCTTCTCTCTCTCCCACTCTCCCCTTCTCTCCCTCTCTCCTTCACTTTCCCTCTCTCCTTCTCTCTCCTTCTCTCCCCCTCTCTCGCCCTCTCTCCATCCCTCCGTCCCGCTCAGACTCTAATCCCAGACCTCCGACAATCGCTCGGCAATCGCACGCGATCCTTCTCATACCGGGTATGAATCTGCCTCGTTTCCATGGGGACGGCATGCTTCCTACACCCCTCCTTTCACCCTCACCCGTCACCCTTTATTACCCCATCACGACTCCCCCTCCCTCTCTCTTTCTCTCTCCATTTCATTTTCACCCTCGTGTCTTTCTCTTCGCCCTTTTCCCCTCCTCTCTCCTCACTCTCTTCTTCTTTCCCTCCACTTACTCTTTCCTTTTCACCTCCTTTCTACTCACTCTCTTTCTTCTCTTTCTTCTCCCCTCTTGTAACCCTCTCTCCCTCTCTCTCTTTCTTCCCCTCCCCACTACACCTCTCCCACTCTCTCCCCTGCATCTCTTTCCCCTTCTCTCCTTTCCCCTCTCTTTTTCATCCCGCTTTCTCTCCAGCCTCCACCTCTCCTCTTCCTCTTCTGTTCTCTCTCTCTCTCGCTCAAATCCCTCCCTCCTTCTCTCTCCTCCTCTCTAACTCACCCCGCTTTTTGCATTATCTCCTCTCTTCCTCCGCCTGTCTCTTCCTTTCCCTCCCCTTTCACCCGCTCTCTCTCTCTTTCTCTCTCTCCTCCGCCCTCGTTCTCTAGATTTCTGTCGCTCTCTCTTTCCCGGCTTCAGACCCTTTCTTTTTGTCTCGCTCTCCACTTCCTCCCTCAATTACTTCCTACTACCTTCATCTCTTTACCCTCACCCTCTCTCTGTCTTTCACCTTTTCTCCTTTCTCACTCGCTCTCTCCTTTCCCCCATCTTCCATATATCCCTCCCACCTGCCTTTCACTCTCTCTCTCCTTCTCATCCCTCTCTCCTCCCCTCCTCCATCATCGTTCCTCTCACTCTTCCTCTCCTATTTCTCTCTACAGTTTCCTTTTACCTCTCCTCTGCACCGTCCTATATCAGTCTTTCCTTCTCCTCTCAACTTTCTTCTCCTCCTCTTCTCCCACTGTCCCCTCTCTCCCTTTCTCATCTTTCCTCTTCCTCTCTCCCTTCCTCTCTCGTCGCCTCTTCTCTTTCTCTGCCCCTTTGCCTCATCCCTCCCCCTCTATCGCTTCCTCCTTTTGCCCTCTCTCTCCCTCTCGCTCTTTCTCCGCCTCTCTCTTTCTTTCGCTCCCCGGTCTCCCCCCGTTCCTCTCTGGTGTTACCATGGTGACATCTTACCTGTTTGATAGTGTACAGTGCAGCTGCTGTGTTGCTGTGTTGCTGTGTTGCTGTTGCCGTGGCGCTGGAGCCTCCTCACGATGTCTTTGTCTCGTCGGGCGTCGCACACGTGTCAAACCAACACTTCTTTATCCACAAGAATGACCTTTAGGGAATGTGTCAGGATGCTAGGATTGTTATGATTATGATGATGATTATTATTATTATGATTATGATGATGATGATGATGATTATGATTATGATTATGATTATGATTATTATTATTATGATGATGATTATGATGATGATTATGATGATGATGATGATTATGATTATTATTATTATGATGATGATTATTATTATTATTATTCTGATTATTATGATATTGATGATTATTATGATGATGATTATGATTGTTATGATGATGATTATTATGATATTGATGATTATTATGATGATGATTATGATTGTTATGATGATGATTATGATGATGATTATTATTGTTATTATTCATTTATATGTAGTATTGTTATTATTAATTTATTTTATATTATTGTTGTTGTTATTATTATTATCATTATTTTAACAATTATTATTATTTTTATCATCACTATTATTATTATTATGAGTATTATTTATTTTACAGTTTTATTTTCCCGATCCGATTCCGAGTCGTCTGATTTTGAGTATCGGCCGACACCGAATCCCGATCCAATACTTTCATAAAACATTTTTAAAATGCACAAATGCAACATAAACAGGTTGTTCCCAGTTTTTATTTTATTTTTTAACACTTTGACACTTTTGAGGTGGCTTGAATAAGAAATAATAGTGCAAAATTTGAATCGCAGCAGTAAACAAATAAGCAAAGTGTGTATTAAATGAAAGTGCAACAGTTTCATACAGTAAGGCCATAATGTGCTTTTCAGAACTGCACTCTTCATTCTCTTCTGGCTTAAATAATAAAATTTATGTTTTTCTTGATGAAATCCGTCTGAATGTCGAGTCGAGAGTAAGTCAGGGGCGAGTGTTCTGATCCTCGCGGTCGCCACGGTGACTATCACGCCGCGCTATCAGCACTCCGCACCCCCGTGTCTGTGCTCCGCCCAAACTACACACCCCAAACCACACCCCCGTGTCTGTGCTCCGCCCAAACTACACACCCCAAACCACACCCCCGTGTCTGTGCTCCGCCCAAACCACACCCCCGTGTCTGTGCTCCGCCCAAACCACACCCCCGTGTCTGTGCTCCGCCCAAACCACACCCCCGTGTCCGTGCTCCGGAATGGTGATGACGTATGTATGATGTATTTTGTTCTAAATGTGTAATTTTACGTTTCACAGATAAATCATTTGGTTGCTTAAATAAGCTAAATTAATTTAATTTGTTTATTTGTAGAATTGTAGTCTTTTGCCTACTCTGATGTAAATATGTTACTGTCACTTTAAGAGGGATAGCGCTAAGGGGGCGTAGCCAGGAGCGCAGGAGACAGCGCAATATACAGAGCCAAATGGGTTTCTTATTGTAGTATTCTTTTTTTTGAGAATAGCTGTATTTGATTACTCCTGTGTGTCACAAAACTGTGGATTAAACTTTGTCAACTATTTTTTACATCAGAATCCTGTGGGAGTTATTTCTCATCAATTAATGTACACGAGTAATACTATCTGCAAAAACAAGACCTCAGCCACACGATCTGCTGTGGCAGGATCGCACGGCGCAAAACAAAACTAAAATGTCGCGATCCATTCATGCGTCATATGGAGGCGAGAGACTAATAATAAGCTTGAAATGTATAGCGCTGATCAAACTAAAAAGAGTAAAATTTATATTCGATCAGTGATTGGGAGGTGACGTCCTATACCTATCAGGTCTGAAACCACGTGATTTCCGATTTCCGATCACGTGATTGGATCGGGACATCCCTACTTTTTATTATCATCAGTATTATTAGGCCCGAGTGCCACAAGCTGGCGACGCGGTCGTCATCCCCATATAAAGCGCTCGTTTGCGCTAAGTAACTCACGAATACGTTCCACATCTCTTGCATGTTCCGTGCATATGAACATGTCATTTAAAAATTGAACATTTTTACTGTATAGAGGGCCAAAAACACAAAGTGGGCAGAGCCCACTCAAAATTAACGAAAGTACCCGTCAGTGACCAAGGACCCACACCATGAGGTAGGAAAATGTATAGTTTATGATATTTGAAAAATGGGAAACATTGTTTTCGCATCGGAATATTATTCTTTCTTCTTCTCGGGACCAACCCCCCTATTTTTCACCCAGTGAACATTGACGAAAAGTCACAAAAATTTGCACATCTCTAAAAATCGTGCCTCTCTACATTCTGGCTATCTCCTTTTACTAAAGTTTTTTAAAATTGCCCGTCAGCGCCCCCAAATGTACCAAAAATGGTATTGAGGGATAGGAAATGACCAAAAAAAAAACTGATCGTAGAATCATGAAATTTGGCGCAGAGATAGATGGTGACAAGATAAGTAAAAAATATTATTACGGAAACGCCGTCCGCCCAAGAAAATGTCACCGCAAATGTGCCGCAAACTGTAGCTACAATTTAGGAAATTTCCCAAATTTTAAATTTGCTGCTGTTTATGCAGATCAAATCTGAATTGTGTCAAATTTTAATCAGTTGTTGAACCCTTTGCCCTAAACCTATTTTAAGTGAAATAAATTAATTTGGCGTGACAGCGCCCCCTACAGAGTTACATAACATTTTATATGGAGGGTAAAATGTTGAATTTTTTAATTTTTTACGAAATTTGGCACAAAATTCCATTTTGGCATCCCGATCAAAAAAGTAAATGAGACCCATGTCATATGTTACGGCGTAGCCATAGCAATGAAATAAACCACCCATGTTATTCCAATGGGGACATTGCCAGATCTCTGAAATTTGAACATGCTTATACTTTATACTTTTACAAACTCTTCCGAGGGCGTTTGCCCTATTAACCTGACATTTGGTGAGACTCATATCTTCAGGGGTGGACCATCAAAAGTTATCAAATGTTTTATTCTAAGAGTCACGGACTTTGTGCAGCGGAGCCACAAACTTTTCCCTTCATATGTAAAGCAAAGGGGAGAAGACGCGACAGCGTCACGGATTCAGCAGTAGGGTAATAAAAAGTAAAATACGGCGGCAGCGTGGCGAGGGCCGATCATCGCCGCTTTTGGCTATATTTATTATTATCATTATTATTATTATTGTTATTATCATCAGTATTATTATTAGGCCTGAGCGCCACAAGCTGGCGAGAGGCCTATTAGTTACGTAAGTGCGCACGAAATCGAGCGCAAAGCGCTCGCCCGCTTCCAAACGCTCACTAACGCACTCTTCCAGTCATGCACACCCCGTGCATACTAATTAGTAGTAGGAAAATTGAATATTACCGTTGTAAGTAGCTCACGAATACGTTCCCCATCTCTTGCATGTTCCGTGCATATAAACATGTAATGCAAAAATGTAACATTATTACCAAATAGAAGGCCAAAAGCACAAAGTGGGAGGAGCCCACTCAAAATTAACAAAAGTTAATTTGACCAGGGACCCACACCATGACGTAGAATGTATAGTTTATGATATTTGAAAAATAGGAAACATTGTTTTTGCATCGGAATATTATTCTTTCTTTCTTCTTTCTTCGTGGGGCAAACCCCCCCTATTTTTCACCCTGTGAACATTGACGAAAAGTCAAAAAAAATTGCACACCTCTAAAAATGGTGCCTCTACGTTCTGGCTATATTCGTTATGTAATATTTTAAGAATTGGCGTGTCAGCATTGAGAGATAGGAAATGGTCAATTTTTTTTTAATAGATTTGTGTATAGAGTATAACTATTAAACTAAATATAATTATTAAACAAAGTAAATATAATTATTAAACTAAATATAGTTATTAAACAAAGTAAATATAATTATTAAATGAATAAAGTGTAATGTTATCTCGGATTTAGGATTTAGTTTAAAAGTACAAAAGGTCAGTGTTTTGATCATAGACGGTTTCTATAAATAGTTCAATCCTCTTAAAGCAGCACTGTGTAACTTTTCTGGGGTGTGGCCTCTTCCACCTGCTCGTCTCCATGGAGATGACACTGCTTTGCCTGGAGTGTTCTGTGTGGCATTAAACATTTCGATCTTGCATTTATTCAATCACATGCTCAATAATAAATCGTACATTCTGACTGTGAACAGGGTCACCTTTCCACAGATCTGACCGGTAACTTGGCTCTGCAATATTCTCAGTAAAAACATATCCATAGAAACAAGCAGCTGGCGAGCCCTGCCTCAGAAGAGTTATACAGTGTGTCTTTAATACTTGTGCAACATGGACTTCACTGAAAATGTAGAAACAAATGAGTTCTATATTTAACTTAAATGTAAATTAACAAACAAAGAGCCACAGAATGTTTGTGGAAGCAACAGGTGTTGACAGGTCGATTATGTTGAGTATTTTCATATTCAAAGTCAGAAGAGGAGACTATTGATAAAGAGAAGAAGAACAACACGAGAGACAGGGACGCTTCAACAGACAATCAACCCAGCTGGAGCCCTCAGGTACGTGTGGACCTGTTCTAGTCCCGCGTTAGTCCCGCGTCAGTCCCGCGTCAGTCATTGTTTAGTCCTGTTCTAGTCCCGCGTTAGTCCTGCTTTAGTCATTGTTTAGACCTGTTTTAGACTCGCTTTAGTCCTGGTTTAGTCCTGCTTTAGTCCTTGTTTAGACCTGTTTTAGTCCTTGTTTAGACCTGGTTTAGTCCTGGTTTAGACCTGGTTTAGACCTGGTTTAGACCTGGTTTAGACCTGGTTCTTGTCTCTCCAGGTGAACATGGACCAGTCTTCGTGGCTCTTCGTGCTGCTGCTCAGTGAGTTGATCATTTCTGTTTTGATGTTTTTTCTCATTCAAAAGTTGCAAAAGTCAAAGTGTAAATAGATGATTGATGTCATTGTTCATGCTCGGCTCCATCAGGCCTTCATTTAAACTAAACTACTATGTGATCAATCATGTAAAAATAACCAGCTGTTTTATGATCAAACATGAGCAAACTGAACCTTTTCAGGACAAATCTGAGAAAAGAAAGAAAAAAGAGAAAAGTTTAAATGTTGAATTTAGTTTTATTTAGGGATTAAAGAGAATTAAAAAAACTGACATCAGAGGAGGAGGGAGAGGAGGGAGAGGAGGGAGAGGAGGGAGGAGAGGAGGAAGGAGGGGAGGGAGGGGAGGAGGGAGGAGAGGAGGAAGGAGAGGAGGGAGGAGAGGAGGGAGGAGGAAGGAGAGGAGGGAGGAGAGGAGAGAGGAGGGAGGAGAGGAGGAAGGAGAGGAGGGAGGAGGAAGGAGAGGAGGGAGGAGAGGAGGGAGGAGAGGAGGAAGGAGAGGAGGGAGGAGAGGAGGCGGGGAGGGAGAGGAGCGAGAGGGAGAGGAGCGGGAGGGAGAGGAGGAGGAGAAGAAGGAGAGGGAGGAGAGGAGGAGGGAGAGGTGGAGGAGGAGAGGGAGGAAGAGGAGGAGGAGGAAGAGGAGGAGGGAGAGGAGGAGGAAGAAGAGGAGGATGGAGAAGAGGAGGGAAAGGAGGGAGAAGAGGAGGAAGAGGAGGGTGAATAGGTCCCTCTATTCAAACGTCCCGTGTAAATCTCTGGATCATTTTAAATGAAATGATGAAAACTTCAGGTTCAGAGTGGACACTGTGTTCGTTTCCATGGGAACGAGAGCAAAGTGACCACACAATCAAAAGCATCTCACCTTTAATATTTAAGGCTCGTAACGAGTCATGTTTTATTCTTCTTTAAAGGTCAGATCACTCTCTCTGCGACTGAAGACCTGGAGTACCACATCATAAAAGAGCCCATGACGTGGGCTGACGCTCAGACCATCTGCAGAAAGCACTACACAGACCTGGCAACAGTGAGGAACATGAAGGAGCTGAAGGAGCTGGAGAGTCTGAGAGCTGCTGCAGAAGGACCAGGCGAAGGAACAGACGTGTGGATCGGACTTTATCAAACCAGCAACAACCGCCTAGACACAAACAGGAAATGGCACTGGTCTCTGCCCGAGTTCCAGTACAATGAAGGAGAGGCTGAGTGGTACACAGGGGAACCTGATGATTATCAAGGAAAAACTCAAAACTGTTTGACGATTGATCAAAATAACCAATGGTTTGATACAATATGTGATGAGACATATCATTTCATCTGCTACAATGGTGAGGACTGTTTTTAATTTTATTACACTTGAAAATCAAAGAAAGCTTATTTTAAATACTTTATTCCTTTAATGTGTTACTATTGTGAGGTCTGTTTGTACATGTTTATACTATACGTATATCGACTGTAGAGATGGGGCACACGGATGTGAGATTTAGGAGGAATATTTGCAATAAAATCCACTGTATTATTTCTAAACAAATCTCTTGTTCTACAGAGCCCTCCAACACGTATGTCAAGAGCGTGAACACCATAACCTGGTTAAAGGCTCAACAGTACTGCAGAGAACACCACACTGACTTGGTGAGTGGACTGGACCAGCTAAGACAGTTTCAAGCCAAATATCCAACCCATCCCCCCTGGTATTTCATTGGTCTGTCCCGGGACACCTGGGCGTGGTCAGATGGAAGTGACTCCTCCTTCAGAAACTGGAACTCAGATCCACTGAACCATAAATGTGCCGCTCTGATAGCTCCGGGCCGATGGGAGAGCGCTGACTGTGACCTAAAGAAATCCTTCATCTGCCACGGAGGTGAGTGTACAAGGAATAACCCTCCCACAGAGACTAAAGACCCTCCCACACGGACAGAAGACCCTCCCACAGAGACTAAAGACCCTCCCACACGGACAGAAGACCCTCCCACACGGACTGACGACCCTCCCACACGGACAGAAGACCCTCCCACACGGACAGAAGACCCTCCCACACGGACAGAGGACCCTCCCACACGGACAGAGGACCCTCCCACACGGACTGAAGACCCTCCCACACAGACTGAAGACCCTCCCACACGGACTGAAGACCCTCCCACACGGACTGAAGACCCTCCCACACGGACTGAAGACCCTCCCACACAGACTGAAGACCCTCCCACACAGACTGACGACCCTCCCACACAGACTGACGACCCTCCCACACGGACTGAAGACCCTCCCACACAGACTGAAGACCCTCCCACACAGACTGAAGACCCTCCCACAGAGACTGAAGACCCTCCCACACAGAATGAAGACCCTCCCACACAGACTGAGGACCCTCCCACACAGACTGAAGACCCTCCCACACAGACTGAAGACCCTCCCACACAGACTAACGACCCTCCCACGGACTGAAGACCCTCCCACACAGACTGAAGACCCTCCCACGCAGACTGAAGACCCTCCCACACAGACTGAAGACCCTCCCACACAGACTGAAGACCCTCCCACACAGACTGAAGACCCTCCCACACAGACTAACGACCCTCCCACAGACTTACGACCCTCCCACACAGACTGAGGACCCTCCCACACGGACTGAAGACCCTCCCACACAGACTGAAGACCCTCCCACACAGACTGAAGACCCTCCCACACGGACAGAGGACCCTCCCACACGGACTGAAGACCCTCCCACACAGACTGAAGACCCTCCCACACAGACTAACAACCCTCCCACACAGACTGAGGACCCTCCCACAGACTTACGACCCTCCCACACAGACTGAGGACCCTCCCACACGGACTGAAGACCCTCCCACACAGACTGAAGACCCTCCCACACAGACTGAAGACCCTCCCACACGGACTGAAGACCCTCCCACACAGACTGAAGACCCTCCCACACAGACTAACGACCCTCCCACACAGACTGAGGACCCTCCCACACAGACTGAAGACCCTCCCACACAGACTGATGAAGTGTTACCTCTGAAATGACTTTTTTAAACTTTATTTTTGCAGGTTTGAAGACTTGGAAGACTTTGGTGAAAATAAGTCTGTCCTCAACTGTAGATCCCAACTCACACGAATCTGAAATCCTCAAACAGGTACGTGTAGATATTTGTACTTCTGTATTATTATATTTATGCAGAACAATGGAATGGAACACATCCAGGAGCTTTAACCTTTGAGAGACTGAAACATGAAGTGTTAAACTAACACAAGAATCCCATGTGTTTCAGAACATGTTTGTAGCTCTAAATGACACGTTTACAACACCATAGATGGTGATTTTGATCTGAGTTTCACTGCAGCTTTGTTCAAGTCGTTCATAGAATCCTTTTCAGGGTTTTCCTTCTGCACATCACAAAAACCACTGGTTTAAAACTTTGCACAAATGAATCAATCTGTGTTTTCCTTTATTGCATCGTCTTTAGTTCCGGTGTCTGTTTATTGTTCTCATTTCTCAGTCTCACTTCTCTCCTTTTTCTTCAGCTGGAGGACAAGTTCAAAGCAAAGGGACAAAACGTCAAACTGAGCTGGAAAAGAGGAAAAGACGGAAAGGTTTTCAAAAAGAAAAAGGACGAGCTGTGACGACGAGGATGAATATCATAAGTACATTTTGCCATGTACTTGCCATTGCCATCGTTAGTGACCAAAACACAACTAGGAATTTGCTTCAACACCATGGCAACAGCACTATCATAGCACTATCCACAACCTGGGTTAAGTAGTATACATGTAGTATAGAAGTATAGCTGTATAGAACAGAGAAGTATAGAGTTTCAACAAGAGGACTTTTTCTCCTTGTTTATGTGTGTGATGAATTCAATAACTTCGATAACTGTGTCCAATAACACAATATTAGTGGTTGTTCTTTTAACATTTGACATCTTGAGATTTCACAAAACAAAAGTCAAGATACAGGTTTATCCTTGGTAATACAGTGTGTGTCGTTTTACTCATTTGAAGATAAAAGTCCTCTGCTTCCTTTTGTTCATGCCTTATGAATTCAAGCGTGCTCATGTCATTAAGTACATTCATAAAAAGGGCTGTATAAGTTTAGCTCTGGCCAGCTGTTGTTGTGTCCTTAGGCAAGACACTTCACCCACACTGCCTGCTCTTTGACGCCTTTTGTAGATGTTGTGTTCTTTTGTTTGATCTGTGTGAGGTGAAGTGAGGGTCAGTTGTGCCCGTTTGACCCTTGAATCGATCTTTTTGTTTTTTTGACTTGGTTTAGATGTGGATTTGTTTGAAAAATGTAAGATTATTAACATAAACTCTAATAAAGGTGTTCTAAAGCCAACATGGTGTTATTTTTCATTGAAATGCCTCACTGTCTTTCAAACACAGACAAATGTCAAACTTTCAACATTTCACGATCTGTATAAATATGAAAATACACTTATATTATACGAGCTTATTGACAATTATAATAAAAGGCTAAACAGATAACATTTTGGGGACTTCATACACTTGATAATTCTCTTTACCTTTCATATGATGTGGACATTATGGGGAGTGAAACTAACTGGAGGCACTGCTCTGTCTGAGACTGACTGTGTCAGACACAATCTGACCATAAAGAACTGACTCAGCTGGAACTACGTGTCACAGGTTTGGGCTTTAGTGGTAAGAGCACGGCCTGATGGAACCAATAAAAACATACATGGAAGTTAAGAATAAGTCTACAATTTAGCTGATAAAACTGGGTCAAACTGGGTTATGGTGACGAGCTGTGTGCACGCGCTCGCTAGAAAACAGAAACTAACATTAAAAATATAATTTCACCCACAAAATCCCAGAAAATACGAACAACAAATGAGTGACAATGAAGACACAAGCCTGGGAAAGCTGCGGGGAAAATATGTGTAAAAACAGCCCCCCCTAGTGCTATTTCTGTAGTCACATCACACAGATGGGGAAACAAAATGCGAGTCAGGCTGCCCAATCTGAGAAATTTGATTCATATTCCCAGTGAAAAGATAAGGCCCAGTCCCACTGAAACTAGTCTGAAACTTGCTGTTCTAAATGTCAGATCCTTATGTAACAAATCACTCTTAATTGGGCCCGAGCCCCAGCAGGGCTTAGGGCCTATTGGTCCAGCAACGCTGCCGAAGGCATGGATCATGCAGACTTACTCCTGCCATGACAAAAAAAAAGATTTTACAGACATGACGGTTATTTAGATGCATTTGGCCCTCGTTAAAGCGCCCCCTAAAGGTCGGGCGACTCGTTGAGCTAAAATGCAGTTCAGTTAAGATGAATGTATTTTGAATTTTGCAAAACAATTCTAAAAACTTTTATCACAGAAGAGCACATTTTTTTAGGTTTATAATTTAACTTCCTGTTTGTAATTGATGACATCACACAAGGAAATTACCCAGCAAACACTGAGAAAAACTCATCTAAAGTCACTTCTTTTTAATCTGACAAATAAAAATAAATGAGAGCGACTTTATTTTGTTGAATTAGTGTTTGAAGAGTTAAAAAAGTTGTTTCTTTTGTCTAAATTCTACATAAACTTTGACTGGTATGAGTGTCCCTGGTGTTTCAACGTTTTCTCCACAAATACCTGCTCGATCTGTGTAAAACTATAATGTATACGTACAACAGGTACAAATACACCAAATAAAGCCAAAAGTAGAAGTCATACGTCACTTTAATGTTTTATTTTGCTGTTAATTACACATTTACTAACACTTTCCTATTAAATAACACCTTATTACATTGTATAAGTATGACATAAAGACATTTTTGTACATGAATAAGTGTAAATGAGTAAAAACTACATTTCTTTTGGTACTGAAACTCTTATTACCAAAAGCCTAATTCATAAATATTCTACAAACCTCATCATTATTTGGGATTGACTTTGAAAACCTAATCTCTCTGGTCTGACAACGATGGCGTCTTTTCGAGGCGGAACGTGGCACGGGTCTAGCTTTTGTTTACTTCCACGAAACAGCGACGATGCCGAGCTTTTGCGCCAGATTCCGTTCCGCGCGACGCCAACGGACCGAACGAACGCGGCGATGTTAAACCAGGTCGACGAAGCCGCGCGATCCGAGGAGGACGCCGCGCGCTTGTTGTTTCGGCGGAAGAGTAAACAGAGTAAACAGAAAAGCGTCGGAAGGGTTTCAAAAATAGCGGCCGCGTAAATCCCAAACGTGAAGCGCTAACCTTGAGTCTCCCCGTGTTCGCGGCGAGGAGCGCAGCCTCTCCGTCTTTGTTCTCGCTCGTTTGCATTTCGCCGTAGTGTTGTTCGCTCTGATTAAGCCGCCGTCAATCAAACGCCTGAGCTGGATCTTTGTGCTTTTCCCCCGTACACGTGTTCCCTTCTTTTCCCTCGCCGTGTGATTTTGTTATTCGCCGGTGAGTGGGAGCTAATTAAATGTTACAGTTTTCAGATAGAAGCGGATCAAGTGTGAGTCATTCTTCGCGGCGGGAAAGGGAAAAGTAACTGACAGGTTCAAGTTAACTGACAGAAGGAGTCAGGGCTGTTGCCACGCCTGCCCTGAGGCGCTCTACGGTCATGGCTGCCAATCTGCGCCGACGGCTTCACCTCAACTCACCAGTGAACATCAGTGAACTCTTAAAGGCCCTGTGCAGGTGGAAACTGTGACGTTTTAATTTAGTTTTAAGGCCATTAAGGCCATTTAAGGTCTTTCTGCTCGTGTTGGTCAGTTCTTTCTGCTCGTGTTGGTCAGTTCTTTCTGCTCGTGTTGGTCAGTTCTTTCTGCTCGTGTTGGTCAGTTCTTTCTGTTGTTGTTGGTCAGTTCTTTCTGTTGTTGTTGGTCAGTTCTTTCTGCTTGTGTTGGTCAGTTCTTTCTGCTCGTGTTGGTCAGTTCTTTCTGCTTGTGTTGGTCAGTTCTTGCAGTTCCTGTTGGTCAGTTCTTTCTGCTCGTGTTGGTCAGTTCTTTCTGCTCATGTTGGTCAGTTCTTTCTGCTCATGTTGGTCAGTTCTTTCAATTGTTGTTGGTCAGTTCTTTCTGCTCGTGTTGGTCAGTTCTTTCTGCTCATGTTGGTCAGTTCTTTCAATTGTTGTTGGTCAGTTCTTTCTGCTCGTGTTGGTCAGTTCTTTCTGTTGTTGTTGGTCAGTTCTTTCTGCTTGTGTTGGTCAGTTCTTTCTGCTCATGTTGGTCAGTTCTTTCAATTGTTGTTGGTCAGTTCTTTCTGTTCTTGTTGGTCAGATCTTGCAGTTCCTGTTGGTCAGTTCTTTCTGCTTGTGTTGGTCAGTTCTTTCTGCTCGTGTTGGTCAGTTCTTTCTGCTCGTGTTGGTCAGTTCTTTCTGCTTGTGTTGGTCAGTTCTTTCTGCTCATGTTGGTCAGTTCTTTCAATTGTTGTTGGTCAGTTCTTTCTGCTCGTGTTGGTCAGTTCTTTCTGTTGTTGTTGGTCAGTTCTTTCTGTTCGTGTTGGTCAGTTCTTGCCGTTCTTGTTGGTCAGATCTTGCAGTTCCTGTTGGTCAGTTCTTTCTGCTTGTGTTGGTCAGTTCTTTCTGCTCGTGTTGGTCAGTTCGTTCTGCTCTTGTTGGTCAGTTCTTTCAATTGTTGTTGGTCAGTTCTTTCTGCTTGTGTTGGTCAGTTCTTTCTGCTTGTGTTGGTCAGTTCTTTCTGCTTGTGTTGGTCAGTTCTTTCTGCTCGTGTTGGTCAGTTCGTTCTGCTCTTGTTGGTCAGTTCTTTCAATTGTTGTTGGTCAGTTCTTTCTGCTTGTGTTGGTCAGTTCTTTCTGCTTGTGTTGGTCAGTTCTTTCTGCTCATGTTGGTCAGTTCTTTCTGCTCTTGTCGGTCAGTTCTTGCAGCTCGTGTTGGTCAGTTCTTTCTGCTCTTGTCGGTCAGTTCTTGCAGCTTTTTGGCTGAATTGGACGTTGTCTTTTCTTTGGCCCGTAGTCTTTCTCAGGACAGGAGTGTGAAATGGGGATGAGAGAAGGGAGGACATACGTTAAACTGTCGTAGCCGGGACCTTGCGACACTGCGGCCGGCTGCACATGGAGCCTGGCATATGTGCTGCTGCCTTTCCCACTCCACCACCGCACGATCGGTTACATGCTTTCAATGGGCTGTGTTTGATATTTAATGTATGAATTATTTATGTTTATAGCATACATTTCCCCCCAAATTAAGTAGAAAATCATAAAACGTGCACTTTAACTCTCACGACTTATTTCGACTGTGAAATATTACAAAGAATTCAATTTGCTTTTTTTCGTCACCAGCACAAACTTTTGAAGAATCAAACACGCTAGCTCTTTAATATAATTAGCATAATTTTGCTCAAAATGTTCCATATTTTTCCACAGTTAAGTGCTTTTTTAAAAAAAAAACATTTATTTCTTACAAACAGGATGCTTGAAAGGCAAAGATGTTTTTCATTCGTCGTGTTTATTCATTCATTCGAGAACGCGCTGTACTAAAAAAAAGAAGATGACCACATTAGCGCCATTTGGACTGGCGTGTTTTAATGGTTTTATTCACCCGCAGCGGCTTTGCTAACGCTCGCTCACGGCTTTATTCACCCGCCGCAGCTTTGCTAACGCTCGCTCACGGCTTTATTCACCCGCAGAGGCTTTGCTAACGCTCGCTCACGGCTTTATTCACCCGCCGCGACTCTGATAACGCTCGCTCACGGCTTTATTCACCCGCAGAGGCTTTGCTAACGCTCGCTCACGGCTTTATTTCACCCGCCGCAGCTTTGCTAACGCTCGCTCACGGCTTTATTCACCCGCCGCAGCTTTGCTAACGCTCGCTCACGCTCGCTCACGGCTTTATTCACCCGCAGAGGCTTTGCTAACGCTCGCTCACGGCTTTATTCACCCGCAGAGGCTTTGCTAACGCTCGCTCACGGCTTTATTCACCCGCCGCAGCTTTGCTAACGCTCGCTCACGGCTTTATTCACCCGCAGAGGCTTTGCTAACGCTCGCTCACGGCTTTATTCACCCGCCGCAGCTTTGCTAACGCTCGCTCACGGCTTTATTCACCCGCAGAGGCTTTGCTAACGCTCGCTCACGGCTTTATTCACCCGCCGCGACTCTGATAACGCTCGCTCACGGCTTTATTCACCCGCAGAGGCTTTGCTAACGCTCGCTCACGGCTTTATTTCACCCGCCGCAGCTTTGCTAACGCTCGCTCACGGCTTTATTCACCCGCCGCAGCTTTGCTAACGCTCGCTCACGCTCGCTCACGGCTTTATTCACCCGCAGAGGCTTTGCTAACGCTCGCTCACGGCTTTATTCACCCGCAGAGGCTTTGCTAATGCTCGCTCACGGCTTTATTCACCCGCCGCAGCTTTGCTAACGCTCGCTCACGGCTTTATTCACCCGCAGAGGCTTTGCTAACGCTCGCTCACGGCTTTATTCACCCGCCGCGACTCTGATAACGCTCGCTCACGGCTTTATTTCACCCGCCGCAGCTTTGCTAACGCTCGCTCACGGCTTTATTCACCCGCCGCAGCTTTGCTAACGCTCGCTCACGGCTTTACTCACCCGCAGCGGCTTTGCTAACGCTCGCTCACGGCTTTATTCACCCGCCGCGACTCTGATAACGCTCGCTCACGGCTTTATTCACCCGCAGCGGCTTTGCTAACGCTCGCTCACGGCTTTATTCACCCGCAGCGGCTTTGCTAACGCTCGCTCACGGTTTTATTTCACCCGCAGCGGCTTTGCTAACGCTCGCTCACGGCTTCATTCACCCGCCGCGGCGCCGCTAACTCTCCGCGGAGTGCTGTGGCCTTGTACGTCGGCAAAAACAACCCCCAAACAAGTGTATCGCGGCTCCAATTACTCACAAAGTCGAAGCGAGCGCGGCAAACGGCGCTTTGTGGAACCGGGACTCAAGGCCGCGACATCCGAGTCGAGAGGAGGGTTTGCTTTTTCGTCCGGTACTTTGTCGGAGAGATACGCCGCAAACGTGAACAAAACACATCGAGAAGGACGTAAACATCGCACGGACAGAACTCATTATTTTTGCTAATTTTCTCTCAACGCATGAGATTTCACGCAGTCTTCGCCAAATGATGTTTTGTTGTTGTATTTAATCCGCGTCATCCGTACGTTTCTCTGGGATATTGTAACTTCAAAGGCCGTTTTCTGCTCCTAAAGTAGAACACACCGAACGCTACGATCTCGGACTGAACGCGGTGCGGCTTAATTAGACTTTTTATGCAAATTTTCAGTCTAATCTAGTTTAATTTGTGTAAACAAGATATGACGGAAAATGTGTATTAAAAGATCACGTTTTGCCTTGAATGAGATATTTACACTGTACAAAATGAAGCAAGATATTTAAAAAATGGCTCTATCCATTTTTCAGATTCATGCAATCATTTTTTACAAAAGCTTTATTTCTATTTGAAAACTATGTATGTTGAAAAACTTGATAAATACAATATTGTATTTGTATTTCTTACATTTATAAACATGAGTTACAACTCCTGCTTTACTGGAATGTTCCACAGTCTGGTATTAACATAACTCTCTTTAATGTATTCATTTACAGGAGTTTTATTGCCAAAATCGTCTTTGTTTGAGTCATTTCCATGGCGATAGATCGGTTTCATACTATAATGTGGAACTTTGCGGGCAAAACACCAGCATCTCCGCATAGAAAAGAGCATTTCGGACGCTCTTTTTAAAGTGTTTCAGTTCATACAGGAGATGATCGTCTTAAATACCGTCGGGGAATCGAACCAGGAGCCATCTCGCTGCGAGGCAGACGATCGAAATGCCCCGGGTTTTTTGCAAAAACAAACTCAAACGGCTAATGCTAATGTGTGCGCGAGGAGAAAATCCACTTTATTCTAATCGTCGTCTGAATATTCATAACGAGCCAGAGAGAAGGAGGGGAATTAGCCGCCGAAAGGCTATTGATTCAAGCGGCGCGGATTGGAATATGAAATAAGGCCTAACGGGAGAAAAAAGACTTTATCAATGAACTTGGGGAATGAAAGACGAGGTCGAAGAGAAAGAGACGAGCAGCAGAGAGAGAGAAGAAGAAGAAAGGCAAAGCAGATTATGTGTCAGCCAGAGAATTGAATTAACGGACAGCGCAAGGAGAGCGATGACATGGAGGGGGGAGGGGAGGGGGGAGGAGAGGGGGAGGAGGGAGGGGGGAGAGAGAGGGGGGAGAAGAGGGGGAGGAGAGGAGGAAGAGGGAGAGCGATGACATGGAGGGGGGAGGGGAGGGGGGAGGAGAGGGGGAGGAGGGAGGGGGGAGAGAGAGGGGGGAGAAGAGGGGGAGGAGAGGAGGAAGAGGGAGAGCGATGACATGGAGGGGGGAGGGGAGGGAGGAGGAGAGGGAAGGAGAGAGGGGAGAAAGGAGACATGGAGAGAGGGAGAGCAATGACATGGAGAGGAGACATGGAGAGGAGAAAGAATAGGGGCAAGAGAGGGTTAAGGTGAAAGAAAGAAATGATAAAAGAGTTGAAAAGAAAGGAAGGAAGAAGGATAAAAGATGTGACAGAACATGGGGTGGATTAACGCAGGAGGAGGAGAGACAGGTGAAGAAACAGGGGAGAAGATGGGAAAGAGAGGGAGGATAGGGAGTAGAGAGGATGGTGACAGGAGAGAGGAGAAAGGAGAGAGAGGAAAAGAGGAGGGGAGAGAAAAAAGGAATGGAAGGAAAAATAATGGGCAAGAGAGGAGGGAGGAGAGAGAGTGTGGGGGAGACTAAAGAGGAGGGGGGAGAGAGAGAGAACACGACAAGACAATTAACAGAGTGAACATGACTCATGCTTCGGGAGGATGTCAGTCCCGAGTGGGCGTTCGAAGGCGCTTGTACCTGAGCTTTATTTAAGAATATGTTTTATTTAAAAACCGTGACAAACAAAACCAGTTTATTTATTTCAAACCTGTCGTTCCTCGCTCTCCTACGCAATCCCAGAATGCAGCTGTTCGCCGCCATGAGTTTATGAGCACAACCTTTAGAGACTGCGGAGTTCTGCCATCGCACCGCAGCCAACGGCGACTAGCATGCTAGCGTCGACTAGCATGCTGACGGCGACTAGCATGCTGACGGCGACTAGCATGCTGACGGCGACTAGCATGCTGACGGCGACTATAGGTCCTTTTCACCAAGAGCGCTCGCCGCGCCGTTACACGAAGATGACGGCGCAGCGCTTCGTGACCTCCATTGCCGGAAGCGACTGGCGGCAGAGAACACGCTAATACGCTAAAACGCTAGCATGCTAATTCGTAAAGGTCACATTTTCCTCCACAGCACGCAAACACTTTTGCTCTTTATTAGCATCTGTTTACCGTCGTCATCTTCACTCCGGCCGACCCGCCCGCGGACGCATCCCGGCGTCGCCGCGACGACGGGCGGGAGTTCAGCCCCGGAGACGGCGCGCCACTCGCCGAGTCGGCAAATGTCAAAGTTTACATTTCATTAGCGAACGCGCGGGGGATGAAACGGAAAAGAGAGATGAGCGAGAGGGGGAGGCGAGGGAGGAGAGGAAATGCCACACATTCCATTAAGTGGCCGCTGAAAACCAGCGAGTTCGGGGAAGGAGGAGGTGAAGCGGCGGAGGAGGTGAAGCGGCGGAGGAGGTGAAGCGGCGGAGGAGGTGAAGCGGCGGAGGAGGTGAAGCGGCGGAGGAGGTGAAGCGGCGGAGGAGGTGAAGCGGCGGAGGAGGTGAAGCGACGGAGGAGTGGCCCGACCTTTGCAGCGCGACTTAATTTTTTGTCGATGCC
>NW_027315746.1:3085942-3123442 GCF_026437365.1 Eucyclogobius newberryi | reverse complement strand
ATACCAGAACCACACCAGAACCAGAACCAGAACCAGAACCAAACCAGGACCAGGACCAGAACAAAACCAGGACCAGTACCAGAACCAAACCAGAACAAGAACCAGCCAGAACCAGAACCTAACCAGAACCAGAACCAAACCAGAACCTGTCCTGGTCTGACCCACTGCAGGTTCAGTCAGATCCAATGTGAAACTGGTTTACACATGGTTCAGATCTGGTTTGGTTCTGGTTTGGTTCTGGTTTCTTCTAGTTTGTTCTGGTTTGTTCTGGTTTGGTTCTGGTTTGGTTCTGGTTTGGTTCTGGTTTGGTTCTGGTTCGGTTCTGGTTTGAAGCAGAACTAAGTAGCTCTGGGGAAAGAGCGCCCCCTGCAGTATAATCACATTCAAAAAGCTTTTCTGTTTCAAATGCTGGTGTTTACAAAAGAGCCAGGGTTTCTCAGGAGAGTTGTCCTGGTGTTCCTCCCCGAGACAACAGGGGGCGACGCCGTACACTTCAAACACATATAAAGACGTATAATGAGGTGAACATGTTACTTAGTGGTTAAATGAGTGTCAGGAGTTTGAATCCCGACTCAGACTGTTTACTGCATGTCCTCCCGTCTCTCATCCCCATCTCGCTCTCATCTGTCAAGTCTACAGCCAGAAACCCTCAAGAAAAAGAAGATATATATATATATATATATATATATATACAATGTTACTTCTGCTTTAACTGTTCAACTAAATGGTACAGGACCAGGACTGGACCAGGACTGGATCAGGACTGGACCAGGACTGGACCAGGACTGGACCAGGACTGGACTGGATCAGGACTGGACCAGGACTGGATCAGGACAAGATCAGAACTGGACCGGGACTGGATCAGGACTGGACTGGATCAGGACCAGGACTGGACTGGACCAGGACCGGACCAGGACCGGATCAGGACTGGATCAGGACCGGATCAGGACTGGCCCAGGACCGGACCAGGACTGGAGCAGGACTGGATCAGGACCGGACCAGGACTGGACCAGGACTGGACCAGGACTGGACTGGACCAGGACCGGATCAGAACAAGATCAGGACTGGATCAGGACCGGATCAGGACTGGCCCAGGACCGGACCAGGACTGGAGCAGGACTGGATCAGGACCGGACCAGGACTGGACCAGGACTGGACTGGACCAGGACCGGATCAGAACAAGATCAGGACTGGATCAGACTAAATAGTAAACACATAAGTCATACTCTCGGCAGAACCGCTTCAGACCGTTTCCTCCTCGTTCTTTTCTTCTTCCTTTTATACATTTTGCAGCGTTTGCTCGTGTCGGATTCTAATTGGCCGATTTCCCGACAAAGTCTCTCTCCAAACACGGGAAACTTACGTGAATGTTCTTTGACGCTTCAACACTCTTCCTTTACTTTTACGCGTTACTTTTGTACTTTGACTTAAGTAAATGTGTTTTCAACCAGTAATCGCAAAGGGGGAGGAGCCTACACACAGGATATAGGGCGGGGCATAGAGATAAACGAGGATGGAGCGAGCGGAAGTGACTCGGACGTCGAGCGCTTTTCCCCGACGCTCGGACATAAATAATACGCGCGGTCGAATGAATAATTGGCGCAAATGAAGCGAGCGCCACGTCGAGAAACATCGTTAACGCTTCGTCCGCTGATTAAAAGACACACGCGCACGCCGCACAACTTAACGAGAGACATCGCAGCTAATTATGCAGCGTTTGATCCGAAAGGCATATTTTAATAACGACGATGATGATGATGACGATGACGCTCTCGGAATAAGATTAGATTTGTGGCATTATTCGTTCGCTCTTAGAACGTCCACAGCTTTAGAGGCGCGTACGGAACCATCGCGGTCAAAGTCCCAGAGTCCACAAGATGTCCACAAGATGTCCACAAGATGTCCACAATGATGGAACACTTCAATCTGCATAAATGTAACGCAACTGTATATTACATTTTTGTAACGCTCAAAATCACAACAGCAGATGATTCGAGAGGCGACAGTGAGATCAGAACAAACAATGTTCATAGGGACCTGGCAACGTCCCAGCGTCCTCTGTCCTTAGACATATGTCCCAGCGTGCTCTGTCCTTAAAAAAATGTCCCAGTGTCCTCTGTCCTTAGACATATGTCCCAGCGTCCTCTGTCCTTAGACATATGTCCCAGCGTCCTCTGTCCTTAGACATAATGTCGGGGGCCAGTGAAGAGACTCCAGCACCGGCCTAATGTGTTCTCTTCGTTTAGTTCCTGTTAGTTTCTGTTCTTGCTGCTGCATTTTGAACTGTTTATGATGGAATCAACACTGGGACACGGTTAAAAACATAATCTATGTCAAACATGATTCAATTACGATTTCGCCAAAGATTTTCACATTCGGGAGAGTTTACAGTTTCACTTCCTGGTTGCGGATAAATGGCTGACGTAGAATCAGACAAAAGTAACGACAAACGTGGTACAGCCCACTCACATCCACACGGTACAGCCCACTCACATTCACACGGTACAGCCCACTCACATTCACATGGTACAGCCCACTCACATCCACATGGTACAGCCCACTCACATTCACATGGTACAGCCCACTCACATTCACACGGTACAGCCCACTCACATTCACACGGTACAGCCCACTCACATTCACATGGTACAGCCCACTCACATTCACATGGTACAGCCCACTCACATCCACATGGTACAGCCCACTCACATCCACCTGGTACAGCCCACTCACATTCACACGGTACAGCCCACTCACATTCACATGGTACAGCCCACTCACATTCACATGGTACAGCCCACTCACATTCACACGGTACAGCCCACTCACATTCACATGGTACAGCCCACTCACATCCACCTGGTACAGCCCACTCACATCCACCTGGTACAGCCCACTCACATTCACATGGTACAGCCCACTCACATTCACATGGTACAGCCCACTCACATTCACCTGGTACAGCCCACTCACATTCACATGGTACAGCCCACTCACATTCACCTGGTACAGCCCACTCACATCCACCTGGTACAGCCCACTCACATCCACCTGGTACAGCCCACTCACATTCACCTGGTACAGCCCACTCACATTCACATGGTACAGCCCACTCACAGTCACATGGTACAGCCCACTCACAGTCACATGGTACAGCCCACTCACAGTAACTTGGTACAGCCCACTCACAGTCACATGGTACAGCCCACTCACAGTCACATGGTACAGCCCACTCACAGTCACATGGTACAGCCCACTCACATTCACACGGTACAGCCCACTCACATCCACCTGGTACAGCCCACTCACATTCACCTGGTACAGCCCACTCACATTCACATGGTACAGCCCACTCACAGTCACATGGTACAGCCCACTCACAGTCACATGGTACAGCCCACTCACAGTAACTTGGTACAGCCCACTCACAGTCACATGGTACAGCCCACTCACAGTCACATGGTACAGCCCACTCACAGTCACATGGTACAGCCCACTCACAGTAACTTGGTACAGCCCACTCACAGTCACATGGTACAGTAAAACGTGGTGTGTATCTTCTAAAAGCTGATGAAAGATGACGCGTTCCCGACATCGATCGTCATGACGATCTGTTGGTCGCAGAAGCAGACGAGTCCCTGGGCTCAACGCCATTGATTTCTGAGCAAATTTGTACGATTCAATCAAAGCTATTTTGGTCTTTGGCCAAACGGTTGTGGAACCGGCGGATGAAGTGTGAGAACTATATCAGCCACAGAGTGTGCAGCGCTCTCATTTACACACCATTTATTACGCAGCAAATATTTATATCAAGCTGTAGATTTAACCTGTTTATAGAATCTTTCTTCACTCGCTGCCACTTTCACCGGTGTAAAACTAAGGAATATTTGAAATTGTGTGCCAGTTGTAGTGGTCTCAGGCTACAGATATTCAGTTTGATGATTAAGGAGGATTTTTAGCAGAAAATAGTAGACGGGGCGCCAGGATAAGATCCAAAGCTAAAATAAGGTCCTTAATCGAGCTCGTTAAAGGTCTGAAGGGCGACTTCACGGTTTAGGGACTTAAGACATAGTCTAATCAAACAAACAATAGTCAATAAAATCATTTGTGTGGTTCATTTATCAAAAACAATCAAAATGGCACCGCTACAGCTGATTCTTGCAGGTAAATCACAGGTGATGTTCGTATCAGATTTAAACAGCAGATTCATGCAGGTCGTCAGTTAAACCAGGGTTTTTGCCTCGAATAATCAAACGTGTCGACGCTAATCTATATCAAAAAGGGGAAAAATGAGCTTACGCTAGTGAGGAGGGGATATTGAGACCAGCCCAGGTTTACCAAAACCACTCCCACACTGCAAATTAAGGCCACCACTGAGATCGGCTTACGGTTTGGTAGAAGATGGTCCGAGCCAGGTCTTTGTCCTCCGGACTGGATCCGTGGGCAAGAGGCGGCGGGACCGTGTGAACCCTCTCAGTCGTGTACCGGCAGCGGAATCCGCGTCGGAGGCGGCGGCTTCTGTGGCGCGGGGCGCGTAGCTTAAACTGGCTTAAGAGTCCCTCTCGACCGATGGAACGCTTCCTCAGCGTTAGCGGCGTTTAGCTCCTCACTTTACTCAGATGAGAACGTAGGCGCTGATCTACGAAACGACATAGATTGCTTCAAAAATAAAATAAACGAGGTAAAAAAGAAGAAAATAATCTCAGTCCGCGCTTAAGCGCTTATTCCAGGTAGGTTGTTTTAGAGTCCAGGGTAAACAAGGCAAGGCCAGAGCCCTGTTTGACCCACGTGTTGGGCCTTTGTTGAGATGAAAAGGAGGGTCAAAGCTCACGTCCTCCGAGACATGATTCAAGAAAAGGAGAAGAACAAAAAAGAGCGTTTGCCTTCGGGCGCGTCGTTTTTGTCCAACGCGTGCAGGAGCGGCTGAAAGCGGAAGGGGCGGGCGCTACTGCGACTACTTCCTGTTTAACGTAGTTTTGGCCAAGAAAATGACATTCATGACATTATCACATCATCCATAACTTTCATCGATGGCAGTCTTCCTGTAAGAAACGTTCGTGAGAGGAGAGTCTGTTATCACAAAAGTATCAGGACCCTCCTGTGGTGAGAAAGAAACCCCCCCCATTGTTCAGAGAGAGATTTATCTTGATTTATCTTGCAGTTAAGGAATGTCACATCTTCATTCCCCTACACAGTGTTTATGGACCTGGCACAGTAGTGTTAGCATTAGCATTAGCATTAGCATTAGCCTGTGAACATCGCACACTATGAAAAACCAGGGGTGTTTTTGGCGACTGAAACCACTCGACGACACCAGAGAAACACTTCTTCACACCACCAGAAGAAGTGTTTGGCTTTGATCGGATTAATGACGCATCAATTAGCAAAATTAGCATAACTATTCTAAACACGTCACTCCCAGAAAGGTCTACTCTTTCATAAGTTTGCATGATGGGTAATTCTACGAAAACCATGAACATTTTTGAAAAATCTATATTTTTGAATACAAATGTGAACATTTCCACGCTCTGACCACATTTAACTTTATAAACACATGTTGCCACCTCAGACACAACATATTTTTGTATTATTTTTTATATTGGGCTGTGGTGCTGTGGTACTTTTAACTAAAATGGCCACAATTTACGATTGTCATCAAAGTTACCAAGTAAATATATGTTCTCTGAATATAAAGTGGAAATAAAATACTAAAATGTTTTCTTTACAAAGAAAAATGTGACAGTGTGATAAGGTTAAACTTTACGGCTTCACCTACAATAAAAGTAAAACTAGATATTATTAAAGTTTTGGCTCCACAAAAATGTCAAGTGAAGTAACTGTAACATATGATGTACTTAAAGTAGTTTTTTTATAACCATCTAAAGTTATCGTGATGAGGCGGTAAATGTACGATGTGAGTTCATTTTTATGACATTAAAACAAAAACACCCAAATAATACAATTTGTCATTAGTTCGGTTTTTATATTTCAACAGTGCTTTTCGGACATGGCAAAATGAGCAATTTTCACACAAAAATGAATAAAAAGTAGGTTTTAATGTTTTAAGAACTACAAAAGCCGATACATGATCTGATTTAGAACACAGCAAATAAAAAAACTAGTTCAGCCTCCGTCAAAGTCTGAGGACTCTAAAGTCGCCGCTTTCGTAGACATTTGTTTGCGTGCGGCGCGTACAAAGCCCCGTGTTAGCGACTGAAACGCCCGCGCGGGGGAAGGGAACCGGCCGCCGCGACACAACACGCCGCGCTCATGTTTTATTCACGCGCCGAACATAGAATCGATGTCTGCGTCCATAATTCATGATTCTGTTTAAATATTTCTCTGTCAACAAGCCAATTAGCTGTCTGCCGCGCGCTAGCATCGAGCGGCTTCCTGGACTGTTTGTGTGTTAGCGCGTTAGCATCAGCATGCAGAGGAATGATGAAGTGTCGTGAGGAGCGGATGCAGATGTTCAAATCACCTGCCACAGTCACATCTGTCAGACTCTAAAAAGCCCCGTCCGTTACGCCGCGCTCGTTTGTTCCGGCAGCAGAAGGATTCGTTTAAAACTCCTCGAGAAAAGTCCAAACGTCATTATAAGTTCATTAAAACTTTATCCTAAAGTGGTTTTACTCTGGTTCATTTATTCAGCTGTAGCAAATAAACTGTTGGCCGAGTGGTTAACTTTCTCAGACTAAATTAAGGAGGCGCTTTTCCCCAACGGGCTCCGCGGCAGGTGGCTAAGCTAACCGTTTTATTTAAATGTAAACTATTAATATACAGTTAATAACCAATTAAATGTTAAAGCTAAGACTGTTTGGTGGTTATGTGAAGATTATTTCAGTTTGTTATTTTTATTTGCTTTATTTCATTTCTCAACATGAGGATTAGCATTAGCATTAGCATTGAGACACAAGCAGTTCTCTTTATAAACACACTGCCTGGTCATATTGTATGTATTAGTCTGACCTAACAAAGTCCCATTAGACAGGAAGTACTGACGTTAACACTGAGCTAACACTGAGCTTACGCTAAGATAACGTTGAGCTAACGCTGAGCTAACGCTGAGTTAACGCTGAGCTAACGCTGAGCTTACACTGAGCAAACGCTGAGCGAATGCTGAGCTAACACTGAGCTTACGCTGAGCTAACACTGAGCTTACACTGAGCGAACGCTGAGCTAAAACTGAGCTAACACTGAACTAAAACTGAGCTAACACTGAGCTTACGCTGAGCTAACACTGGGCTAACACTGAGCTAACACTGGGCTAACACTGATCTTATTTTTGCCTCATCCCTGAAAACCCAGACCACAATCCGCTTCCAGCGTTTTGCGCAGGTTTTATCTCATTAAAAGAAAGCACCGTCTTCTTTAAATGTTGTAAGTTTAGCTTTCTTACCTTAACTTCTATCGCTCTTATGCCGGTTCCGTTTACTCCTCATTCTTCGCTCTTTCAGCTCTAAAATGACCGACTCGACCGCTACAGCTGCTGTTTCAGGCATTAAGAGTCGGTGTAATCCCACATTGGTCCAGGAGGGGTTCAAAGAGGGACGTCTGTTATCGGAATCAAGCCCTTTCAACTGCCGTCCGGAAGTCATTTTCAATCTAAAGGTGCCAGCCTGAGAAGCTGGCATTTCTACTGCCCTGAGCTAGCATAGCCCTGAGCTGGTTTAGCCCTGAGCTAACTTTGCCCTGAGCTTTCTTAGCCCTGAGCTAACTTAACCCTGAGCTAACTTAGCCTTGAGCTAACTTAACCCTGAGCTTTTTGGCCCTGAGCTAACTTAACCCTGAGCTTTCTTAGCCCTGAGCTAACTTAACCCTGAGCTAACTTAGCCTTGAGCTAACTCAACCCTGAGCTTTCTTAGCCCTGAGCTAACTTAACCCTGAGCTAACTTAGCCTTGAGCTAACTTAACCCTGAGCTTTTTGGCCCTGAGCTAACTTAACCCTGAGCTTTCTTAGCCCTGAGCTAACTTAACCCTGTGCTAACTTAGCCTTGAGCTAACTCAACCCTGAGCTTTCTTAGCCCTGAGCTTTCTCAGCGCTGAGCTAACTTAGCCTTGTGCTTTCTTAGCCCTGAGCTAGCTTAGCCCTGCTCTTTTTAGCTAAACACAGGCCCCAATGTATTTCAGACGTTGCAGTTCGGTTTCTTGGCGTGTCGAGATTACGTTTTCCCTCAGTTTTCACGTTTAAAGTCCCCAAACACGCGTCGTATCGGGATGAACAGGCGCACGACCCGTTAAGTGAGCGGCGCAGTGCAGAGCTTTGTGACGGGGGCTGAGGACGCGCCGATCCCGACTGAAGTTTGGCAGTGTTTGTTGTCTCTCGTCCCCGCGGAGCGCCGAGACGCCGGAAAACAAGAAACGCGCTGGAAACAGAGCGGCAGCCGTCACCACGGCGACGGGAAGGAGATGTTCACTTTAAAGATGAATGTAAATAAACTCAGATGATTGACAAGAGGAAAGAGAGAACAGAGGCGTCAGAGTTTGGGACGTGTTAAGGTTAAAATAGTTCCTGAACCTTTTGCAGCACAAACAATTCCATAAATTCAAGCACGTTTATATTGGTTCTCGTACGGCTGAAATGATCGTGACCTGATAGTTCCTGCTCTGCCTCTCTCTCCTCATAGTTCTTGCTCTGCCTCTCGCTCTATGCTCTGCCTCTCTCTCTCCTCATAGTTCCTGCTCTGCCTCTCTCTCTCCTCATAGTTCCTGCTCTGCCTCTCTCTCCTCATAGTTCCTGCTCTGCCTCTCGCTCTCCTCATAGTTCCTGCTCTGCCTCTCGCTCTCCTCATAGTTCCTGCTCTCTCTATCTCCTCATAGTTCTTCTGTTTCTTCTGATAGTTTGAATTTCTCCACAAGAACAACAGTATTTTACCGCAAAAGGTATAAACGGACTCTATGGGGCATCGCTGGGAATCGTTGGGCGTCATTGGGCATTGTCGGGGATCGTCGGACATCGTGGGGCGTCATTGGGTATCGTTGGGCATGGTTGGGCCTCGTTGGGCATGGTTGGGCATGGTTGGGCCTCGTTGGGCATGGTTGGGCATGGTTGGGCCTCGTTGGGCGTACTTTATCGCTCGACACACGCTTTCTGTGACGTCTGTTTTTCTGATGTTATTTTCACTCTGCTTTGAAAACAAACTCCTTCGCTACTAAATGATGGATCGATCCCGGGAATACCGACATCGCCTTCCGCAAACCTCCCGTCGGACGTAGGAAATCTGCCGCGGCTCAATTAGCGCCCGCGGAACCTGGAGCCGAGGTTTTCGTGCATAATTGACATTCTTTGCGGTGGAAATGTCCCGCTTTTCAAAAGGTGGAAACATCTGAGGAGGCAAGATGAATCTTGAATGCGTTCGCTCTCTGAAGTTCTGAAAAAAACTCCACCTCCCGCGTCGGTTCTTTGGCAAGCGTCGGCTCCCGTGTCGACGCGAGGAAGCGCCGCGGAAACGAGCGTTGAACCAGGCGAGTGGAGCCAAATCTGAAGTGAATTTTTGAGCGGGGGAAATGCAAATGCCGTGAGCGGGAAGGGAGTCGGGGAAAAAAACGAGATTCCATGTGGTTTCTTTGCTTTGTAACGTCGGATACAGTAAAGTGCGGAATCTGCTGTGAAGAAATAAAGAAGAAGTGATTTGTGGGCGTGTCATTCACCTGCTTCTCTCCATGGAGACGCTATTGCTTTGGCTAGAATGTTCCATTGTGCGGCATTATGCAAAGTGGACCCTTCACTCGTCCAAACACATGCCTGTAGTCGTGTTTAGCGTCATTCACACACTTCTATAATCCACTCCTCAGAAAACACAGTTTCAAATTGTTGGTGCGTTTTAAAATCGTTCGAATCATTTCTGCCTCAAATCATGTTTGTTGCAACTGTTTGCTTGCATTAGCATGTTAGCAAGCTAACGTTTTTGTTTATTTCTCCGCGGTAATTCCCTTTGAAGCCAGTAGATGGAGCGCTAACACCAAATCCACCAAATCCGCTCTTCTTCTCCCTCTTCTTCCCCTCCTCTCCCCCTCCTTTTCCCCTCCTCTTCCCTTCCTCTCCTGCCCCTCTTCTTCTCCTCCTCTTCACCCCCTCTTCCTCTCTTCCCCTCTTCTTCCCCTCCTCTCCCCCTCTCCTTCCTCTTCCCCCCCTCCTCTTCCCCTCCTCTTCCCCTCCTCTTCCCCTCTCCTTCCTCTTTCCCTCCTCCTCTTCCCCTCTTCCCCCCCTCCTCTTCCCCTCTTCTTCTTCTTCGCCCGCTGGGCTCTAGAGCTGGGACATAAACACTGTTAAATTTACAGACCCATTTCCACAGTGACTGTGTCGACTCATGGCCTAAGGGTTTGGAGGCTGCCCACGTGCACTTCTCTGTGCCAGCCTCAGTGTTCTAGATCAATACTCGGCTCCGGAGCTTGTTTAATGTCGCGTCCAACTCTTTACCCTGTTTACCGTCTGGTGCAGCTTGTGAGCCAAAGAAAGAGATTCGGTTGAAGCGCATCCGCCTCTTTGACACTAAATTGCTTCCACTCTTGTATATTTCATGTATTTACATTTTGGCAGCGCGTTCATGTTGTTGTTTATTTGGAGCAAGAGTTTGTATATAATTATAATCACATTTTCACAGTTTATGTGTTTGTGAAACAGTTTTATTAAAGGAATGTTTCAAAACGTACATGATTGAATATCGTATTTTCGCACCTTTTTTAATAGTTTTGACCGGGGTCCAACTTATACTTATATTTATACCTATACTCCAGAGCGTCTTATATGTGATATTATTAGTTATTCTCACACTTGCAACTGCATTTCATGCTCCAGTGCGACTTATATATGTTTTTCTTCTTCTCTATTATGCATTTTTTTGGCTGGTGCGACTTATTTTCCGGAAAATGCGGTAGATGTTTTATACTGCAGAAAGAGCAAAATCATCTCCATGGAGACGAGCCTCTGCTTTACGCTCCTCCAGAAAAGTTCCAATTTGTCCGTGGTTCCTGCTTTTTGCCCGTGAACGCTCTCTTTCTGATGGAACTGCTCCACGCCCGAGGGGAGCCGCGCACCGCTGCTTTGGAACCGCTCTGAAGTCCAGTCTGAAGCATTTGTTTGCTTGCTTGTTTGTTTGTTTGTTTGTTTGTTTGTTTGCGCCGGCGGCTCTGGGCTCGACCCGGACGCTCCAAACAAAAGCTCACTTGTGTTTCTCGGTCCACAGTGAGTCACGAGTGTGAACAAACAGAGCCGCCAGTGGAAACGACTCAAACACACTCGTTTCCACCACAAAGTCAAGACGTTTAACACATTGTTCGACCGTTTTCACATTTGTCCTGCCACATCTGAAAAGCTTTGAGAGAATGCAAATAATCTGCCAATGAATAAGATCTGTTTTTTCTTATTGGACTCGCTTTGAGAACTGTGGACGTCAAAGAAATCGAAAAAAAAAATTGCTTTTCTGAGTCGTTTTCAGACACAATTTTACTTCTATTCAAGTTAGAATGAACAATACTCTGAGTAAATCTTTTTCTCTTGTCATGCCATTGTGACAAAAGTTTTTAGTTTTAAGTTCTTACACTTTTTACCTTCAGATGTTAGTTTTGGGCAGTTTTCGGTGCAGGTTTTTAATACATTTTCCATCCAAATGACCTCGTACTTAAGCAGTCATTTCGCCAAATCCTTTTTACTTCACTTGAGTCGTATTCATTTATTCTTCTTTCTTGAGTAAAAAATCTTGGCTAACATTAACTCAATAAAACAAAGTGGCTCTCATATATTTTGAGTGTGTTTTTTCCTAGTGTTTTCTGGGTAACGTCCTCGTGTGATGTCATCAAAAACAAACAGGAAGTGAAATTATGAATCTAAAACATGTGCTATTCTGTGATATCATTTTTATCATGTTTAGCTAAATTCTAAATACATTTATCTTAAGTTCATTTTAGTCCAATGAGTCGTCCGACCTGCAGGAGGCGCTTTCACCCCTTTTCACCCCCTTTCGCCCCCCCCCCCGCTCCAACATGGCCGCTTTGACGCTAATGCCGGCAGACGCTTACAGTGTGCTCCGCCGTCCCGCCCGCGAGTGTACTTACCGCGCTTAAAAAACAATTAACGCCGCGCACCCCCCCCCCCCCCCCCGGCAAAATGGTGAATTAAACATGGCCGACACTCAGCCAGATGGAGAGGGCTCAGACGCAGAGACGGGATGAATAATTTAGGAGGGGGATCGTTAAAAGAGACGGGAAATAAAAATCAGAGATGAAATGATTTGGAGTCAATTAAGCAGCGCTGCGGGGCCCAAAGAGAGAGAGAGAGAGGGGGGGAGAGACCTAGATTCTGAAGAGGTGTCATCAGGTTGACTTCAGGGACGCGATGATAAAAAAAAAACATGGCCCTGTTTTTGAAGGTGACGCAACTTGTCCGCGGTTTGTTTGTTTGTTTGTTTTTTTGTTTGTTTTTCAATTCCATATTTAATCTGGTTCAATCTGAAACTCAAGCGTGTCCGTAAACGTAGCGAATTAGAGTCACATTAACCACAGGGAACAATTGCTGTGCCATGGAAAACGGCGTTGTCGACATGATTGTATTTTGGAAGTGTCGCGAGGAAAACGAGAAGCCGAAACCAGAATGAAAGCGCCCCCTACAGGTCGGATGGCTCATTGAACTAAAATGCACTGAAGATAAATGTATTTAAAATGTAGATAACAATGCTACAAATGTCATCACAAAGTAGCACGTGTTTTAGATTCATAATTTCACTTCCTGTTTGCAATTGATGACATCACAGTAGAAAATTACCCAACAAACACTGGGCCAAAACTCATCTAATGTCACTGTTTTACTACAAATATAACTACACATATATGAGAACGACTTTATTTGTTTTAATTCATGTTTAGAGAGTTTAAAAAGCTCTGCATAAACTTTGACTGGAGTGATGTCACTTCCTGTCATTTTCTACAGATTGTTCAACGTTTTCTCGACAAATACCTGCTCGATTCTCGTAAAACTATAATATACATGTACAACAGGTACAAACACACCAGATAAAGTCAACATTAGACGATCGTAAAAACCTGTCACACGTCACTTTAATAACTCTGCATAACTGCGTGAATCCGATACATTACGAGCCACTTCTGAAGAGAACACATGAGCGCGAGCAGTTACGCCGCTTCCAGTTGTGCGAGGCGACTTCCCTTCACGAGCGAAGCAGCGAAACGGCGTGACTTCTCTCCTCGAGCGGCGATAATGCGCTCGGATTCAGAGCCACTCAGCAGAAACCTTGGATTGAATGAACTCAGAAAAGACGTGCGTCGTAAGGCACCGCTCGTCTCGTTTAACCCAGAGCCAGAGCGTCTTTGTGTTTGACCTGGTTTTTCCCGGCTCAGCGTCGGTTGCCGGGGCCTCACGCCGAGCCGAGGGGAACGGATGCGACGCACCATCCGCACTCCGTCCCGATTCGAGAGCCGGGGCCCCGGGGCCGCGATATCGTCCCGCGACCCGGCGCTGTATTAGATCTGATATCCTCGTGTGAAATGTGTTGAGGCGATAATGGGATTACGCCGCCGGCGATCAGAGTGCGAGGGCAGAGCCTTTCCTGAGCCTTCCGGAGCGTTTCAAGAGCGTTTCCGGAACGTTCCAGAGCCTTCTGGAGCACAGCTTGAATGGGATTTATTAATTTACTTCCAATTGATTGCAAAGTTAAAGGTGCAACTTTGCCATTGAAATGTTGTTGCATTGCATAAAATGTTCCACAGTATGGAATTCAACTTTTTGCTAAAGTTTAAAGGTTGAATGGACGATTTTTTTGGCATAAATCTGAGTCTTATTTCCTCGTGGCGTGGACGGCCGATTAGTCCTGCCACGTATCAATCATAAAACGCACCTACCGCTCACCTGCAGCCGCGTGTGGCTCATCCCCACGTTTCCGCGTGTCTAAGCACATTGATCTATCATAATATAGTTCCCTCAGTGTACGGGACAAAATGAAGACGGAGAAAGACAGTTCGAGCTGACGCAGAAGTGGACAGAAATCTACGGGAGACGAGAGATGCGATGCGCTCCGTTGCGCTAATAAACAAACGCACGTGTGTTGTATCAGTCCACACGGGGGAGTGGCATGTGCACTTACACCTGAGTTCTCAATTCGCCGAAAAATCGTCCATTGCGCCTTTAATTGGGTGGTTCGTTCTGCCATTCTAAAATGACTTTAAAACCGCTTTAAAACCAAATAGATCACAAAACTTTGTAATGAAAAGTCTATTCTTCTTCTACAGGTTAAAGTGCACGTGACGGTTCTAATTATGGTGTTTTCTAATTAAATATGATTATTTACGGTAAATATTTATCATACGTTTCAGTCAAGTGTCAGTTTGTAAAAAAAAAAAGACAAATAAAAGTAGAAAATTAAAGAAAGTAGCGACGAATTCTATTCCTTCTAAACAAAATAATTAAGATTTATTTTGTATCTACGGCGTCAAAAGTGGTTCAAAAAGCCGAATTGTGCGTCGTGAGCAGTTTTTGATCCGGTTCCCATGTTATAACAGAGGAGTTTATGTAAGTGACTAAAGGTCAAACACACATGACTTTCGGTTCGGTGGAAACACGCCGTAAACATGAAAGAACACAAGAGCGTTTCTGTTTCTGGAGTCACGTTTGTGCGCAGTGCCCCCGCAGGTCAGACGGGAAAAGGTCACCTCCACTGGCCTGTGCACTCAAAATCTACTTTCTGAGCTTCTAAGCCTGTTCTATTGTTGTGCCTAGAGGCGGGGAATAAAGCGACATGTAGATCATAATGTGAACGTTGTTTTGAAGGTTCCAAAATTTGAATATTGAGGATATAATTTATAGCAAAAAAAGAAAAGAAAAAAGACAATCTGAGTAAAAAAAATTGTTTAAAAGTCAATTAAAAGAAGAAAAATTGCACTTCAAGACAGATGACTGATCCAAATATTCGAATTAATTCAATATTTGATCAAAAATGCTGGACAGTGACAATTATATGTCAAAAATGCAATCAAACAACAACATTACGATATGAGATTACCAGCTGTGCATGAAATGTTTCAGCTCGAGGTGAATCGAGCGGTCAGACGGTTTGGTTTGTCCCGCTTCGAGGTGAAAGAACCGTGAGTCTTACGTGTCAGCTCTCTGGACGAGCGCTCACATTACGATTTTGCGAAACATGCGATAATCGATATATCGCTTGTGATGTTCTAGGATATATATCATTATATTTTTTAAAGAACCCGATACATTTTAGCAACGTTTTTCTCCATCAAACCACGACCTGCGATAACCCAACATGAGACACGCCCATTTTGATCGTCAAAACGGTCAAAACGGTCCAAATGTCACATGGTTTTGCGTAAAAATAAGTTTCCTTTCTTTAAACGAGCGACAAAATTGTAGCGCGGCCACAAAACGATTCTGGAAATTATACCGTAAATGGCTCGATATATCGATACAGCAGCCCACGATATCGATACTGCATCACCACATTCAGTATCAGGAAGTATTGATACTTGGATACTTTGGCACACTTTGGACAAACAGGAAATGCACAAATGTTGAACTGTTATCATTTCCTTTTTAAATCTATGAAAGCGTTTGTTTCACGATTGACGATGGCTCCTGTAACCATGACGATGTACCTGCCACAAACCGGGTCAAAACAGCCGCGTTTGGACGGCTAAAAGGCAAAATCTACCGCGGAAATGATCATTTCCAAGCCAATTTTTCGTCAGATCTAGTTTGCTCTAAAACAAAAAATATTCCAAAATCCAATCTGGAATTTTCTCAATTATTTTAAGAAAATTTAACCTGGCGTTGTCTGTTTTTTCAGATTTAAACATCGCAAATATGTGCAATTTTGGCCGTTTTTACACATAAAATGACTTATTTCTACATGAAAAAATTGAAGGATGAAAAACTTGTAATACATTTAAATTTTTAGCTCATTTAAAATCCTTTAAAACCCCTTTAAACATCCTTTAAAACCAGTTTAAAACCACTTTAAAACCCCTAAAGCAATAACTTTATTCTAATTATGGTGTTTTCTAATTAAATATGATTAAATATGGTAAATATCATAGGTTTACATGAGTCAAATGTCAGTTTGTGGAAAAAAAGACGAAATAAAAGTGGAAAATTAAAGAAAGGCGTTGTCTGTTTTTTCAGATTTAAACGTCCCAAATATGTGCAATTTTTGCCATTTTTACACATGAAATGACTTATTTCTACATGAAAAAATTGAAAGATAAAAAACTCGTAATACATTTGAATCTTTAGCACATTTATGCGAGCGAGCAAAGACGTTTTAAAAGGACGTGTTTAAATTCAAGACCTTTCCCTCTTCCCCTGCAGCGTCTCTCTTTAATCCACTATTACTCCCACACGACCTAAACACACCTCTGACCCGCTAACGACGAGGAAACGCCGCCACAAAAGCGCCTAAAAGCGTCTTCTGCATAATAAGCCGCTTTGCACTCGCCGCACTGCTAAACCGTCGGCGTAGCGCCCGCCGCGTCGGACAGAGGGCTCATTCTCCCGCCGTAATGATGCGCGCGTGACCAATGCGACGACGGCGGCGCTCGCTTTGAAGCCCGAGCCGTGCAAATGTGTCCAAACGCGCGGGATTATACTGCAGCTGGAGCGAGGAGGAGCCGCCGGGCAGAAGTCCGGGGAGATAAATGAACGTACGTGAGGCGTTTCTCCTCCCGCCGCCACGTTTCAACTAACTCCCGACGAAAAGCCCCAGAATTCTACTACCGTATTTTCCGGAGTATAAGTCGCACCAGCCAAAAAATGCATAATAGAGAATAAAAAGACATGTATAAGTGGCACTGGAGAATGAAATGCAGTTGCAAGTGTGAAAATAACAAATAATATCACGTATAAGACGCTCCGGAGTATAAGTGTATAAGTATAAATATAAGTATAAGTCGCACGCCGGCCAAAATTATGAAAAAAGGTGTGACTTATAGTGCAGAAAATACGATAAATGTATTAAAGTGAAATCTTACGTCGTGTCGCACGCGTTTTGCGCGTTTTAGCTTGAGTTTAACCGGGGCGTGCGGGCAGTAATCGCGACGTAGTAATGGCTACATAGTAACGGGGTAAATGTACGATGCGTTCCCGGTGTTGTAATTAGTCAGCGAGATGAGTTTAGAAGTGCATTTTGCGACTTTCAGTTTGCCGGGTAAAGCTAACAAACATTAGCATGCTAACGGCACGAGGGAAACAATTTATATCTGGAAGCAGAGTCGCATTTTCACCGGAATAAATGCTTTTACAATACGTCTGCGCTGGCGCAAAACAGATTTGATTCGATACATTTTTCTGTCTTTTTTACATTGCAAAATAGTTTAAAACTCCGGAACAGCGCGTTTAAAACATTAAAACGTTTTTGTCTCAACGCAACTGAATTTATTGTGTCAAAAAGTGCAGTTTATTCAACACAAAGTTATTTATAGTCAAAGGATTATTTCTGCTACATTGAGTCTTTTTAGATGAAATGAAGGTTGAAATGTGGAAACTGAAGAATTCTATAAAGAGAATATTTTTATTTTTTTTGGTGACATTTTGACCCATTAAAGCCACTGTCTTTATTATGACACTTTTCATAGCGTTTCATAGTTTGTATCGTCCAGAAAAGGATTGTAATTCACCAAAAAAAGACACTTACGTAGATCAAACTCAGCTCTTGATGTGACACATTTTGGAATCGTGTTTAAGGTTTAATCTTCCTGTTATTTATAATGGGTTACTGAACCCCTGGAAAGGTAGAGGACCAGGGAATTTAGATGCTAATCAGGTACTCAGGGTGGTTGAGCCAGGGTCTCACAAAGACAAAGAGGATTCTAATAGCCCATTAAGATTCTGAATAGGCTCGGTAGATACAAGGGGGGAGTTTCTGTTGAAACAAACTACTCTTTCTACTTCAGGAAGGCCCCTCCCAATGGGCGGGTCTTACCACAGAACAGTATTAATATCGGAGTTCTCGACCTAAATTCTGTTATTGACAATGACTCTTGGATGAGAGTCGAAACGTCTATTTTTCAAACTGAGTCCAGATGACTACAACTGAAGCTTTTTCTACTATGGAACACGCCTGGACGAATGAGGGATTACACCGACATCGTGTTGAGCTGTTTAACTTTTCGACGCCGGGAAACAAAAGTATAAATGTGTGAGATGTGGACATGCGCCTTGTTCTCTGCCGTGGAGGAATGTTTTTATGGACCCTTCATGTCCCCCCCCCCCCCCCCCCCGTCTCCTCCCTCCTGCCTCCCCGGACAGCCTCGAGGGGGGCGGGGCCACGCATACCTCGATCCGGGCGCTCGCCGCATCGTCTGTGCTTCGCTGCCGGACGGAGCGTTTGGGCAAAAGGGCGAGCGCAGCGGGCGAGCGAGCAGACAGAGGTGTGATGGGGGAGAGAGAGAGGGGGGGAGAGAGAGAGGGGGGGAAAGAGAGGGGGGAGAGAGAGAGAGAGGGGGGGAGAGAGAGAGAGAGGGGGGGAGAGAGAGAGGGAGGAGGAGCAGCAGTGATGTAAGCGATTGCTGGTGATTCAAATACTCATAATAATAAAACATTCTATACGACATGTGAACCATGTGATGACATCTGTCCCTCATCAAACACTTAGAGTTGTGTTTAACCTCAGTCATCATCTTATTATTATATAGCCTCCTGCTGGTGCCAGAGTCAGGACTAAACATGGACCGGCCTCCTGCTGGTGCCAGAGTCAGGACTAAACATGGACCGGCCTCCTGCTGGTGCCAGAGTCAGGACTAAACATGGACCGGCCTCCTGCTGGTGCCAGAGTCAGGACTAAACATGGAGCGGCCTCCTGCTGGTGCCAGAGTCAGGACTAAACATGGACCGGCCTCCTGCTGGTGCCAGAGTCAGGACTAAACATGGACCGGCCTCCTGCTGGTGCTAGAGTCAGGACTAAACATGGACCGGCCTCCTGCTGGTGCCAGAGTCAGGACTAAACATGGACCGGCCTCCTGCTGGTGCCCAGGGTCAGGACTAAACATGGACCGGCCTCCTGCTGGTGCCAGAGTCAGGACTAAACATGGACCAGCCTCCTGCTGGTGCCAGATTCAGGACTAAACATGGACCGGCCTCCTGCTGGTGCCAGAGTCAGGACTAAACATGGACCGGCCTCCTGCTGGTGCCAGAGTCAGGACTAAACATGGACCGGCCTCCTGCTGGTGCCAGAGTCAGGACTAAACATGGACCGGCCTCCTGCTGGTGCCAGAGTCAGGACTAAACATGGACCGGCCTCCTGCTGGTGCCAGAGACAGTAACAATATAAATATTGCAGAAAACTCGTCCTCGTCGTTGATATTTTCCCACTAAATTCCATTAAAACCCTTTTCATTCTAACCCCGCCGAGTTTAACGACGCCTCTTTCGCTCGCGCTCATCTATAATTGAACTTTCCGCCGCGTCGCTAACTCACGCCGCCGCGCGTTAACTCACGCCGCCGCACGCCCTTAAGACTCGGACGTGCCCAGTGATTAAGAAGCGGTTATAGTTTTTACGGCGCCGGGATAAACGGCGCGAGCCTCGGAGCGCCATGTCGCCGTTAAAGTGAATTAGGGATATTAAGGCTATGGGCGGCCCGATGCATTGTGGGTATCGTGGAGTGCGGACGAGTGTACGCCGCTCCCCGAGGCTAATGACGCGGCGAAGAGTGGGAATAAATGAGTCACAAAAACAGGTATTGAAACTCACAAAATTGCACTGAAATAAGTTGTTAGATTAGAACGTCGTCGTGTCAAACTGTGTGTTTTTGTTGCAGCTTTTTCACACGTGTCATTAAAGATGCAGTGCGGAACTTTTCAGACGTTAAGCAGGTGGAATATCGCCGCGCAAGAAAAAGTAACAAAACACCTTTTAAATAGGCGGAAATATACTGTTTGTGTGCAGTGATTAAAGGGCCTGTGCCCCATTTTTTTCTTTTTCTTTTTTTAATTTATATTTCTATTTTTATTGATATTTTTATTTATTTTTGGCATGTACTACAGTAAAATCTGTTTTGTCCCAGTACAGATATGTTTTAGAACCATTTATTGCTGTGAAAATGAGACTACGCCGTGTTTTCTTCGTTTAAATATAAGCGTTTTATTCTCCGCGAAACAGGAAGTGTGCTGTTAGCATGCTAATGTTTGTTAGCTTCACCAGGCGCGGCAAAACTCGCTCTGTAAAGTGTGTATCTGAACTGTAGTTGAGTTGTTTTTACAGCGGATACTTTTTACTTTCACTTCACCAGAGTTGAGAGCAGGATGTGTACTTTCTACTCTCATAAATTCAGAAGAAATAAGTATTTATCTTGTTTTGAACTAGCATAACATTTTAAATGAAACATCAAAGCACTTACAACAAAACTTACATCAAAATGAAGATAAATATGACTTAACTCAATCGCTTTTTAACGTATTGTTTAATTTAAGATTGCAATGTGTAATTTTTCACATGGTTCACGTTTATGAAGACCTAAAGTCACGTCCTTCAAAACCTGGATTATACATGAGCCAATCGTACTTTTACTTGAGCTTGTTGTCATTCTGCTCGTGTACTTTTACTTGTTGTTACTCTGCTCGTATACTTTTACTCGTCACTCTGCGTGTGTACTTTTACTTATTGTCACTCTGCGTATGTACTTTTACTTATTGTCACTCTGCGTGTGTACTTTTACTTATTGTCACTCTGCGTGTGTACTTTTACTTATTGTCACTCTGCGTGTGTACTTTTACTTACTGTCACTCTGCATGTTTACTTTTACTTATTGTCACTCTGCGTGTGTACTTTTACTTACTGTCACTCTGCATGTTTACTTTTACTTATTGTCACTCTGCGCGTGTACTTTTACTTTAACTTGTTACTCTGCGTGTGTACTTTTACTTTAACTTGTTGTTACTCTGCGTGTGTACTTTTACTTCCACCTCGGAGCTTGAGTGACGCAGGCGACTGGTTGCTAATCGGCGCGTGCTAGGCTAACCTTTAGCCGCGGCGGTGCTAATTGCGCGGCTAATGGAGGTCTGTGGATCTGCGGACGCGACAAACCTTCATCGTGATTGAGGTCAGCGACTCGAGGCCGGTTTGTGCTGAGAACAACACTAAAGTTCACTTTGTTTTCCTGCTGACGGATGCTGCAAGGCGGTCTCCATGGCAACGGCTCCACCAGCAAAAAACAGGCCAAGTCTAGGTTTAGTCCTGGTCTAGTCCTGGTTTAGTCCTGGTTTAGACCTGGTTTGGACCTTGTTTACACCTGGTTTAGATCTGTTCTAGTCCTGGTTTAGTCCTGGTTTAGTCCTGGTTTGGACCTGGTTTAGACCTGGTTTAGTCCTGATTTACACCTGGTTTACACCTGGTTTACTCCTGGTTTGGACCTGGTTTAGACCTGGTTTAGTACTGGTTTAGAGCTGGTTTACTCCTGGTTTAGACCTGGTTTAGTCCTGGTTTAGAGCTGGTTTACACCTGGTTTAGACCTGGTTTAGAGCTGGTTTAGAGCTGGTTTAGACCTGGTTTACACCTGGTTTAGACCTGGTTTAGAGCTGGTTTACACCTGGTTTAGACTTGGTTTACACCTGGTTTAGAGCTGGTTTAAACCTGGTTTAGAGCTGGTTTAGAGCTGGTTTACACCTGGTTTAGAGCTGGTTTACACCTGGTTTAGAGCTGGTTTAGAGCTGGTTTACACCTGGTTTAGAGCTGGTTTAGAGCTGGTTTACACCTGGTTTACACCTGGTTTAGAGCTGGTTTATGGATATTATGGTGAACCAGGACTAAACCAGGACCAGGTGATGTTTTTCTCACAATAATCATAACACTCACATTTGACTTATTCACATGGTTCATTCTAATAAAGGAACTAGGCAAGGCAAGGCAAGGCAAGGCAAGTTTATTTGTAGAGCACATTTCATACACAAGGCAATTCAAAGTGCTTCACAGCAGGAAAAATGCATTCAAATCACAAGAAATTACAGAAACAGAAATACAATAAAATTAACTAAATTAAAAATTATCAATCCAACTGATTTTCTAAACTAATAAAATCACAAACAAAAGAGAAGAGTGCAAAGAAAAAATCCTTTCAGTCATATGCGCAGCTAAACAAAACTGTTTTTAGCTTAGATTTGAACATTGTCAGAGTAGAAGCCTGTCTCACATCTTCAGGAAGACTGTTCCAGATTTTAGCTGCATAAAACTGAAACGCAGATTCCCCATGTTTTGTCCTGACTCTGGGCACCAGCAGGAGGCCGGTCCCTGAGGTCCTCAGAGTCCGAGATGGTTCATATGGCACTAACATATCCAAGATGTACTTTGGTGCTAGGCCATGGAGAGACTTGTACACAAGCAGAGCTGATTTAAAGTCTATTCTCTGAGCCACAGGGAGCCAGTGCAGAGACCTGAGAACAGGACTAATGTGCTCATACTTCCTGGTTCTAGTCAGGACCCGAGCAGCAGCGTTCTGGATGTACTGCAGCTGTTTTACAGCTCGTTTGGAGAGACCAGTGAGCGGCCGTTACAGTCTAATCTACTGGAGACAAACGCATGGATAAGTCTCTCTAAATCTGGTTTTGACACTATATTTTTGATTTTGGCAATGTTTTTTAGATGGTAAAAAGCTGCTGATGTTATTGATTTGACGTGGCTATTAAAGTTCAAGTCTGAGTCCATTATTACCCCCAGATTTCTAATTTGGTTTGTAGGTTTTAGAGCGAGACTCTGGAGGTGACCGCTAACACTTTCTCTTTGTTTCTGTGGGCCAAAAACGATTATTTCAGTCTTGTCTGAGTTCAGCTGGAGAAAGTTGTTTTGCATCCACAAACTGATCTGTTGGATGCAGTGACAGAGTGAATCTACTGGTCCATATTCACCTGCCGATAGTGAAACATAGATCTGAGTGTCGTCTGCATAATTGTGATAGGACACATTTTCACTGCGTATCAACTGACCTAACGGCAGCATGTAGAGGTTGAACAGAAGGGGACCCAGGACTGACCCTTGGGGCACTCCACAGGTCAGGGTCATGTGGTCTGAGACACAGCTACCAATTTCAACAAAGTACTTCCTGTCTTCCAGATAGGACCTTAACCAGTTTAGGGCAGTGCCAGTGATGCCCACCCAGTCCTCTAGTCTCTGTGAGAGGATCCCATGATCGACAGCACTCAGATCTAACAGAATTAAGACTGAGGCTTTGCCCGTGTCAGTGTTCAGGCGGATGTCATTTGTCACCTTGACAAGAGCAGTCTCAGTGCTGTGATGAGGTCTAAAACCTGACTGAAAAACATCAAATGAGTTGTTTATTAAGAGGAAATCTGTGAGCTGTTGGTAAACAACCTTTTCAAGGACTTTGCCCAAAAATGGCAGATTAGAGATGGGCCGGTAATGACTCAGTACTGCGGCATCAAGACTGCTCTTCTTTAGGAGAGGCTTTATGACCGCAGTTTTCAAAGACATTGGGAATGTTCCAGATTGAAGCGACATGTTAACTATGTGAGTGAATGGTGCTAACAAACTGTTCAGCACAGACTTTAGAAATTTGGTGGGTAACACATCAAGGCAGCATGTAGATGAACTCAGACTGGTGATGAACTACAGTCAATCCCTCAATAACGGGCCATTTAATCAGTTATAATGGACAAAAACGGCCTTTGTTCCTCGTTGTCGTTGTCGTGCTAAAACAAAAGTAATGGCTGAAATCTCGCTGAGTCCGAGACGTTTAGCCGGGCGGATGTGCCGTGAGTGCCCCGCCCGTGGGGGGGAGGAGCCGGCGCTGGTAACATGGCAGCTCGTGTAATCTCCTGACAAATCTGCACTTCAGAGCTTCTCTTAATCACACGCGCCGAGCTAATTAGCCTTGGTTTGCTAATGGCGCTGTTTAATGCACGATCCGGAGCGAGGCTGCCGCAGGACGACCACCCGCAGACGCGACCAGGAGAGCATTACACAGGCTGCACGGGGCAGAGTACACACAGAGAGTACACACACAGAGTACACACAGAGAGTACACACACAGAGTACACACAGAGAGTACACACACAGAGTACACACAGAGAGTACACACACAGAGTACACACAGAGAGTACACACACAGAGTACACACAGAGAGTACACACACAGAGTACACACAGAGAGTACACATGCAGAGTACACACACAGAGAGTACACACAGAGAGTACACATGCAGAGTACACACACAGAGAGTACACATGCAGAGTACACACACAGAGAGTACACATGCAGAGTACACACACAGAGAGTACACATGCAGAGTACACACAGAGAGTACAAATGCAGAGTACACACACAGAGAGTACACATGCAGAGTACACACACAGAGAGTACACATGCAGAGTACACACACAGAGAGTACACATGCAGAGTACACACAGAGAGTACACATGCAGAGTACACACAGAGAGAGTACATACAGAGAGTACACACACGGAGTACACACAGAGAGTACACATTCAGAGTACACACACAGAGAGTACACACACAGAGAGAGTACACACACAGAGAGTACACACACAGAGTACACACATAGAGAGTACATACAGAGAGTACACATGCAGAATACACACACAGAGAGTACATACAGAGAGTACACATGCAGAGTACACACAGAGAGTTCATACAGAGAGTACACATGCAGAGTACACACAGAGAGTACACACAGAGAGTACATACAGAGAGTACACACAGAGAGTACACACAGAGAGTACACACAGAGAGTACACACAGAGAGTACACACAGAGAGAGTACAGAGAGTACAATAAGGTAAAAATGTCACTTTGCTGCTTTAAAGTGCATATGACAGAAAAGTAGTTTGACTGAAATACAGGAATTCACGCTGAACTCTAAAAAGAACTCTCTAAGTCATTAATACACAAACTTTCATCATTTATTTGTATTAATCTGATCATAAATAGACACGTTTTGGCCCTTGCTTACAATATATTTTGAATAAAATCTAAATATAATTATGTTATAGTCATAAATAAGGAATAAGAAGATTCCCATTTGTTGGCCAAACAGATGAATGTAATAAGTCTGTATCCTGAAAACAAAATCAAACATGAGACTTTATTTATACTTTATCATTTGGCCCATTGTTTGTTTTTTGGGTCGTGAATGTCAGTGTTTGTAATTCCGTGTGTGGTGAGTGTGAATCATTCTGTTTGTGTCGATTCGCAGCCCCTCGATGGAAAAAGCAGCCCACGTTCTGTCTAAAACCACTGCATTCATTACCAACGTTTGCGAAATAACTCCAAGGACGCGGCACAAAGGACACACGTCAAAGCCTCGGACGTTTCATGAATGGAAACGCGTTTAAAGCCGTGACGTCGTTGTGCTACAGCAGTAAACACGCTTTCCCTCCTCATCCTCCAGTTTCCTTCTTGGATTCTCGGTGAAACCTTTCCCGAGCTCGTTGTCGCGCGGCTGCTGTTTGTGTCTCCGCTTTTTTTAATTAGCTCGGCGTCTTGTGTGAATACGAAGCGGCCGACCGTGATGATGCAAAGCTGTGCAAAAGCCCCGCCGCGCGCACTCCGCCGCTCACCTGATCTGCCTCCGCGTTCTCTGCCAGCATAAAAAACACTGCCACAGAGCTGCAGGGAAGGAAGGCGGGAAGAACTCGCCTTTGTTCAGCACGACGGAGGAACTGACGGGGACTTTCAGCTGGTCAGGGGAACTTTCAGTTGGTCAAGAGGACTTTCAGCTGGTCAAGAAGACGTTCAGCTGATCAGGGGGACTTTCAGCTAGTCAAGATGACTTTCAGCTGGTCAGGGGGACTTCTTTCAGCTGGTCAGGGGGACTTTCAGCTTGTCAGGGGGACTTTCAGCTGGCACAAGAAGACTTTCAGCTGGTCAAGAGGACTTTCAACTGGTCAAGATGACTCTCAGCTGGTCAGGGGGACTTTCAGCTTGTCAGGGGGACTTTCAGCTGGTCAAGAGGACTTTCAGCTGGTCAAGAGGACGTTCAGCTGATCAGGGGGACTTTCAGCTAGTCAAGATGACTTTCAGCTGGTCAGGGGGACTTCTTTCAGCTGGTCAGGGGGACTTTCAGCTTGTCAGGGGGACTTTCAGCTGGTCAAGAAGACTTTCAGCTGGTCAAGAGGACTTTCAGCTAGTCAAGATGACTTTCAGCTGGTCAGGGGGACTTCTTTCAGCTGGTCAGGGGGACTTTCAGCTTGTCAGGGGGACTTTCAGCTGGTCAAGAAGACTTTCAGCTGGTCAGGGGGACTTTCAGCTAGTCAAGAGGACTTTCAGCTGGTCAGGGGGACTTTCAGCTCATCAGGGGGACTTTCATGGTCAGGGGGACTTTCAGCTGCTCAGGGGGACTTTCAGCTGGTCAGGGGGACTTTCAGCTGGTCAAGAAGACGTTCAGCTGATCAGGGGGGCTTTCAGCTAGTCAAGATGACTTTCAGCTGGTCAGGGGGACTTATTTCAGCTGGTCAGGGGGACTTTCAGCTTGTCAGGGGGACTTTCAGCTGGTCAAGAAGACTTTCAGCTGGTCAAGAGGACTTTCAACTGGTCAAGATGACTCTCAGCTGGTCAGGGGGACTTTCAGCTTGTCAGGGGGACTTTCAGCTTGTCAGGGGGACTTTCAGCTGGTCAAGAGGACTTTCAGCTGGTCAAGAGGACGTTCAGCTGATCAGGGGGACTTTCAGCTAGTCAAGATGACTTTCAGCTGGTCAGGGGGACTTCTTTCAGCTGGTCAGGGGGACTTTCAGCTTGTCAGGGGGACTTTCAGCTGGTCAAGAGGACTTTCAACTGGTCAAGATGACTCTCAGCTGGTCAGGGGGACTTTCAGCTTGTCAGGGGGACTTTCAGCTGGTCAAGAAGACTTTCAGCTGGTCAGGGGGACTTTCAGCTAGTCAAGAGGACTTTCAGCTGGTCAGGGGGACTTTCAGCTCATCAGGGGGACTTTCATGGTCAGGGGGACTTTCAGCTGGTCAGGGGGACTTTCAGCTGATCAGGGGGACTTTCAGCTGGTCAGGGGGACTTTCAGCTGGTCAGGGGGACTTTCAGCTGGTCAGGGGGACTTTCAGCTGGTCAGGGGGACTTTCAGCTAGTCAAGATGACTTTCAGCTGGTCAGGGGGACTTCTTTCAGCTGGTCAGGGGGACTTTCAGCTGGTCAGGGGGACTTTCAGGCCGACAGCCAATAGAACTTGACATAGAAACATAGAAAACATACCTTGAATTACGTTTTGTGAATGTTTTACAGCTTGAAACTGTGACACAAATCAATGTCATGTATCTGTAGAGGTCCTGAGTGTGTGTGGGGTTATTTCCAGGGTCCCGCTCTGAGAAGTTTGAGAACCCCTGACTTACTTTAGTATTGCTGGTTCAAATGCATTGTTCATTGTTTAAAATTGTACTGATGGTTCAGAGACAAATGGTGACTGTTAACACTGGCAGAAGCATCAAGTCCTGAAATAACAATTAAATACAATAACAATAAAATATACTCATGGTTCAATAATGGTCAAATCTACCTTTATTTTGTGATTTACGCATAATGTCTATTGGCTTGGGTCTGTAAGGCTCGTTTGAATCTCCACGTGTCCACGTTTCTCCGGCAAACGCGAATAACGAACAATATCGCCTCGAAATGGAGCAGGAGGAAGGAAAACGTACAAACTCACACGAAGCAGCTGTTATTTTCTGGCTAAGATGCTATTTTGACTTTTCCAGAACAGCCGAGCACGGCCTGGAACTGATGTGTTTCATCCCATTCATTTTTACAAGGCGGCAGAAAAAAAAGCAGGAATTTTAGGCCAGGTAATGCTAAATCCATGCTAAACGCTAATGCTAATAGTCTACGCAAAACGGCACGACGCGTGCTAATGGCTCTGGTGTGTTCCTCGGCTGCGGTCGAGTGTTTGTCAGTCGCCACAACAGCCCTGGCGTTTCACAGTTCGGGATGTCCGGAGGCTAACGCTAACGCTGAAAATGCGCCGGCGCTAATGCCTTTAGAACACGCGGGTTCTGTTCTATATGTCTGGCGTTTTCATACACGATCGTTCCGCACCAGAGCCGAGGCGTGCGGAAGTAGTTTTAATCCTAAATCATAAACGTAGAATATTAATGCGAGTTTTCACGTTTAAACCTGAGCTAACCGTTTCGACGCAGCGGGAAACGTGTGATTCTGAAGAGGCAAACGGACACGCATGAACGACGGAGATCGATATGTATGAAATATTCATGTTGTGTTGGACTCGTGTTGCTCTGACATGTTATGAAAGGTGTCAGCCACAAGGGGTCGCAAGCGAGTAGACCAGACGTAACAAGAGGGTTCAGTCGAGGTTACGCAAGATTCACAAATCCAATGTTAATCGTGGCATAAAAGGAGGCTCGTGGGTCAAAGGTCAAATAAAATAACTGATCTTTTTCCAAGTAAACAACGTGCTGTTGGGCAATGATAAAATTTTTCATAATTGTGGTGTTTCAATGCATTTATTTATGGTTTGTTTATTGAGTGTATAGATTATCTGCTGTTCCTTTTCCATTCCAACTGCGACGACATCACAAAGAGTTCAGTATTATAGTGCATTTGGTTGCGTTATTACCGTAACCGTGGCGATAAACTGGAGGAGGACGTCACATGTTCTGCCAGAAGGAAAAGTTTGTCGCACGTTGAAGCGTTAAAATGAAAGTAAACGCGGCAGTCGGGTCCGCGCGCCTCACAAAAACACCCCGTTTCAACTTCCCCAGCTCCGCGACATCGAGCGTACGGATCGGGGGGTTCTCTGGCGCCGTTTAGAAGACCGTAACTCACCGATGCGTGCGTTTATTTCCCGTTCTGAATCTCAAAGTTATTATCGTCCATCATTATCGTCCATCGATATCGTCCTTCGATATTGCCGCATCGAGCCGCGCGGTCCCAGGACGACCCCATCGAGCCGCGCCTGTCCATAACCCCCCCCCCCCCCCCCCTTGGCTCCACCCCCCCCCCCTTTGGCTCGCCCCGTCCCGCTGATTTGTGGACTACTTTTATTGCCCGTGCAGTGCTTTTACCGTCTCCTTTATTATGTCTTTGCATTGAGCGTATTTTAATAAAAGCTGGCGGCGCGAGTGGGGGAGGTTCTGTTAGCGCAGCTGAGGTTTGACGAGCGCAAAGGGAGACGACGCGGGCACTTTGTAAATGTGGCACCGCAAGGAATAATAATAATACGACGGTAAAGTACAAGGACTACTGCATTTTCATAGTTTTGGCCGGGGTGCGACTTATACTCCAGAGCAACTTATATTTGATATTGTTCGTTATTTTCACACTGACGACCACAAGAGGGCGCTCTGGGCTCTAAGCGACGCAGAAGAAGAATCTGCTCTTCCTCTGGAGTTTGTGGAGTTGTTTAGAAGTGACACAGAGGAAGAAGAATTCAGTGGATTTAGTGATTTGGGGTAAAACTGATGCTTTGGTAAACTTGTTAGCATGTTCTTTATGCTATAGTTATCTGTTAGCATGTTCTTTATGCTATAGTTATCTGAATAACTGTTAATATGTTACGTTAACATACCAGACACTTACCACAGTTCTGTCTGTGCCTCATGTAGCTGAAGGTGTTAGCGTTAGCATTCGTCATGTAGCTGAAGGTGTTAGCGTTAGCATACGTCATATAGCTGAAGGTGTTAGCGTTAGCATACGTCATGTAGCTGAAGGTGTTAGCGTTAGCATACGAACACCTATTCACCATGTTCTCTCATCTGTTATTATTTTAAACTGCATTTACAGATGAAATGTCTGATCTTGGTCCTGGATTTTATCAAATAAATTTCCCCAAAAAATGTGACTTATTCTCCAGTGAGACTAATATATGTTTATCCTTCTCTATTATGTATTTTTTGGCTGGTGCGACTTATAGTCCGGAACATATGCTAAATTGGACAGAGTTTATGCCTAGTGCGATGTCGAGGGGTCCGAGATGGAGAGGGTCTGCCGCAGCGGAAACTCTCGCTCGATTCAAGTGGAAACGCAACTTTTACCGACGATTCGTGTGTATTTTAAGTACAACTAAGTCAAGTCGAGTCACGACAGATTCTTGGTTGAAGCGGTCGTCGTGGCGTTGTGTGTTTTGGTCGGCTTTTTTTTTAAATAAAGTGTAATTGGCAGAAAGTTGAATATCGTCCATCGTTATCGTCCATCGTTATCGTCCATCGTTATCGTCCATCGTTATCATCTATCGTTATCATCCATCGTCCATCGTTATCGTCCATCGTTATCGTCCATCGTTATCATCTATCGTTATCGTCCATCGTTATCATCTATCATTATCATCCATCGTCCATTGTTATCATCTATCGTTATCATCCATCGTCCATCGTTATCGTCCATCGTCCATCGTTATCATCTATCGTTATTGTCCATTGTTATCATCTATCGTTATCATCCATCGTCCATTGTTATCGTCCATCGTTATCATCTATCGTTATCGTCCATTGTTATCATCTATCATTATCATCCATCGTCCATTGTTATCGTCCATCGTTATTGTCCATCATTATCATCTATCGTTATCGTCCATTGTTATCATCTATCGTTATCATCCATCGTCCATCGTTATCGTCCATCGTTATCGTCCATCGTTATCGTCCATCGTTATCATCTATCGTTATCGTCCATTGTTATCATCTATCGTTATCATCCGTCGTCCATCGTTATTGTCCATCGTCCATCGTTATCATCTATCATTATCATCCATCGTCCATTGTTATAATCTATCGTTATTATCCATCGTCCATCGTTATTGTCCATCGTTATCGTCCATCGTTATCATCTATCGTTATCATCCATCGTCCATCGTTATCGTCCATCGTTATCATCTATCGTTATCGTCCATTGGTATCATCTATCATTATCATCCATCGTCCATTGTTATCATCTATCGTTATCATCCATCGTCCATCGTTATCGTCCATCGTTATCGTCCATCGTAGTCATCTATCGTTATTGTCCATTGTTATCATCTATCGTTATCATCCATCGTCCATCGTTATCGTCCATCGTTATCGTCCATCGTTATCGTCCTTCGTTATCGTCCATCGTTATCATCTATCGTTATTGTCCATTGTTATCATCTATCGTTATCATCCATCGTCCATCGTTATCATCCATCGTCATCGTCCATCGTTATCATCCAGTCCCCTCTCACGACAGTCCCTTGCTCTTCATTCATTCATTACTTTCCGGGCAAAGCGATAACCGTTGTTAAAAAGTCGTCCTGTTTCCGCCTTCCTTCGACGACCTCTGACCCGGACGTGTCTTTGTCTTTTTGCAGCGTGGAGCGTGCGTTTTTCCCAGGAGCCCGCGGACCAGTCGGTGGTGCTCGGCGAGCGCGTGGTCCTCTCCTGCGTGGTCTTCAACTACAGCGGCATCGTGCAGTGGACCAAGGACGGGCTGGCGCTGGGCATCGGCGAGGGGCTCCGAGGTGAGGGCCCTTTTGTGATGATGACGTCGTTCTCATGGCTCTCGGGATTTTGTGGTCGTTTTTTTGTCAACTGAAGTTTAAGGCACGTTTAAAAGCGACCGCAGTTGACAAAAGAGCCAAACAGGGACGCAGAGAGTTTCCACATAAGGTTTAACAACATCACGCAACATAAACGGTGAACGTTACCAAGAAAGACGCTCGTTTAACGTCTATTTGACAGATTGTACCACACATTTCACTAAAACGTAGAAAACACGATTATATTTCAGATTTGACTCAACATTTTGCCCGTTTGTCCCAGTTTAAACCATTTTTATTTAAGTATGTGGGTGTAATTCCTCATTCGTCCAGGCGTGTTCCATTGTAGAAAAAGCTTCAGTTGTAGATAAACAAACAACAAACTCGTTCCACTTCAGGAAGGCTCCGCCCAATGGGCTGGACTTACCACAGAATAGTGTAAATATCTGAGTTCTCGCCCTAAATTCTTTTATTGACAATGACTCTTGGATGAGAGTCGAAACGTCTATTTTTTTCTAAAGATGAAACAACTGAAGCTTTTTCTACATTTTTATTTAAAAAAAAGTTTAGAAGCATTTTAGTTTATTTTGTTTTTATTTATTTCAGAGGTGATTCCACAGCTGTTTTCATAGCAACCAGACTGTAAACAAGAGCCAAACTCCACATAAATGACACAACAGTTCTGATCTGACACAATAAGACCATAAAACACCTTTATTTAGTCCGGTCATGGTTTAAACTGTCTCTGTGTCGCACACTGATGACATCACAGAGGGATTCAGCTCGTTTTAAACTCTTATTTTTCCAAATTTCTTCACAAACTGCGACTTAACGGAAGTAAAACTGTGATAAATGGTTCTAAAACACCAAACTAAGTCAGAATTAGAGAAACAGCAGAACTTTCACACAGCCTCAGTATAAACGTGAGTGTTTTAACAGCCTTAAAGTGTCTGTTTTTGTGACTTTCCTGCGTCAGTCAAGACAATTTATGACATGAACTAACTGTGTGAATTAGTCAGCTCAAAGTGGAAGTCTGTTTCTGGCACATCTGTCGATCCCTCGAGGAACGATCATGTTCTCTGGAACAATCCAAACTGAAAATCAAGGGATTAGAACTGTAAAAAAGGGATTAGACTTCACTCATGGAGCTGACAAGTTTGCCCATGTTGTACTTGTACTTGTACTTGTACTTGGACTTGTACTTGTACTTGTACTTGTACCTGTACTTGTACTTGTGATTTTTATCAGGGAAAGTCAAGATTTGGATGTCGGCAATAGAAGACTTTGCGTTTTACACTAAATAAAGCGACAGAAATGAGATAAATAAGTGAAAAAGTGCTAGAAATTAGTGTTTTTTCTCTTGTTTTGGGCACATTTCAACTTCTTAGTTTACGAGAGTCAAAATGTCCTCAAGTCAAGATAAATACTACGATACTTCAATCCTTTGTAACTCATTGTCTTAGATCTTTACTGTGTCGTGTTTAAAGTGCAGTTTTAATCCGTCGAGCTCGAGCCTTTGTCAGCAAAGAAGAGGAATTTCTCTAAAACAGCAAGAAACAAGCGACTGCTCTTCACAACCTCTCTCTCCCTCTACCTCTATCCCTCTCTCACTCCCTCTGTCTCTATCTCTCCCTCTGTCTCCCTCTCTCCTCTCTCTCTCCCTCCTCTCTCTCCCTCCTCTTTCCTCTCTCTCCCTCCTTCTCTCCTCCTCTCTCCTCCTCTCTCCCTCCTCCTCTCTCCCTGCCTCTCTCCTCCTCTCTCCCCCCTCTCTCCTCTCCTCTCTCTCCTCTCCTCTCTCTCCTCCTCTCCCTCCTCTCTCCTCCTCCTCTCCCTGCTCTCTCTCCTCCTCTCTCCCTCTCTCTCTCCTGATGGCCTCATTGTCCTTGCAGCCTGACAAACTCGTCTGCCTTCTTTGTCTCTTTTTTTTTCCTTTCGTCCATCCATCACATGAACATGTCCATTTTTAAAATCTGTCCTCTCTCTCTCTCTTTTACTCCCCTCTCTCCCTCTCTTCCTCTTCTCTCCCCCTCTCTCTCTCTCTCTCCCTCCCCCCCTCTCTCCCCCTCTCTTCTGCTTTAGAGGATGGACTTGTGTCGTTAGTGCACTGGACACGACACTAAAGGCCAAACGAGGCCTTTAAACAGTCACAGGTACAAAATGAGTCAAACGACAGATTCATTTCGCTCTCTGAGATCGTTTACTGGTGTGGGACAGTCTTTCTAGGGACTTATAGGGTCTTTTAGGGTCTTTTGGGGTCTTTTAGAGTCTTTTAGGGTCTTTTAGGATCTTTTGGGGTCTTTTAGGGTCTTATGGTCCCGTTCTGACTCCATTACTTCATATGAAACATGGATATTATACCGTCTCTTCTACTCGGACACATCTTTCGTCTCATTTAAAGTGTCGTGAGACGCGATTGGTTTTACAGAATTGCAGTGAAGTAAAAGTAAAAGTATCCATGGTAACACCCGCGTCCTCTTCGCTTTCGCCCGGTTCCGCAGAAAAGAGGAATAAACTCTACTTTTCCAGATGCACGGCGACACATTGATTTCCTGTCGCGTTCGCTTCGTTGCACAAAAGTGTAAAAGCGCAGATTTCCCTCTTCTGCGTCGTTTTTTAACGGCAGCGCGGGAAGAGGAAGAGGAGGAGTCGTACCCGTTTTCACGCCTGCGCAGTCCCTCCGAGCGCTTAGAAACGACGCACCAGGAAGTGTCGTAATCGTCCGGACGAAAAATTTATTTGTGTCAAGTTCAAGCGAGCAGAAGTGAAAAAACACAAGCTTTTAATGTTTCTCTTCTTCTCTCCCCCTCTCTCCCTCTTTCCCTCTCTCTCCCTCTCTCCCTCTCTCCCCCTCTCCCTCCCTCCCCCTCTCTCTCCCTCTTTCTCTCCCTCTCTCTCCCTCCCTCTCTCCCACTCTCTCCCTCTCTCCCCCTCTCCCTCTCTCTCCTTCTCTCTCTCCCTCTTTCTTTCCCTCTCTCTCCCTCTCTCTCCCTCTCTCTCTCCCTCTTTCTCTCCCTCTCTCTCTCCCTCTTTCTCTCCCTCTCTCTCTCCCTCTTTCTCTCCCTCTCTCTCCCTCTCTCTCTCCCTCTTTCTCTCCCTCTCTCTCTCCCTCTTTCTCTCCCTCTCTCTCCCTCTCTCTCCCTCTTTCTCTCCCTCTCTCTCCCTCTTTCTCCCCCTCTCTCCCTCCTGATGGTTTTTAACGTTTCATTCAGTGTTTTGTTTCAGTCGCAGCACATTTAGAGGTTAAAGCGGAGTAAGTAGCTCCCCCTGCAGCTTCCTCGTGGAATTACACTGTCAGAGAACAGACTTTTGTTCTGTGTTTCTTTGGTCATAAATCAGACACAAAAACAACAAGAGTCAGGGTTTCTTAGCAGAGTTGTTACCGTGACGATGTCGGTAAACATTACAAGAACACATATTTAACCATCACATAGACGTTTAATAAGGTGAAAATGTTACGTGTTTGGTTCTGTCTTGTGATGTACTCTGTGGAAGTGCTCCTCCGTGTTTTTAAAGTCTTTATTCAAACAGGGAAAGCAACAATATGAATCATTTAAAATATTCTGTAAAAAGGAGGTGCAATTGTTACGATAAAAGTCTCTCAAACGATCAAACTGAGCGAAGTGAAAACACCAAAGGCCAGTTCCTGTTTGAGGTTCTCGTGCGGTCGGTTCGTCACAGTCGCGGGAGCTTTTGTGAAGGGTTCCGGGGTTAAAGGTCAACGAACGTGTGAGATGATAAGATAAAATAAGATATTTATTTATTGTCCCACATGGGGAAATTTCATTGTTGCAACGCAGGTAGATACAGAGGTAGATACAGAAGAACAGATCACTTATAGGAAGTCTGAAAAACACTTTCAGTAGAAGATCTCCTATAAATAAATAAAAACTCCCATAGACAAATAAATAAATACATAAATACCATTGCATGTGATCACGACAGTAATTGCACATGAATATGTGTCACGACGGCACATGGATTGCACATGAATTTCACAGTAATTGCACAGTAATTGCACATATGACAGAATTGCACATGGTTAGGTCAGTATTGCAAGTGTTCAGGACTAACAGTTTTTGTTATAAAGTCTGACAGCAGCAGAAGGAAAGACCTACGGAACCTTTCCTTCACACAGCGAGGGTGGATCAGTCACTGAAGCTGCTCTCCAGAGTGGACAGAGTGTCCTGCAGGGGACAGAGTGTCCTGCAGGGGACAGAGTGTCCTGCAGCGGACAGAGTGTCCTGCAGGGGGCGACACTCATGGTCAAGCATAGATGTGAATCTAGCCAGTGTAATCAGCACCAGTTACGCTTCTTCCTTCTGTTTAAAATATTCAATCTTTAAAAGTGTCAGGATGGACTAGACTGACGTTATATTTGAAATTTTGAACAATTAGTTTTATGCTTTTATTCCTTTACTTACCTTATGTTCTCCCTGGTGCTGCGTGTTCTTTTTTGTGTGTTTATATGTGTGTTTTTTCTATGTTGTTCCTGTATTTTTCCTGTGTTTTTTCTGTGTTTTTTTCTGTTCTTTCTGTGTTTGTTCTGTGTTCATAAGTTTATTTTAATCATCATTAGTTAGTATGTTTCTTCTGTTGTTGTTCTATGTTCTAATAAAGAAAATAATGACCAAAAACAAAGACAATCGAGAGAAAAAAAAACAATCACATTTGGACTTGGAAATGGACAGATTTGACAGACGCTGGACCAATGGGACCTTTAATTTTGGTCATATTTATTTATTTGTTATTAACCTTTTATTTAACCAGGTTAGAACACATTAATAAACTGCGTGTCTGAAAATAACTTATTTATGAACTATAAATAAAGCCGTTCTTTTACAGATTAAAGTCCCCATAACGATGGAACCCCCGGTAACCATGACACCGGTCACTTATTACAGAACGTCTAGAGCCGTCACGTTGAGGGCAGCGCGCTCGCTAACGGCCCAGGTTTACTCTCACCGTTCAGGTCGAGGGTTCAACTGCCGGCTCTGCACACGTGTCTCCCATGGGTGCTCTCCCCTCCGGTTGCTATGCTGCCGCGCTGTTGCCGGGGATGACGCAATGTGTCACAATGCTCTTGTCGTCTTCACCCGTCGCCTGTCGCTGCTGCTGCTGCACTGCCCCCTAGCAACGCCACCAGTGTCATTACACCTCAGATGTTAAAGGAGACGTTAAAAGAGAGGTTAAAGGAGACATTAAAGGAGACGTTAAAGGAGACGTTAAAGGAGACGTTAAAAGAGAGGTTAAAGGAGACGTTAAAGGAGATGTTAAAAGAGAGGTTAAAGGAGACATTAAAGGAGACGTTAAAGGAGATGTTAAAGGAGACGTTAAAAGAGAGGTTAAAGGAGACGTTAAAGGAGATGTTAAAGGAGACGTTAAAAGAGAGGTTAAAGGAGACGTTAAAGGAGATGTTAAAGGAGACGTTAAAGGAGATGTTAAAGGAGACGTTAAAAGAGAGGTTAAAGGAGACGTTAAAGGAGATGTTAAAGGAGACGTGTCGCTGTTTCATGGGGGTTCTTGGTTTTGAACTGTATCATCAGTAGATCATCATTTTACATTTTGTTCATTGTTTTACATTTGTTTGACATTTTGTTTTACATGTTTACATTTTGTTTTACATTTTTTAATGTAAAACAAGTGGGTGCTCGGTGGCAAAGGCGGTTAGCGGGTGGAGTCTGCATGTTCTCCCCGTGTTACCGTGGGTTCTCTCCGGGTTCTCCGGCTCCTCCCACCGTCCAAACACATGCAGGTGTGAGGTGAATGAATGTGAGAGTGAATGGTCTGTTATGTCTGTGTCTCTGAGTTGGCCACTGTCCAGGGTGTGCCCCGCCTAAGGCCCAAAGTCACTGGGATAGGCTCCAGTCACCCGCGACCCCGAAAGGGAACAAGTGGTAGAAAATGGATGGATTTAAAACATTTTTACATTTTGTTCATTGTGAAGCTAAACGTTGATGTGAAACGGCAACAGAAACAGGAGTGTTTACAGCGGCATTTGTATCGTCACGGCAACGGATGTGTTCATTTACGTGTTTTTATTGTTGAAAGGTTTTGACATGGTGACATGTT
>NW_027315746.1:2932475-3085842 GCF_026437365.1 Eucyclogobius newberryi | reverse complement strand
GTGTGTTCTCTGTCACATGTTCTCTGTAGCGTGTTCTTGTGTCCTGACCCTGACCGCACCTGACCTGTCGTGTGTTCTCTGTCACATGTTCTCTGTAGCGTGGCCGCGGTACAGGATCCTGCGCGCCCTGGACACCGGTCAGTTCAACCTGGAGATCTCTCAGGCTGAGCTGTCGGACGACTCGCAGTACGAGTGTCAGGCCACAGAGGCAGCGCTGCGCTCGCGGAGGGCCAAGCTCAACGTGCTCAGTGAGTGTCACATGTTCAACACCTTTAACACCTTTAACCCCTTTAACACCTTTAACCCCTTTAACACCTTTAACACCTTTAACCCCTTTAACGCCTTTAACCCCTTTAACGCCTTTAACCCCTTTACGTCTTTAACACCTTTAACCCCTTTAACACCTTTAACACCTTTAACCCCTTTAACCCCTTTAACACCTTTAACACCTTTAACCCCTTTAACACCTTTAACCCCTTTAACCCCTTTAACCCCTTTAACCCCTTTAACACCTTTAACACCTTTAACCCCTTTAACGCCTTTAACACCTTTAACCCCTTTAACGCCTTTAACACCTTTAACCCCTTTAACGCCTTTAACGCCTTTAACCCCTTTACGTCTTTAACGCCTTTAACCCCTTTAACGCCTTTAACCCCTTTAACGCCTTTAACCCCTTTAACGCTTTTAACCCCTTTAACGCTTTTAACCCCTTTAACGTCTTTAACGTCTTTAACACCTTTAACCCCTTTAACGTCTTTAACACCTTTAACGCCTTTAACACGTTTAACACCTTTAACCCCTTTAACTTCTTTAAGCCCTTTAACGTCTTTAACACCTTTAACCCCTTTAACGTCTTTAACGTCTTTAACCCCTTTAACACGTTTAACACCTTTAACCCCTTTAACGCATTTAACCCCTTTAACGCCTTTAACCCCTTTAATGCCTTTAACCCCTTTAACGCTTTTAACCCCTTTAACGCCTTTAACCCCTTTAACGCTTTTAACCCCTTTAACGTCTTTAACACCTTTAACCCCTTTAACGCCTTTAACCCCTTTACGTCTTTAACGCCTTTAACCCCTTTAACGCCTTTAACCCCTTTAACGCCTTTAACCCCTTTAACGCTTTTAACCCCTTTAACGCCTTTAACCCCTTTAACGCTTTTAACCCCTTTAACGTCTTTAACGTCTTTAACACCTTTAACCCCTTTAACGTCTTTAACACCTTTAACGCCTTTAACACGTTTAACACCTTTAACCCCTTTAACTTCTTTAACCCCTTTAACGTCTTTAACACCTTTAACCCCTTTAACGTCTTTAACCCCTTTAACGCCTTTAACACGTTTAACACCTTTAACCCCTTTAACGCATTTAACCCCTTTAACGCTTTTAACCCCTTTAACGCCTTTAACCCCTTTAACGCTTTTAACCCCTTTAACGTCTTTAACGTCTTTAACACCTTTAACCCCTTTAACGCCTTTAACCCCTTTAACGTCTTTAACACCTTTAACGCCTTTAACACGTTTAACACCTTTAACCCCTTTAACTTCTTTAACCCCTTTAACGTCTTTAACACCTTTAACGCCTTTAACCCCTTTAACGCCTTTAACCCCTTTAACGCCTTTAACACCTTTAACACGTTTAAAGCCTTTAACGCCTTTAACCCCTTTACTGCCTTTAACACCTTTAACCCCTTTAACGTCTTTAACACCTTTAACCCCTTTAACGTCTTTAACACCTTTAACCCCTTTAACGCCTTTAACACGTTTAACATCTTTAACCCCTTTAACGCCTTTAACCCCTTTAACGCCTTTAACCCCTTTAACGCCTTTAACACCTTTAACACCTTTAACGCCTTTAACACCTTTAACACGTTTAACGCCTTTAACCCCTTTAACGCCTTTAACACCTTTAACACGTTTAACGCCTTTAACACCTTTAACACGTTTAACGCCTTTAACACCTTTAACACCTTTAACACCTTGAACACCTTTAACACCTTTAACGCCTTTAACGCCTTTAACACCTTTAACACCTTTAAAGGCAGTAAAGGGGTTAAAGGCGTTAAAGGGGTTAAAGGCAGTAAAGGGGTTAAAGGCGTTAAAGGGGTTAAAGGCAGTAAAGGGGTTAAAGGCGTTACAGGGATTAAAGGCGTTAAAGGGGTTAAAGGCAGTAAAGGGGATAAAGGCGTTAAAGGGGTTAAAGGCAGTAAAGGGGTTAAAGGCGTTAAAGGGGTTAAAGGCAGTAAAGGGGTTAAAGGCGTTAAATGGGTTAAAAGCGTTAAAGGGGTTAAAAGCGTTAAAGGGGTTAAAGGCGTTACAGGGGTTAAAGGCAGTAAAGGGGTTAAAGGCGTTAAAGGGGTTAAAGGCGTTAAATGGGTTAAAAGCGTTAAAGGGGTTAAAAGCGTTAAAGGGGTTAAAGGTGTTAAAGGGGTTTAAGGCAGTAAAGGGGTTAAAGACGTTAAAGGGGTTAAAGGCAGTAAAGGGGTTAAAGGCAGTAAAGGGGTTAAAGGCGTTAAAGGGGTTAAAGGCGTTAAAGACGTCAAAGGGGTTAAAGGTGTTAAAGGGGTTAAAGGTGTTAAAGGCGTTAAAGGGGTTAAAGGTGTTAAAGGCGTTAAAGGTGTTAAAGGCGTTAAAGCGGTTAAAGGCGTTAAAGGGGTTAAAGGCGTTAAACGTGTTAAAGGCGTTAAAGGCGTTAAAGACGTTAAAGGGGTTAAAGGCGTTAAAGACGTCAAAGGCGTTAAAGGCGTTAAAGGCGTTAAAGGGGTTAAAGGTGTTAAAGGTGTTAAAGGCGTTAAAGGTGTTAAAGGTGTTAAAGGCGTTAAAGGGGTTAAAGGCGTTAAAGGGGTTAAAGGTGTTAAAGGTGTTAAAGGCGTTAAAGGGGTTAAAGGTGTTAAAGGCGTTAAAGGCGTTAAAGGGGTTAAAGGTGTTAAAGGGGTTAAAGGCGTTAAACGTGTTAAAGGCGTTAAAGGCGTTAAAGGCGTTAAAGGGGTTAAAGGCGTTAAAGGTGTTAAAGGTGTTAAAGGTGTTAAAGGCGTTAAAGACGTTAAAGGCGTTAAAGGGGTTAAAGGTGTTAAAGGCGTTAAAGGTGTTAAAGGCGTTAAAGGCGTTAAAGGGGTTAAAGGTGTTAAAGGCGTTAAAGGGGTTAAAGGTGTTAAAGGCGTTAAAGGTGTTCAAGGTGTTAAAGGTGTTAAAGGCGTTAAACGTGTTAAAGGTGTTAAAGGCGTTAAACGTGTTAAAGGTGTTAAAGGCGTTAAAGGGGTTAAAGGCGTTAAACGTGTTAAAGGTGTTAAAGGCGTTAAAGGTGTTAAAGGTGTTAAAGGCGTTAAAGGGGTTAAAGGCGTTAAAGGCGTTAAAGGGGTTAAAGGTGTTAAAGGGGTTAAAGGTGTTAAAGGCGTTAAAGGTGTTCAAGGTGTTAACCCCTTTAACGCTTTAACCCCTTTACTGCCTTTAACCCCTTTAACGCCTTTAATCCCTGTAACGCCTTTAACCCCTTTACTGCCTTTAACCCCTTTAACGCCTTTAACCCCTTTACTGCCTTTAACCCCTTTAACGCCTTTAACCCCTTTACTGCCTTTAACCCCTTTAACACCTTTAACCCCTGTAACGCCTTTAACCCCTTTAACGCCTTTAACCCCTTTAACGCCTTTAACCCCTTTAACACCTTTAACCCCTTTACTGCCATGCCTCCACGTCACATGGACCCGGAAAACGGGTTCAGAACGTGGAAGCCGCCTGTGGTCCAGACAAATGTGGTGAGGAGGAGGAGATGAGGAAGCTGAGGAGATGAGGAGGAGGAGATGATGAGGATGAGGAGGCTGAGGAGATGAGGAGGAGGATGAGGAGAGGAGGAGGAGATGAGGAGGAGATGAGGAGGATGAGGAGATGATGAGAAGATGAGGAGGAGGAGGAGGAGGAGGAGGAGGGGGCTGAGAAGATGAGGACAGGAGGAGGAGATGAGGACGCTGAGGAGGAGATGAAGAGGAGGAGGAGATGAGGAGAGGAGAAGGAGATGAGGCGGAGGATGAGGAGGAGATGAGGATGAGGCTGAGGAGACGAGGAGGCTGAGGAGATGAGGAAGAGGATGAGGTGGAGATGATGAAGAGGAGGATGAGGAGGAGATGAGGATGAGGCTGAGGAGACGAGGAGGCTGAGGAGATGAGGAGGAGGATGAGGTGGAGATGATGAAGAGGAGGATGAGGAGGAGGAGATGAGGACGCTGAGGAGATGAAGAGGAGGATGAGGAGGAGGAGGAGATGAGGAGAAGGAGATGAGGAGGAGGATGAGGAGGAGATGAGGAGGAGGCTGAGGAGACGAGGAGGAGATGAGGAGGAGGATGAGGAGATGAGGAGGAGGAGGAGATGAGGAGGAGGAGATGAGGAGGAGGATGAGGAGGAGGATGAGGAGATGAGGAGGAGGATGAGGAGGAGATGAGGAGGAGGATGAGGAGATGAGGAGGAGGAGGAGATGAGGAGGAGGATGAGGAGATGAGGAGGAGGACGAGGAGGAGGAGATGAGGAGGAGGAAGAGGAGGAGCCGAGAGGGTGAAGAAGTATAAGTCAGCTGCTGTATTTAGATTTGAATCTAAAGCGATGCCACAAATCTATTTGAAGTTGAAGTAAAGTTCACAAATGAACATTTCACATATGAATAAATAAATAAATGATGTATTTATGAGCTGTAAATAATGAGTCATAGTTCGGCGTCTACATCTGTATTCAAGCCTTGAAACGTTTGAATGTTTCTTTGTGTTTCTTTCTTTTCTTTTTTCTTCCGACATATTCATATTTTTGCTTCACGTGCTTTACTTTTACCCTGTTGGCCCCGGCCGTTTGTAACCTGTGTGCGCCCCGCCCGCAGTACCGCCGGAGGACCCGCACCTAGAGGGCGCCCCCGAGCTGCTGCTGATGGCCGGGACGCCCTACAACCTGAGCTGTGTGACCCGCGGAGCCAAACCCGCCGCCCACATCCAGTGGACCAAGGACGGAGCGCCAGTGAACGGAGCGCACCAGTCCACCGTGAGTCCACATGCTACATGCTACATGCTACATGCAATGCACCAGTCCACCGTGAGTCCACATGCTACATGCTACATGCTACATGCTATGCACCAGTCCACCGTGAGTCCACATGCTACATGCTACATGCTATGCACCAGTCCACCGTGAGTCCACATGCTACATGCTACATGCTATGCACCAGTCCACCGTGAGTCCACATGCTACATGCTACATGCTACATGCTATGCACCAGTCCACCGTGAGTCCACATGCTACATGCTACATGCTACGCACCAGTCCACCGTGAGTCCACATGCTATGCGCTACATGCTACACGCTACATGCTACGCACCAGTCCACCGTGAGTCAGGACGTGCACACTACATGCTAAACACTACATGCTACACACTACATGCTACACACTACATGCTACACACACATGCAACACACACATGCTACACACACATGCTACACGCATACGCTACATGCACACGCTACACACGCATGCTACACACACATGCTACACACACTCTACACACAGGCTAAACACACGCTACACGCCAAGCGCACATGCTACATGCACACGCTACACACGCATGCTACACACACACGTTACACGCATATGCTACATGCACATGCTACACACACATGCTACGCACACACTCTACACACAAAGGCTAAACACACGCTACACACACAGGCTACACACATGCTACACGCTACACACACGCTACACTTCATGTGTACAGTCCCACTAATGAACCATAAACCAGGTGGAAACATCTTCACTCGGACAGAGTTGAAGCGCCCTCTACAGGTCGGACGACTCATTGAATTAATGCAGTTCAGATAAATGTGTTTTGAAATTTGCAGATTTTTTTTTTTTATGTTGTTCTGGAATAGCACATTTTTTTAGATTTATAATTTCACTTCCTGTTTGTAATTGATGACATCACACTAAGAAATTACCCAGAAAGCACTGTGGCAAAAAATGGACAAATACAAATATATGAGAGCAACTTTATTTTGTTGAATTATGGTTAGAGCATTGTTTCTTTGTGTAAATTCTGCCTGAACTTTGACTTTGTCCCTGCTGTGATGTCACTTCCTGTCATTTCCTACAGACTTTTCAACCTTTTCTCCACAAACACCTCCTCGATCGGTGTAAATCCATCATTCATATGAACGCAGCAGATCCAGAGATAGAATCGTGTCGGTGGAATCAAACGCGGCGCTGTGCAAACGTCGCTCTCGCCGATTCAAAAGCCAAACAGCCGTTGTTTAATTAAAAAAGAACAAGAACACACTGTCAAACGGGATTCATCAGAGAAACACCGGGCGGTTTCCCCGGCAACTGCTCCAAAATAAACATTATGTCGTCCGAATAATGACTGAACGTGGAAAAACTCAGAACGAGAGGCGATGAGCGCGGCACGGCCGCGGAAAGCTTCAGTTTCAACAGGTTTGCGTATTTCTCAACTGTTCGCTTCTGTTTCAGCCGAATTATGACGTTTGATCCATGAAAACCTGTCTAATGTGTTTATTTCATCTGCGTTTCAGAATAAGTTTCAGAATCAGAATAAGTTTATTTCCATTTATCAATGAACAGGATTCACGGACATAGGAACTTGTCCTGGCGGTTCATGCAGCACAAACATACAATACATACAAAACCAATAGACAATAAATAACAAATAACTACCGGGTATTAAAATGGTAAGGTAGAGTTAAAAATAGACATGATATGTACAAAATAAAATATGTGGTGCAATAAAAGTGACAGTGCAGTGAGTGCAAAGTGCTTAAGAACTGTTCTTGTGACGGAAGGTTCTCGTCCGGATGGACCGTAGCCTCCTGCCTGAGGGGAGTGGCCTCCTGCCTGAGGGGAGTGGCCTCCTGCCTGAGGGGAGTGGCCTCCTGCCTGAGGGGAGTGGCCTCCTGCCTGAGGGGAGTGGCTCAAATAGTCCGTGTGCCGGATGAGAAGGGTCGGCTGTGATTCGACCTGCACGTCCATCTCTCTGTGTCTCTCTGTGTCTCTCTGTGTCTCTCTGTGTCTCTCTGCATCTAACTGTGTCTCTCTGTGTCTCTCTGCATCTAACTGTGTCTCTCTGTGTCTCTCTGTGTCTCTCTGCATCTAACTGTGTCTCTCTGTGTCTCTCTGCATCTCTCTGCGCTGCGTTTACGGTGCACCAGTGATCCCTCCGCGGCGTCTCTCCAGCGGCAGCGCTCAGCGTGTGGGTGTGTTTGTTTGTGTGTTTGGCTGTGGGCGATGCAGGAGGATGAAGCGAGCGCGGCGGTCCTCGCACAAACACACGAGCGCTGCAGGCGCAGAACACCAGCACCAGGGACTCCGAGCTAATGTTTGAACAGGGTTTGACCGAGCAGCGGCGCCGAGCAGCGCCGAGCAGCGCCGAGCAGCGCCGAGCAGTCGCAGATATCACGCTTCACGCACGGGCCTTTAATTCATTCAGACCATTCGTGCTCGTAAATGTGTCTGAAGCGTCTGAACTCTTTACTATATTTACTACTATATTTATAAAACTAGACCTGTTAAAATAATGACTTTATTGATTTATTGTTCAACATATGCAGTGGTGTAGTCCATGGTTTTATTTTTTACTACATATTTAAGCATAAAACAACACAAAAACAGAGTAAAAAATAAAATGAGAAAATACTGAGTGACATCCAAAGAGAAGACGGTTAACGTCTCCTGCACCGCCCGTGCTCCGCCCGTGCTCCGCCCGTGCTCCGCCCCTGCACCGCCCGTGCTCCGCCCGTGCTCCGCCCCTGCACCGCCCCTGCTCCGCCCCTGCTCCGCCCGTGCACCGCCCCTGCACCGCCCCTGCTCCGCCCCTGCTCCGCCCCTGCACCGCCCCTGCTCCGCCCCTGCCCCGCCTGCGCACCGCCCCCACTCCGCCCCTGCACCGCCCTCCTGCCCCGCCCGCGCACCGCTCCCACTCCGCCCTTGCTCCGCCCCTGCTCCGCCCCTGCACCGCCCTCCTGCCCCGCCTGCGCACCGCCCCCACTCCGCCCCTGCACCGCCCTCCTGCCCCGCCCGCGCACCGCTCCCACTCCGCCCTTGCTCCGCCCCTGCTCCGCCCCTGCACCGCCCTCCTGCCCCGCCTGCGCACCGCCCCCACTCGGCCCCTGCCCCGCCCTCCTGCCCCGCCTGCGCACCGCCCCCACTCGGCCCCTGCCCCGCCCTCCTGCCCCGCCCGCGCACCGCCCCCTCTCCGCCCCAGCTCTAAACCGCATTAAACAGATGTATAGTGATGAAATCTGCCGCTCACGTCCAACCAGGAAGTACAATCATAAACTTCCCCAAAATTGCCAAAAAATCTACTTAAATAAGCACGATTACTTCCTTACTGGTGTTTTACATGCTGTGAAGTGGCTTGTTTCTCCACAGACCTGACTTGTAACTCTCCTGCTCGTCTCCACGGTGATGTTCTGACTGATCCATCTTCAAGCGGAGCGTCCTAAAGTTTGGTTTGAAGTTTGGCGTCCAGACGGTGGCGGGAACGTTACGCGGTGCCGCTTTAAGTCTTGTTTAGTTCATCTTTTCTTTGTCACCATGGAGATGTTGTCACGTTGGTGAGACGAGCGGGCGATGCCAGACGAGCGCCGCTCACAGAACGCAGGCTTTTCCAGGGAATTTTGAGCGAAAACAGACAACAACAAAAAACACCTGTTAATTGAAAAAAAAAAAAAATCCAATATTGTCTCCGGCCTCACGCAGGGTTTTGTTCTCTTTTGTTCTCTTTTGTTCTGGTTTTCTCTCATCGGCAGCTCACACTGGGGCCCCGGGGCCGTTTGCAGCTTTAACTTCGTCCGTGGTCAAAATGTTTAATGTTGTTGTTGCCAAGTTTCAAAGAAGTGATTTTTAGAACCCGTCGGAGGTGAAGGGTCCGTTCACACACTCCCCCCGTCGCCCCTGCCGCCCCCCCGTCGTCTCCCCCGTCGTCGCCCCCGCCACGCCCGCCGCTCCCCCCCCACAGCCGGAGTTATAACCCGGTGAAGCGGGTTATAAGCGGTGAAAGACGGAGCTCGTAGAATAGATTAAGCCGTTTCTCTCGCAGACCGCCGGGCCCTCGTCAAGCAAAAGCCCTCGGGACCCTAATGCATTCTGGGCCGTGACAGCTCCGTACGTCAGCCTGATTTATGTGACCTTCCCTCCCCCCCGTCCCCCCTCCCTGTACCGAGCGTATAATCGCGCACAAACACACGCGGGGCTCGACCGGTCGCCCCCCAAACGCCGGTACAAGGCGTTTGGGTGTGGTCGGATAATTAAACGAGCTCAAAGTTTTTACAAGTTTCTAATTTTGTATTTATACCTGTTGTACATATAAATGATAGTTTTACACCGATCGAGCAGGTATTTGTGGAGAAAACGATGAAAACTGTGTAGAAAATGACAGGAAGTGACATCACATCAGGGACACTCATACAGGAAGTGACATCACACCAGGGACACTCATACAGGAAGTGACATCACACCAGGGACACTCATACAGGAAGTGACATCACACCAGGGACACTCATACAGGAAGTGACATCACACCAGGAACACTCATACAGGAAGTGACATCACACCAGGGACACTCATTCCAGTCAAAGTTTATGCAGAATTTACACAAAGAAACAACTTTTTTGACTCTTTAAACATCCATCCATCCATCCATTTTCTACCGCTTGTTCCCTTAATTCACCAAAATAAAGTCGCTCTTATATGTTTTTATTCGTCAAAAAAAAAGTGACATTAGATGAGTTTTGGCCCAGTGTTTGCTGGGTAATTTCCTAGTGTGATGTCATCAATTATAAACGGGAAGTGAAAAATGTGCTATTCTGTGATAACATTTTTATAATTTTTAGTAAAATTTGAAACATATTCAATTGAACTGCATTTTAGTTCAGTGAGTGGTCTGGCCTGTAGAGGGCGCTGTAAAGACTGGACCTACGAACGGCTTCACTACTTTTCATGTTTTAATGATATTCGTTTTCATAATTCTCCGAAAACATTCTTAATGATGTCAAATTTACTACAAAGAACTTTTTTTAAATATTATTTGTGGTTCCTCACGTCTGGTTCCTCACGTCTGGTTCCTCTGGTCCCATTCCTCTGGTCTGGTTCCTCACGTCTGGTTCCTCACGTCTGGTTCCTCTGGTCCCGTTCCTCTGGTCTGGTTCCTCAAGTCTGGTTCCTCACGTCTGGTTCCTCATGTCTGGTTCCTCACGTCTGGTTCCTCTGGTCTGGTTCCTCACGTCTGGTTCATCTCATCTGGTTCTGGTTCCTCACGTCTGGTTCATCTCATCTGGTTCCTCTTGTCTGGTTCATCACGTCTGGTTCTGGTTCCTCACGTCTGGTTCATCTCATCTGGTTCCTCACGTCTGGTTCCCCACGTCTGGTTCCTTTTGTCTGGTTCCTCACGTCTGGTTCCTCTTGTCTGGTTCCTCACGTCTGGTTCCTCACGTCTGGTTCCTCTCACCTGGTTCCTCACGTCTGGTTCCTCTTGTCTGGTTCCTCAGGAGGTGCTGCCGGACCGGAAGCGTGTGACGACTCGCAGTTACTTGTCCATCAGCCCCGCCGACACGGACAGCGGCCGGACGTTCACCTGCATCGCCTCCAACCCAGCGGTGCCCATGGGCAAGAGGACGTCAGTCATGCTCAACGTGCACCGTGCGTACAGTATCAGAGGGGTATCAGAGGGTATCCCAGGGGTATCAGAGGGTATCCCAGGGGTATCAGAGGGGTATCCCAGGGGTATCAGAGGGTATCCCAGGGGTATCAGAGGGGTATCCCAGGGTATCAGAGGGTATCCCAGGGGTATCAGAGGGTATCCCAGGGGTATCAGAGGGTATCCCAAGGATATCCGTGGGGGATGCCAAGGGTAGCCAAAGAGTTTAGCGCTTCATTGTGGTGTTTTACCAACGCTGGTGCTCGAACAGGCAAAATCATTCATTCAAAAGTGATGACTTAAACGAGTAGCTATTAATTAGAAAAGTAGATTATTTTCATTTGATTTTCTTTTAAAATAAAAACTAAACTGAATATTTTCACTGACTAAAATTAAATGAAAAAAACAAACAAAAAGTAATCAGTGGCTAAATGTAGATAATTTCACGGACTAAAACAGAATAAAATGTTTTATTAAATTGTTATCAATGACTAAAAGTTGTTATGGATTATAAAAATAGATATTTTAGTTGTCTAAAAGTTGTCTAAAAACCCTAATCAATTACTATATTTGATTACCTTTAGTCATTACCAAAATCATGACTTACGGTAGATATTTCCTTTGACTAAAAGTAAATATTTCCTTTGACTAAAAGTACAGATATTTTTGTCAAATATTAAAAACAAAACATGATCGAATGGAAAGGACGACTAAAAAGCCCCAAAAGCAGAAACAAACTCGGCACAATTCAGTTTATCTTTGGCAGCGTCTGAATTTCCGCACGAACCCCTCAGGGCACGGTTTAGGGGTCACTCTATTTTTAGCGGCGTCCAAATGTCCAGCAGGTGAAAAAGTATTTCCCACAATGCACCTTGAAAAGTTGTCAATAGAGACAAAATGTGATCGCGAGAGTCGGGTCTTTGGACACAACACGACGGAACATCTTGACAAAAACAAGTCCATAAATACAAACTAAAACTATTATGGATGTTGAAGCAGGAGTAAAACTAAAAACGACTAAATCTTGGCTAAAAGTTATGATCCTTTTAGTCAAAATGTACGATGATACTAATCAGGAGAGATGATCACTGAGGTCAGAGGTCAGTGATGGTTTGGGGCCTGGACACTGCCGGGGCTGAAGAAGAGGAGATGGAGAGGTTGAGGAGGCTTTGCTGCTGCAGTGGAAACGGGGCGAAAGAGGGCACATGACCATGAAGAGATGATGAGAATGAGTCTTTCAAATGACTGAACTCTAAATCCATCACACGTTGTCATTTTATATATTTTCAAAACTATTTTCTTAAGAATATATTTATAGTGTTTCTGTTCCTTCTTTATCAATTTCCTTTAGAACTTATTTGTTGTGTTTGGAGCTGCCCAAGTCTCATTTCCCCGGAGGACGATGAAGTGTATTGTTTTCTTCTGCCGTTTCCTGAGAGGCAGAGATAAGATGTGATTGGCTGACAACAAGTGACAGGAAGAAGAATCTATTTCATAAAATGCTTTTTCCTTGAACCTCGTGTTGACGTCGAGGACGTTCTTATTGTGTGTTTCACTTCCTGTGTGTTTCACTTCTGTGTGTTTCACGTCCTGTGTCCAGATCCGCCCACTGTGACTCTGTCCATCGAACCACGCTCGGTCCTGGAGGGGGAGAGGGTCACCTTCACCTGCCAGGCCACCGCCAACCCGCCCATCATGGGGTTCAGGTAAACAACCCACCCGCCCATCATGGGGTTCAGGTAAACAACCCACCCGCCCATCATGGGGTTCATGTAAACAACCCACCCGCCCATCATGGGGTTCAGGTAAACAACCCACCCGCCCATCATGGGGTTCATGTAAACAACCCACCCGCCCATCATGGGATACAGATGTCACGCCAACAGAACCTACGATGTCATGAGATTATAACCTACGATGTCATAAGATTAGAACCTACGATGTCACACCAACAGAACCTACGATGTCACACCAACAGAACCTACAATGTCACGCCAACAGAACCTACGATTTCACGCCAACATAACCTACGATGTCACACCAACAGAACTTACGATGGCATGCGAACAGAACCTACGATGTCCTGCAAACAGAACCTACGATGTCATGCAAACAGAACCTACAATGTCATGCAAACAGAACCTACGATGTCACACCAATAGAACCTACAAGGCAAAGTCACATCTCCCTCTCTGAACTCCAGCAGTCGTGTTGTTGCGCCTCTTTTCGAGCGCCGTCCATTAAACGCCGATACTTCTGACCGCGTCTGTTCCAATCCGCTCGTAACACTCTCCGGAGAAAGGCCTGATGGGTAATTTGTGCTTACAGACCAGAATCGGTGACAGTATTGAACCGCGGCGCAATTAACAGCTGATTTGTGCGCGATGATGCAGCATTAGCCGGGCCTCGCGCGCGGATCCGGCCCCGCTAAGTAGCTAACGGCGCGTGGTTTAGGAGTAGGTGTATCCTCGCGCGGGACGGGTGCCAAGGTGCTTAGGCTCGGTGCCCATCCAGCGAGTATTAAAATGTCGTTTAACAGGCCCGGAGCTGGACGTTATGGGTTTTTTTTCCGGATACGTTTGGCAGAGGAGACGCGGCAGAGTGGTTAACCTCTCATCAAATACTCCTGTTAGCACTTCCAGTCGCTGCGCGCAGAGAATGATGGTTTTGGAATGATGATGAAATAGGTTCCGTCCGGTGGAAGGAGGTTTTAATGTAACCTCTGGAAAGAAACCAAAAACATAAAGAACACGAGGATACGCGGTCCAGTTTCGCCCGCTCTGAGAACGCTCGGATTTGATGGAGATTGTCAGAGTATGTTTGGTATGAAAGCTGAATTAACCTGATTAACCCAAACTCTGAATCAGAACGAGTTATTGCTTTGTCTAATACTGCTAGAATATTCTACAGTAGTGCTGTCGAAAGTATTCACTATCAAAACTAAATACTCATTGGAACAAGTATTTACTAAAAAAGTCACGTGCTACAGGATAAATGTGACAGTTTTAGAATGATCTCGAAATTCAACAGAACAATATAAGGCATAATAAAGAAAGTATAATTTAAAGTATAATATAAGGTCTTATTTCATTAACAAGTTGCTTAACAAAATCTGTATCGAGTATAGGGCCTCTTCCTTAGATCCTCCATCAGAAAAGTTCCGTAGTGGCTTTACCACTTGACAAGTTTTCAGTGATTTCATTTTGGCCTCTAAACATCTCTTAAGAACTGATTTGACTCTGCGTCTAAAAAGGAAAATGACTTCAATAAGTTCAATTCAATTCTACCTGAAGTTATTTCTTTGGCTCAGGCAGGTTTATTTTTGTTCGGTTGATTAAATCTGGGGTACATTATTTTCACATATTTAAGGACATATGTCGGTGTAATCCCTCATTCGTCCAGGCGTGTTCCATAGTAGAAAAAGCTTCAGTTGTAGTCATCTGGACTCAGTTTGAAACTTGCAGACCTGAGGTTACGTGTCACAGCGACCCTGAAGAGTGCCAAACCACCGCCTTCAAATATCACAGCTGAAGAGAGTAAAGCACTTTCAGCACTGGAAAAAGATCATAGCATCAACATCCTCCCAGCAGACAAGGGACGTTGCACGGTGATTCTCAACGCAGCTGATTACGAAGCCAAAGTCCACACCCTCCTCGAGGACACGACCACATACGAGCGCTTGAAAAGAGATCCGACCAGTGGCTACAAGAAGAAAGTGATAGACTGTTTACAAAGGCTGGAAAAAGAGGAAGCGATAGACCGGCCTCTGTATTACAGACTGTATCCTGGTGAAGCCATGCCTTGCATTTATGGCCTTCCAAAAATACACAAAAAGGAGGTTCCACTCAGACCCATAGTGTGCAGCACAGATTCCATCACTTACAATGTGGCCAAGCATTTAACAACTATATTGGCTCCGCTTGTGGGGAATTCGGTACATCATGTGGATAACACGCACAACTTTGTGGATAAAGTGAAACATCTCCAACTGGACCCAGATGACCTCATGGTTTCATATGATGTTGTGTCCCTGTTCACCTGCATCCCGACCACTGATACAGTAGCAGCGGTGAGGACCAGACTGCAGGAAGACACCACCCTACAGGAAAGGACCAAACTGACACCTGAACACATATGTAAACTGTTGGACATCTGTCTGAACACCACTTACTTTCAATTCCGGGGACAATTTTACAGACAGATTCATGGCTGTGCCATGGGCTCGCCCGTCTCTCCCATAGTGGCCAACCTGTACATGGAGCACTTTGAGAAGAAGGCACTGTCCTCATTCTCAGGCATAGCCCCAAAACTGTGGCTCCGCTATGTCGATGATACTTTTGTAACAATCAAGAAACAAGAGCTGGAAACCTTCTCTGATCACATCAATGCTGTGGACCCACATATTAGGTTTACAAGAGAAGACGCTAAGGAGAATCGCTTGGCCTTTCTTGATTGTTCCACGATCAGAGGAGAGGACGGGAAACTCCAAATAGAAGTATATAGGAAACCTACACACACGGACCAGTATCTGCTCTTTGGTTCCAACCACCCACTACAGCACAAGCTGGGGGTGATCAGAACCTTACAACACAGAGCTCAAGGTGTGCCCACCAGCTCAGAGGGCAAGAAGAAAGAGGAAAAACATGTCCGTAATGCCCTCTCAGCCTGTGGTTACCCCGCTTGGGCTCTCAACAGAGTGAAGAGAACCAAGAAGCAGGACAAAAGGGAAACTGAACAGAGAAGGAAGGGTGTTTCTATCCCTTATGTGTCTGGCCTCTCGGAAAAACTGCAGAGAATTTTTAGACAACACGAAGTCCCTGTTTATTTTAAACCAGGAAACACTTTAAGACAAAAACTGGTTCACCCAAAGGACAAGTTGCCGACTCAAAAACAGAGCAATGTAGTTTATTCGATCCAATGCAGTGAAGAAAGCTGTAAAGAACGTTACATAGGTGAGACGAAACAGCCTCTACACAAGAGGCTTTATCAGCACAGAAGAAATACAAGTTCAGGACCTCAGAGTGCCGTGCATCTCCATCTTGAAGCCTCTAATCACTCGTTTGAAGACGGTGAGGTGAAGGTTTTAAGCAGGGAGAAAAGATGGTTTGAAAGAGGAGTCAAGGAAGCTATTTTTGTTAAAAAAGAAAGACCTTCTTTAAACAGAAATGGAGGGCTAAGGTTTCATCTTCCTGTTATTTATAATGGGTTACTGAACCCCTGGAAAGGTAGAGGACATTCAGATGCTAATCAGGTACTCAGGGTGGTTGAGCCAGGGTCTCACAAAGACAAAGAGGTTTCTAATAGCCCATTAAGATTCTGAATAGGCTAGCTCGGTAGATACAAGGGGGGAGTTTCTGTTGAAACAAACTACTCTTTCTACTTCAGGAAGGCTCCTCCCAAGGGGCGGGTCTTACCACAGAACAGTATTAATATCGGAGTTCTCGACCTAAATTCTGTTATTTACAATGACTCTTGGATGAGAGTCGAAACGTCTATTTTTTCAAACTGAGTCCAGATGACTACAACTGAAGCTTTTTCTACTATATTTAAGGACAATTATTATGCATTATTTCTATAGTTGTCCTTTAAACCTGCTTGAGTACTTTTACTTAAGAACGAACAAAGAAAGTTGTTTGCAAAAGACAAATTTACTTCCTGTCACTCAGGCGTTTCCCACGGCACGACTTTACTTTCTGCTCCATCTGCTGGCTGCAGAGGGAATTACATGGCTGCGATGAACTAAAGCGAGCGTTCCTCCGACATGTTAATCAGAACCAGTCCAGTGATGATTATGGATTTAAAAACAGCACAAAACTTGTCAGGGGTCGACCTATGACATCACCGATCTGGGAAATTCAGAACGGAGTGTTTTTGACGCCCGGAGGGAGAGGACTTTCTAACCAGGAGTCATCAAACTAAAACTCTGGGTATGTTTCCTGACGAGGGAACAATGTCAGAACTTGGTTAAAAGCTCGACTGACATGGCTTTTTCTTACAGGTTTGCAATAGATCAAATGTTTTCTAATCAGATGAAGACAGTATCGCTTTAAAGGGCCAATGACAGGTTTTTACAATTTTCAAATTTTGACTTTATTTGGTGTATTGTAATTATAGTTTGACACCAGTCGAGCAGGTATTTGTGGAGAAAAGTTGAAAAATGTCTAGAAAAATACAGGAAGTGACATCACACCAGGGACACTCATTTCACTCAAAGTTTATGCAGAATTTATAAAAACTTTTTTTGTCTTTCTAAACATTAATTCAACAACATAAAGTCGCACTCAAATAAAAAAACCTTGTGACATTAGATGAGTGTTTGCTGGGTAATTTCCCAGTGTGACGTCATCAATTACAAACAGGAAGTGAAATTATCAACCAAAAATGAGCAATTTTGAAATAACATTTGTATATGTTTTAGCAACAATTTAAGTATATAAAACTTAACTGCAATTTAGTTCAATGAGTCGTCCGAGCTGTAGGGGGCGCTTTAATTCCCAAAGTTCCATGAAAAAGGTCAGATTGCAGAACGTTTATTTCCATGCGCATAAATAATAATGAAATAATGTAACGGAGATCCCTGGTTCTCGCCGCGGACTCACTCAACCCGTGTCATCCCCGTGTCATCCCCAGGTGGGCCAAAGGGGGCGTGCTTCTGGAGGGGGCCCGGGAGAGCGTGCTCATGACCACCGCCGACCACTCCTTCTTCACCGAGCCCGTGTCGTGCCAGGTCTTCAACGCAGTGGGCAGCACCAACGTCAGCATCCTGGTGGACGTGCACTGTAAGTACAAGTCCGCCTGCTCGGGAGAAGCTTTTAGCGTGATTTATGGCTCCCAAAGTAACTCGAGCGCCGCTTAAACGTGCCTAATCATGCGGTAATCAGTGGCGTTACGATCGGGAGTTTCATTTCAAGTTTTCGCGAGAAACTTTGCAAAGTTCCGGTGATTAATGAGAGTCTGTCAGCGAGACGGCCGGCTGATTATTTCTTGTTAAACGGCGCAACAGGATTTTTTAGTTTGAATTCATCTTGGTTTTATCAACGTTTAGAAGATTTAAAAGGAACAAGACAACGCCAAATTCGCTTTTTACCGTGTTACAGCGGTGTTTCCTCGTCATGGTCTCGCTTATGAAATGCATGCTTTCACTTACCCCCCATCCCCGCCCACTTCTCTGTACGTACCTGTGAGTTCAAAAAGTTCACATACACGAAAATCTGCTGCTTGCTGCGAAGAAATGTCACTGTGAAGAGGCGGAACATCTCCTGTCTGCAGTTTTGAACATTAATCATAATACCGTATTTTCCGGACTATAAGTGGCACCTTTTTTCATAGTTTTGTCCGGGGTGCGATATATGTGATATTATTCGTTATTTTCACACTGACAACCACAAGAGGGCGCTCTAGGCTCTAAGCAACGCAGAAGAAGAATCTGCACTTCCTCTACCTCTGGAGTTTGTGGAGTTGTTTAGAAGTGACACAGAGGAAGAAGAATTCAATGGATTTAGTGATTTGGGGTAAAACTGATGCTTTGCTAAACTTGTTAGCATGTTCTTTATGCTATAGTTATCTGAATAACTGTTTATATGTTACGTTAACATACCAGACACTTACCACAGTTCTGTCTGTGCCTCATGTAGCTGATGGTGTTAGCGTTAGCATACGTCATGTAGCTGAAGGTGTTCGCGTTAGCATACATCATGTAGCTGAAGGTGTTAGCGTTAGTATACGTCATGTAGCTGAAGGTGTTAGCGTTGGCATACGTCATGTAGCTGAAGGTGTTAGCGTTAGTATACGTCATGTAGCTGAAGGTGTTAGCGTTAGCATACGTCATGTAGCTGAAGGTGTTAGCGTTAGCATACGTCATGTAGCTGAAGGTGTTAGCGTTAGCATACGTCATGTAGCTGAATGTGTTAGCGTTAGCATACGTCATGTAGCTGAAGGTGTTAGCGTTAGCATACGTCTTACAAAGAGATTTACAAAGAGAAGCTGAACATGTACAACCTAATCTTATGTAGAACTAGGGAAAGATATTTTTCTGAAATAATTGGAAGCTGCAGTAACAACTCGCGTGTCCTGTTTGCCACAGTAAACAGATTAACAAACCCTCCAGCTCAGCTGCCGTTAGAACTCATTTCCACATCCAAGTGTAATGAGTTTGCATTATTCTTTAATGACAAAGTTCAGGGCATTAAAAATGCTATAAATCCCACAATGCAAAAAATTACCCTAAAACCACCAAGACACTTAGAGCTAACTCACTTTGCACCAGTAACTGACAAAACTGTCCATGAGATCATCACCAGTCTGAGTTCATCTACATGCTGCCTTGATGTGTTACCCACCAGATTTCTAAAGTCTGTGCTGAACAGTTTGTTAGCACCATCACTCACATAGTTAACATGTCGCTTCAATCTGGAACATTCCCAATTTCTTTGAAAACTGCGGTCATAAAGCCTCTCCTAAAGAAGAGCAGTCTTGATGCCGCAGTACTGAGTCATTACCGGCCCATCTCTAATCTGCCATTTTGGGGCAAAGTCCTTGAAAAGGTTGTTTACCAACGGCTCACAGATTTCCTCTTAATAAACAACTCATTTGATGTTTTAGACCTCATCACAGCACTGAGACTGCTCTTGTCAAGGTGACAAATGACATCCGCCTGAACACTGACACGGGCAAAGCCTCAGTCTTAATTCTGTTAGATCTGATGCTGCTTTTGACACTGTCGATCATGGGATCCTCTTACAGAGACTAGAGGACTGGGTGGGCATTACTGGCACTGCCCTAAACTGGTTACGGTCCTATCTGGAAGACAGGAAGTACTTTGTTGAAATTGGTAGCTGTGTCTCAGACCACATGACCCTGACCTGTGGAGTGCCCCAAGGGTAAGTCCTGGGTCCCCTTCTGTTCAACCTCTACATGCTGCCGTTAGGTCAGTTGATACGCAGTGAAAATGTGTCCTATCACAATTATGCAGACGAGTCAGATCTATGTTTCACTGTCGGCAGGTGACTATGGACCAGTAGATTCACTCTGTCACTGCATCCAACAGATCAGTGTGTGGAGCAAAACAACTTTCTCCAGCTGAACTCAGACAAGACTGAAATAATCGTTTTTGGCCCACAGAAACAAAGAGAAAGTGTTAGCAGTCACCTCCAGAGTCTCGCTCTAAAACCTACAAACCAAATTAGAAATCTGGGGGTAATAATGGACTCAGACTTGAACTTTAACAGCCACGTCAAATCAATAACATCAGCAGCTTTTTACCATCAAAAAACATTGCCAAAATCAAAAATATAGTGTCAAAACCAGATTTAGAGAGACTTATCCATGCGTTTGTCTCCAGTAGATTAGACTACTGTAACGGCCTGCTCACTGGTCTCTCAAAACGAGCTGTAAAACAGCTGCAGTACATCCAGAACGCTGCTGCTCGGGTCCTGACCAGAACCAGGAAGTACCATCACATTAGTCCTGTTCTCAGGTCTCTGCACTGGCTCCCTGTGGCTCAGAGAATAGACTTTAAAGCAGCTCTGCTTGTGTACAAGTCTCTCCATGGCCTAGCACCAAAGTACATCTTGGATATGTTAGTGCCATATGAACCATCTCGGACTCTGAGGACCTCAGGGACCGGCCTCCTGCTGGTGCCAGAGTCAGGACAAAACATGGGGAATCTGCGTTTCAGTTTTATGCAGCTAAAATCTGGAACAGTCTTCCTGAAGATGTGAGACAGGCTTCTACTCTGACAATGTTCAAATCTAAGCTAAAAACAGTTTTGTTTAGCTGCGCATAGTATGACTGAAAGGATTTTTTCTTTGCACTCTTCTCTTTTGTTTGTGATTTTATTAGTTTAGACAATCAGTTGGATTGATAATTTTTAATTGAGTTAATTTTATTGTATTTCTGTTTCTGTAATTTCTTGTGATTTGAATGGATTTTTCCTGCTGTGAAGCACTTTGAATTGCCTTGTGTATGAAATGTGCTCTACAAATAAACTTGCCTTGCCTTACCTTGCCTTACGTCATGTAGCTGAAGGTGTTAGCGTTAGCATACGTCATGTAGCTGAAGGTGTTAGCGTTAGCATACGTCATGTAGCTGAAGGTGTTAGCGTTAGCATACGTCCTGCAGCTGAAGGTGTTAGCGTTAGCATACGTCATGTAGCTGAAGGTGTTAACGTTAGCATACGTCCTGTAGCTGAAGGTGTTAGCATTAGCATACGTCATGTAGCTGAAGGTGTTAGCGTTAGCATACGTCATGTAGCTGAAGGTGTTAGCGTTAACATACGTACACCTATTCTCCATGTTCTCTCTATTTCAAATTGCATTTAGAGATTTAATGTCTGTTCTTGGTCTTGGATTTTAGCAAATACATTTCCCCAAAAAACGTGACTTATACTACAGTGCAACTTATATATGTTTTTTTCTTCTCTATTATGACTTTTTTGGCTGGTGCGATTTATAGTCCGGTGTGATTTATGGTCCGGAATATACGGTATGTCTTCTCGAGCGGAATGAAACTAGCGGGCTCTTTGTTCAACCGAATCGCACGTTTTGGTTTCATCGCTGAGCTTCTTCCGTCCCGTTGCAGTTGGGCCGATCCTGGTGGTGGAGCCGCGGCCCGTCACCGTGGACGTGGACTCGGACGTGACGCTCAACTGCAAGTGGTCCGGAAACCCTCCCCTGACCCTCACCTGGACCAAGAAGGGCTCCAGCATGGTAAGACCCCGAGACGACCGGGTTTAAGTCCTGGTTTCCTGTTCCTTCTCACCCTGATCTGGACCAGCGAAGTCTCTAGCATGATAAGACCTTCATCAAGAGCGTTAGCTTCTGGTTTAAGTCCTGGTTCAGACCTCTCGCGCTAACCTGGTACACAAAGATCCCAAAGGACACATATTGTACAAAACTTTTACCTTTTGACCACGTTATAACATTGTTTACTCCAAAAAATCATAATAGTCATATTTAGCTTCATTCACGCTTGTTTCAGCGGTCCTGTTTACAAGGTCCTTTAGCTCTGAGCCTCAGAAAACACTCCGTTTCAAGTTTCCCCGATTTCTTATTTTTTTACGCCAAAAGGTCGAGATCTGGAGAAGTGTGTAAATATCCAGATTCGTTTCGAGCATTTCTGCCTCAAATCTCTTTCAGAGTGCTTATACTAGCATGCCGGGGCAAGCTAGCTTTTGTTTCTTTACTTTCACGGTGATTTGATCTGCTGCCAGTAGATGGAGCGCTAACGCCAAGATGAAGGAACGTGCGACTGAAAGAAAGTAATGTGGCGTTTTCAATACTTGACTTCATTTGAAGCTCTGAAAGTTACTCAAGAGCATCTTTAAAGGCCATCAACCAAACAGAAATAATGCATAATGTGTCCTCTGGGGGCGCTATAATCCAGGCTAATGCTAAAACAAGGGTCAGAATGTGTTAGCATTACGCTCCGAGGTCATGTGTCACTTTGGGAAGTTTGGAAACTGATGCAGGAGCTTAATCTGGAACACAAATGGCACAAAATAGGCATTGTTGTTGGCCTGGTTCACTCTGGCGGAACAGACTTGAGGTTTAGTCCCTCCCCCGGGTCGTTCTGCGCCCACGGCCTCTTCACGACACTCAAATCACGCATCCATGAAGAACCTGCACACTTCACACGTCCAAACCGGCCCGTGCCTCTCCCAGGCCTCTCAAAGCTTCTGAATGTTAGCTTAGCCGTGTCGCCGGTGGTTACAGACTCCAGATCGTGAATGTTTAATCCAGAGCCAACACGTTCAGAGCCTAATGGGGTCTGCGGAGTAAATCCACATGTTTTATGAATGAAACACAGGCTTCGTCCTCCTTAAGCAGCCGCGCGGCCCTGAAGCCTCGGTGCGCTGATCGTCGTATCGCAGCACGACGCTGCCGTTTGACCTGGTTTATGCTTTATTATCTCTCTGTTACTGAGCTGATCCAAGTGAAACTAAAACTGGCTCAAACCGCAACATCTTCTGTCTGTCAAAATGAACAAAAGTTAAATTATTTGTTCAGTTTGGCTTCAGAAAGCGGTGCCACGAGTCAACTCCACAGACGTGATTGATGTGGGTCAAAAGAAATTCAAGCCATAAGATTAATATGACAAGTTTGTGGAGCCAATCAAATAAAAACGTATAAAATATGACATATAACTCCCTCTGAGTTTTATAAGCTCACCTTGCACCGCCAGATGAACCCTCACAACACGTCTAGACTCTCTGGTCCCACTGCTGGGTTTTGTTTTTTATTTATTTGTTCACAGTTTTTGGAATAAATAACAGATTTACTTGAACGACGTCATGGTAAACGTGCTTTTTGTATCACACGTCAAATCCCTTTTATCATTTACATTTTTATCTGCAGTGGAGCCCAGACAATCTGTGCCGCTGTGAAACGTCTCACTGTCGTTGTGTTTCAGCTCAATCTTTCATGTGTGGATTCTCTGGCAGGTTCTGAGCAACAACAACCAGCTGCACCTGAAGTCGGTGGGCCAGGCGGACGCCGGACAGTACGTGTGCAAAGCCATCGTGCCACGGATCGGAGTCGGCGAGACGGAGGTCACGCTCACGGTCAACGGTGAGTCACTGGAGTCCACGGCCTCTGAACCTGCAACTAAAACTGAAACTAGACCTGAAACTAAACCTGAGACTAAACCTGCAACTAAATCTGCAACTGAACCGGAAACTAAACCTGAAACTAAACCTGAGACTAGACCTGCAACTGAACCTGCAACTAAAACTGAAACTAGACCTGAAACTAAACCTGAGACTAAACCTGCAACTAAATCTGCAACTGAACCGGAAACTAAACCTGAAACTAAACCTGAGACTAGACCTGCAACTGAACCTGCAACTAAAACTGAAACTAGACCTGAAACTAAACCTGAGACTAAACCTGCAACTAAATCTGCAACTGAACCGGAAACTAAACCTGAAACTAAACCTGAGACTAGACCTGCAACTGAACCTGCAACTAAAACTGAAACTAGACCTGAAACTAAACCTGAGACTAAACCTGCAACTAAATCTGCAACTGAACCGGAAACTAAACCTGAAACTAAACCTGAAAATAGACCTGCAACTGAACCTAAAACTAAAACTGAACCTGAAACTAAACCTGGAATCAGAAACAAACTAGTATTTCTTACTTTGAGCATAAACTGCACAATATTTGTTCTTGTAATAAACGAACAATGTTATTCGTCTTATTTAGTCTTGTTTTATGTGACATAAAACATAAAACAATTGAAAAATAAAAGGCAAAAAATTAGGCGTTTGTGTGTAGAAGTCTGAAGCCCCGCCCCCTCTTTGTGTGTAGAAGTCTGAAGCCCCGCCCCCTCTTTGTGTGTAGAAGTCTGAAGCCCCGCCCCCTCTTTGTGTGTAGAAGTCTGAAGCCCCGCCCCCTCTTTGTGTGTAGAAGTCTGAAGCCCCGCCCCCTCTTTGTGTGTAGAAGTCTGAAGCCCCGCCCCCTCTTTGTGTGTAGAAGTCTGAAGCCCCGCCCCCTCTTTGTGTGTAGAAGTCTGAAGCCCCGCCCCCTCTTTGTGTGTAGAAGTCTGAAGCCCCGCCCCCTCTTTGTGTGTAGAAGTCTGAAGCCCCGCCCCCATGGAGGCCAAGGCCGTCACCTACAGCTCGTCAAATACAAATAAAGTGACAAAATGACATTAGATGAGTTTTGGCCCAGTGTTTGCTGGGTAATTTCCTAGTGTGATGTCATCAATTACAAACAGGAAGTGGAATTATAAACCCAAGAAATTTGCTATTCTTGGATAAAAGTTTTATAATTTTTAGCAAAATTCTAAATATTATAAAAAATATTGTCTGATCTTTGGCTTGTTTGTGTGTTTGTTTGTGTGTTTGTTTGTTTGCGTGTTTGTTTGTTTATTTGTTTGCAGGCCCTCCGATCATCTCCAGTGAGTCGGTGCAGTACGCCGTGCGGGGCGAGCGAGGGGAGATCAAGTGTTACATCGCCAGCACGCCTCCTCCGGACAAGATCGTGAGTGTCGCCACGGCAACAAACACTAAACATAAAGACCCCGAGTACTTTAGTTTAAACTACTTTTATAAAACATAGAACCACAAAACAAACAATAAACAAACAAACAAAGAAAAATAAAATAAAACAGAGACCAGAGAGAACACCTCCTCTGCTCCTCCTCTGCACCTCCTCCCCCTGCACCTCCTCCCTCTGCACCTCCTCCCCCTGCACCTCCTCCTCTGCACCTCCTCCTCTGCTCCTCCTCTGCACCTCCTCCTCTGCACCTGCACCTCCTCTTCTGCTCCTCCTCCTCTGCACCTCCTCATCTGCACCTCCTCCTCTGCTCCTCCTCTGCACCTCCTCCCCCTGCACCTCCTCCCTCTGCACCTCCTCCCCCTGCACCTCCTCCTCTGCACCTCCTCCTCTGCTCCTCCTCTGCACCTCCTCCTCTGCACCTGCACCTCCTCTTCTGCTCCTCCTCCTCTGCACCTCCTCATCTGCACCTCCTCCTCTGCTCCTCCTCTGCACCTCCTCCCCTGCACCTCCTCCTCTGCTCCTCCTCTGCACCTCCTCCCCTGCACCTCCTCCTCTGCACCTCCTCCTCTGCTCATCCTCTGCACCTCCTCCTCTGCACCTGCACCTCCTCTTCTGCTCCTCCTCCTCTGCACCTCCTCATCTGCACCTCCTCCTCTGCTCCTCCTCTGCACCTCCTCCCCCTGCACCTTCTCCCTCTGCACCTCCTCCCCCTGCACCTCCTCCTCTGCACCTCCTCCTCTGCTCCTCCTCTGCACCTCCTCCTCTGCACCTGCACCTCCTCTTCTGCTCCTCCTCCTCTGCACCTCCTCATCTGCACCTCCTCCTCTGCTCCTCCTCTGCACCTCCTCCCCTGCACCTCCTCCTCTGCACCTCCTCCTCTGCTCCTCCTCTGCACCTCCTCCCCTGCGACTCCTCCTCTGCACCTCCTCCTCTGCACCTCCTCCTCTGCTCCTCCTCCCCCCTATCATTTTTATAATTGTATTATTTAGTTTTATTACTGACCTATAATGCAGCCGTACAGTTACATTATGTGCAGCGTCTTTGCATTAAATGTTAAATAAAGATCTATAACTCATCTATACATGATCCGTACATGATTTATACATGATCCGTACATGATCCGTACATGATCCATACATGATCCGTACATGATCCATACATGATCCGTACATGATCCATACATGATTTATACATGATCCATACATGATCCATACATGATCCATACATGATACATACATGATACATACATGATTTATACATGATACATACATGATCCATACATGATCCGTACATGATTTATACATGATCCGTACATGATTTATACATGATCCATACATGATCCGTACATGATCCATACATGATTTATACATGATCCATACATGATCCATACATGATCCATACATGATACATACATGATACATACATGATACATACATGATTTATACATGATACATACATGATTTATACATGATACATACATGATTTATACATGATACATACATGATCCATACATGATCCGTACATGATTTATACATGATCCGTACATGATTTATACATGATCCATACATGATCCGTACATGATCCATACATGATTTATACATGATACATACATGATCCATACATGATACATACATGATTTATACATGATACATACATGATTTATACATGATACATACATGATCCATACATGATACGTACATGATTTATACATGATACATACATGATCCATACATGATACATACATGATTTATACATGATACATACATGATTTGTACATGATACATACATGATTTATACATGATACATACATGATCCATACATGATACATACATGATCCATACATGATACATACATGATTTATACATGATACATACATGATTTATACATGATACATACATGATCCATACATGATACATACATGATTTATACATGATACATACATGATTTATACATGATCCGTACATGATCCATACATGATCCATACATGATTTATACATTATTTATACATGATACATACATGATCCATACATGATACATACATGATTTATACATGATCCGTACATGATCCATACATGATTTATACATGATACATACATGATCCATACATGATTTATACATGATCCATACATGATACATACATGATTTATACATGATCCATACATGATCCATACATGATCCGGACATGATCCATACATGATCCGTACATGATTTATACATGATACATACAAGATCCATACATGATACATACATGATTTATACATGATACATACAAGATCCATACATGATCCATACATGATTTATACATGATACATACATGATCCATACATGATCCGTACATGATTTATACATGATCCGTACATAATCCATACATGATCCATACATGATTTATACATGATACATACAAGATCCATACATGATCCATACATGATCCATACATGATCCGTACATGATACATACATGATCCGTACATGATTTATACATGATTTATACATGATACATACAAGATCCATTCATGATCCATACATGATCCATACATGATCCGTACATGATACATACATGATCCGTACATGATTTATACATGATTTATACATGATCCGTACATGATACATACAAGATCCATACATGATCCATACATGATTTATACATGATACATACATGATCCATACATGATCCATACATGATTTATACATGATACATACATGATCCATACATGATACATACATGATTTATACATGATACATACAAGATCCGTACATGATACATACATGATCCGTACATGATTTATACATGATTTATACATGATTTATACATGATCCATACATGATTTATACATGATCCATACATGATCCGTACATGATCCATACATGATTTATACATGATACATACATGATCCATACATGATCCATACATGATTTATACATGATACATACAAGATCCGTACATGATACATACATGATCCGTACATGATTTATACATGATCCGTACATGATCCATACATGATTTATACATGATCCGTACATGATCCATACATGATCCATACATGATTTATACATGATCTGTACATGATCCGTACATGATCCATACATGATTTATACATGATCTGTACATGATCCGTACATGATCCATACATGATTTATACATGATCTGTACATGATGCGTACATGATCCATACCTGATCCGTACCGGTCTGTTGCAGGTCTGGGCGTGGAAGGAGAACGTGTGGGAGAAGGAGAAGGGAACCCTGATGGAGCGCTACACGGTGGAGCAGAGCAAACCCCCGACACAAGGAGGCGCCGTGCTGTCCACGCTCACCATCAACAACGTGATGGAGTCGGACTTCCACTCGCCATACAACTGCACGGCCTGGAACGCCTTTGGACCCGGGACCATGATCATCACGCTGGAGGAGAGGGGTACGAGAGCGACGGGGGGAGAGGGACATTCAGCAAACGGCAAAAAACTCAATCTCACTTTAAGTGTCAAAAATACGATGCTTTTCCTCCTGCTAACGCTCGCTAACGGGGTAACGTCTCGCTAATGGGGAACGTCTCGCTAACGTGGAAACGCCTACGCTAACGGGAAACGCCTCGCTAACGGGGAACGCCTCGCTAACGGGGAACGTCTCGCTAACGGGGAACGCCTTGCTAACGGGGAACGTCTCGCTAACGGGGAACGCCTCGCTAACGGGGAACGTCTCGCTAACGGGAAACGCCTCGTTGAACGGGGAACGCCTCGCTAACGGAGAAACGCCTCGCTAACGGAGAAACGCCTCGCTAACGGAGAAACGCCTCGCTAACGGAGAAACGCCTCGCTAACGTGGAAACGCCTTGCTAACGTGGAAACGCCTCGCTAATGTGGAAACGCCGTGTTGTTTTGAACGTGCACATTGTTTTAAGTTCCAAAATGTGAGACGCCGAAGCAAACGCGCTCAAGAGCATGTTTAAAGTGTAAATGTGTGTCATTACGCTACGTCATTTGATGGTTGACAGTTCATTATCTATAAACTACTGATAAAAAAGTACTGCTCCGTTTGCACTTCTCCTTCGCTAATGTGGAATTATTACTAAGAGTATTCGTACATTTCGTCATACTTCGGTGTGCGAGACCTCGTGCATCGCCTCAAAGTAGTTTTAGACCCTCACATAGACTCAACTGCTCCTCAAAGTTCTCATCATTGTTTTATTTCCGATTGTTGTATTTGGAAACTCTTGCTGGTCTCCATGGTGATGTCATTGTTCTGTCTGGAATGTTCCGCCGTACAGCATTAAAGTTGTCCGTCTCGCATCACAAGTCTTTACACTGATAAATTTACTGTGTAAAACAGGCTTTATTACTGTGAGCGGAGTCGCCTCTCCACAGATCTGACCTATAACGGCGGCGTCGCTTGCTTGTCGTTATGGAGGACGATGAGTTTAATGCCGTACTGCGGAACATTCCTCTATAAAGTCATTCAATACAAGTGAAATTGTCCCATCTAACTGTCTCTCTCTCTCGCTTCCCCCTCTGCCCCGCCTCTGTCTCCGCCCTCAGAGACCGTTCCCGTGGGAATAATCGCCGGGGGAACAGTAGGCTCCTCCCTCCTGCTCATCTTGCTGCTGCTGGCGCTGGGATACTTCCTGTACCGGCAGAAGAAAGGCAGTGAGTGCGGTCGAAACGAAACACAAACTGAACACGCCTGATAACAGGGCTCAAGCTAACACAACAGTATGATCAATACAGTCAATATAATGAATATACAATCACTATAATCAATACAAATACAATAAATATAAATGTATAAACATTTAATTAAAAAAATAAAGAATAATCATCATTTAGAAAATAATAATACAAATTAGATAAATAATATATTTGCATTAGGCTTATAATAGTTTACATTGAAAGCTCTTCCACATCTGGGTCCTGCAAAAGAGAAACATCCACTCCCTGGTTTAGTCTTGGTTTGGACCTGGTTTAGTTCTGTTTTATTCATAGTTTGGATGTAGTTCCCGATCACCCGTCTCCAGATGTCACTGTCATTGCCACGTGGGCGTTGAAGTCCCCCAGTAGAACAACAGAGTTCCCAGTTGGTGCACTGTCTAGTTCCCCTCCCAAGGGCTCCAAGAAGGCCGGGTACTCTGCACTGCTGTTCGGCCCTTAGGCCGCCACAACAGTGAGAGACCTGTCCCCCACCCGAAGACGAAGGGACGTGACCCTCTCGTCCACCGGAGTGAACTCCAACACGTGGCAGCTGAGCTGAGGAGTTACAAGCCCACACCAGCCCCGCCTCTCCCCACGGGCAACACCAGAGAAGTGGAGCGTCCAGCCCCTCTCGAGGAGATGAGATCTGAACCCGAGTGGTGTTCAGTTATTGGACTTCTGTGCCACGGATTGTCCAGAACGAACACCATGTTCAAGCACAAGGTCCATCAGTGCACGTGGCACCAGGACACAGGAGGTCAATGATCCACTTTGTTGTCGTGTCATCTGACCTCTGACCTCGTGTCTTGGACACTCAGGTGAAGAGAGGGGCGGATCTGTCAACTGACACCACCTGGTGGTGAGTTGGATCCGCTGGCGGAGGAGGAAGCCGGACAGACTTGGCAGGCCCAAGTGCATTGTGAGGGTCTGTTGGGAACGTCTAGAGGAGCCCTCTGTCAGTAGGGAATTCAACTCACACCTCCGGGAGAGCTTCTCCCATGTCCCGGGGGAGACTGGGGACTTTGAGTCCGAGTGGACCATATTCTCCACCTCCATTGTTGATGCAGCTGCTCGGAGCTGTGGTCGCAAGGTCTCCGGTGCCTGTCGCTGAAGAAGGGGGTCTATCAGGCCACTCTGTCTTATAGGTCTCCTGAGGTCATCGACGGGTATCGGCAGGCCAAGCGAGCTGCGGCTCGTGCTGTCGCAGAGTCGAAAACCCAGGGCTGGGAGGAGTTCGGGGAGGCCATGGAGGAGGACTATCGGTCGGCACCAAAGAAATTCTGGCAAACCGTCCGGCGCCTCAGGAGGGGGAAGCAGTGCCTCACCAACACCGTTTACGGTGCGGGTGGAGGCCTGCTGACCTCGACTGGGGATGTCGTCGGACGGTGGAAGGAATACTTTGAGGATCTCCTTAATCCCTCAGTCACGTCTTCCAAAGAGGAAGTAGAGACCGGGGACTCGGAGGCTGGCTCATCCATCACCCAAGCTGAAGTCACTGAGGTTGATCGCAAACTCCTCAGTGGCACCGGGGGTGGATGAGATCCGCCCTGAGGACCTAAAGTCTCTGGATGTTGTAGGACTGTCTTGGTTGACACGTCTCTGCAACATCGCGTGGGGGTCGGGGACTGTGCCTCTGGACTGGCAGACCGGGGTGGTGGTCCCTCTGTTCAAGAAGGGGGACCGGAGGGTGTGTTCCAACTACAGAGGGATCACACTCCTCAGCCTCCCGGGTAAGGTCTATTCCAGGTCCTGGAGAGGAGAATCCGACCGATAGTCGAACCTCGGATTCAGGAGGAGCAGAGTGGTTTAGGTCCTGGTCGTGGAACACTGGACCAGCTCTATACCCTCCATCGGGTGCTCGAGGGCTCATGGGAGTTTGCCCAACCAGTCCACATGTGCTTTGTGGATCTGGAGAAGGCTTTCGACCGTGTCCCTCGGGGTGTCCTTTGGGGGGTGCTCCGGGAGTACAGGGTCCGGGGCCCTTTGCTCAGGGCTGTCCGGTCCCTGTATGACCGGAGCAGGAGCTGTGTTCACTGCAGTGACTTAGACCTGTTCCCAGTGCATGTTGGACTCGTCAGGGCTGCCCTTTGTCACCGGTTTTGTTCACCGTTTTTATGGACAGAATTTCTAGGCGTAGTCAAGGGTTGGGGGGTGTGGTCAGGGGTCGGATGTGTCCTCCACATCAACAGGAGCCACCTGAGGTGGCGCGGTCATCTGTTTCGGATGAAGACCGGGGAAGACCCAGGACACGCTCGAGGGACTACGTCTCTCGGCTGGGAACGCCTCGGGATCCCCCCAGAGGAGCTGGTGGAAGTGTCTGGGGAGTAGGAAGTCTGGGAGTCCCTGTTTAGACTGCTGCCCCGCGACCCGGCCCCGGATAAGCAGAAGAAGATGGATGTAGTTCTGCTTTAGACCTGAGGCTTTGAAACTGACTGAACTTAACCTGGAAGTTTATCTCCTCAGACAAACCAAGACATGAGCTTTAGTCCTGGTTCAGTCTTGGTTTAGACGTGTGTTAGACTTGGTTTATCACTAGTTAAGCCAAGGTTCATTCCTGGTCCTGGTCCTGGTCCTGGTCCTGTCCTGTCCTGGTCCTGGCCCTGGTCCTGGTCCTGGTCCTGGTCCTGTCCTGTCCTGGTCCTGGCCCTGGTCCTGGTCCTGGTCCTGGTCCTGGCCCTGGCCCTGGTCCTGGTCCTGGTCCTGGCCCTGGCCCTGGTCCTGGTCCTGGTCCTGGTCCTGGTCCTGGCCCTGGCCCTGGTCCTGGTCCTGGTCCTGGCCCTGGCCCTGGTCCTGGTCCTGGTCCTGGTCCTGGTCCTGTCCTGGTCCTGGTCCTGGTCCTGGTCCTGGTCCTGTCCTGGTCCTGTCCTGGTCCTGTCCTGGTCCTGGTCCTGGTCCTGTCGGTCCACATTAGCTCGCACACGTCCTCCAGCCGCAGCTTCACGCGCTCGTTCTAAATGAATCTGAGTGGTTCTAAATGAACGTGCTTCCTCCGCCGCCCACTCCCTCTCTCCTCTCGCGGCTCACATCAAATAGAATGCTAATTTCTTTAATAAATCGTTTTTCTACGCGATGCCAAACAGAGAAACAGAGATCACACGCAGAGGAGGAAAAGAGCATTTGAAATGGCTTTTCTCGCCTCTGAATGCTCTGTTTTCTACCGAGGTTTAAAGAAGACGCTTTCATCTCGTACGCGGTGATAATGACACGCGGAACATTTCTGTGCCTTTTATTCATTTCAAAAGGCAGCGTCGTTATCAAGGTTTATGCAGAAAATGTAAATACCGTATTTTCCAGAGTATAAGTCGCACCAGCCAAAAAATACATAATAGAGAAGGACAAACACATATAAGTCACATTTTTATGGAAATGTATTTGACCAAATCCAAGACCAAGAACAGACATTTCCTCTGTAAATGCAGTGTACGTATGCTAACGCTAACACCTTCAGCTACATGACGTATGCTAACGCTAACACCTTCAGCTACATGACGTATGCTAACGCTAACACCTTCAGCTACATGACGTATGCTAACGCTAACACCTTCAGCTACATGACGTATGCTAACGCTAACACCTTCAGCTACATGACGTATGCTAACGCTAACACCTTCAGCTACATGACGTATGCTAACGCTAACACCTTCAGCTACATGAGGCACAGACAGAACTGTGGTAAGTGTCTGGTATGTTAACGTAACATATGAACAGTTTTTCAGATAACTATAGCATAAAGAACATGCTAACAAGTTTAGCAAAGCATCAGTTTTACCCCAAATCACTAAATCCATTGAATTCTTCTTCCTCTGTGTCACTTCTAAACAACTCCACAAACTCCAGAGGAAGAGGAAGTGCAGATTCTTCTTCTGCGTCACTTAGAGCCTAGAGCGCCCTCTTGTGGTTGTCAGTGTGAAAATAACGAATAATATCATATAATATATGATATTATTCGTTATTTTCACACATAAGTCGCTCTAGAGTATAAGTCGCACCTCGGCCAAAACTATGAAAAAAGGTGCCACTTATAGTCCCGAAAATATGGTAACAATAATTAAGTCAAATAAAAGAAAATAATACAAAAATAATAATAACAATCAATATTAATAATAAAAGGCAATAATAACACTAACAAACAACAACAACAATAATGATAGCAAACAATAATAATAACACTAACAAACAATAATAACGAACAACGATAACAACCAATTATAAACAATAATAACAACACTAACAAACAATAATCACAATATCAATCAATAATAATAACAACAATAACAAACAATAATTGTGTTTATTTAAATGGATCCATCGGCTGTGAGCGGTGCAATCAGCTCGTCTTCCTGGTCCATCACAATTACAAAAAACATTACATTTCACGTACAATAACATGGTTTTGGATCGTTCCATGTCATTATGTTTCATTATATTTCATTACAGTCACAATTCAACAGTTCTTTGCAAATTATGTCAGATTTCAGTCCATAATATCGAACAGCACAGTTTTACAGCAAGTCTTAAATATCAAACACGTGACTCTTATTTTTGAGTCGCTTAATTTGAATAGGAATGCGTTTCCTCTCCTCACGGTAAACTGTTTTTTAGGATTTTTAGGTCATTGTGTTGTATATCACGGCGCCCAATGTAACAAACAAACAACAACAACAATAGTAACACATTGGTATAATAAAGCGTTTTTTTTCCAATAGACACAAAGGCGCTTTACATTTTTAACGACCCGTCTCGCCTCATAAATAAACACAAGTGCACAACAAATCAGTACGTAATAAAATGAATATACGCTTAATTCTCGTCCCTCGTAGTGCATTAACCAACTCATTTCAAAATCGATTTTTCCAGAAGTTGGAATCGATTCAGAATCTTAAGGACGAAGTACGTGCTTTTTGCCACGCCGCCGCCGCCGCCGCCGCCGCGAGTTCCTGGACCTTTTATTTTCCCTCATTCTCAACAGCCGCCGGCGAGTCAATTAGCATTTATGGAACGCACACGGGCCGCGCTCCGACGGCTGCACAAACCCTCCGTTCCGAGCCGGATAATGCGTTTTGTGTGTGTGGGGGGGAGACAATGGAGGTGACTGACAGCGCTCCCGGGGGATCGGAGCCGGAGAGCGGTAGATTTTCTGCTCCGACGCCGATAACGCTGTCAGCGAGCGGACGGAGGGAGAGAGCGCGGCGGGCGCAAACACAGGCCGCGGCGGAGATAAGGACCGGTTCATTTGAAATATATCACTTTTAACGGATTTCTGTTTTTTGTGCGAGCGAGAGACGGAGAGAGGGACTGTTACTCACGCTGACGGTTTAACGGGAGGAGAGGAAGTAGGCTCCGGAGCGCGGGACGTGCCGTGACCGCGCGCACTTGTACACGCTCGTCCAGACGAGTAGAAGAGACAAAAAACACTGATTAACAAGACGACGTTTGATCTTTTCGTGTGGTCTTGACTGGGAAAAATGCCCCGGACGAACGCCGCACAAACCGGTAAATCGAACCGGTAAATCGAACCGGTAAATCGAACCGGGAGCTGGTCGAGGGACTGCAACGTGTAGCAACAACGATAATCACCACAAGCAGTAGTTTTGCTTAACCGCCGCATAAACAATCCAAGCCTTAGTCGCGAGACAATATTCTGATATTTCACAGGTTTGGATTAGCATTTAGCATTAGCCACATTATTTCAGTTTGAACTCGTAATGTTCGAGTGGGAAATAACTGACTTCGCAGCAACAGAACGACTGTATTCTAATAGTACAGTAGAGTACAGTAGAGTAGAGTAGAGTAGGGTACAGTAGAGTAGAGTTGGGTACAGTAGAGTAGGGTAGGGTACAGTAGAGTATGGTAGAGTAGGGTACGGTACATTAGCTTTAAGGCAGTTTCAATGGGAGAGTTAGCATTAGCTTCCAAACATCACAAACTATGAAAAGCCAGGGCTGTTGTGTGTTAATAACGTCAACGATTGGGGTTAAAATTAGCATACACGCTAAACACAGCAATAACAAATAAATAATATAATATAAATTAAAGTGATTTCACAAATACTGAACCTTTTAATACACAAACAGCGACACGTCTGCAAACCTCACAATCCATGTTCTCCATGTTCATGTTCTGCCTCGTGGAAATGAATGTCATGTGTAATATCGAGTTTCACATTGTTAATCGCCACGGCAACAGTCTTAACCCATGAATGGCAGCTGCAGTTGTTTCCTACAGTAACAAAGGTGTGATCACTGGTTATGATGCACTGCAGTCGTGTAAGAGCCGCCCTGGGGCAGACTGACAGAGGCATGGCCGCTCACGCTCTACAACAGGTTCAGGTTCAGCAGGTGTCTCATAGGCACAACATAATGAGGTATTGTGAGAGGAGCATCATGGGTCTGGTTCCCTGTGTTGCCCCTGACAACAAGGACCGGTCTGTAGCGTCATGGTGTGTCTGTTGCAGGTCGCCGGGGGGTCACGCTGGGTAAACCCGACATTAAAGTGGAGACGGTGAACAAAGAGAGCCACAGTCTGGAGGAGGAGTCCACCAACGTCTCCACGGCAACCAGGATGGTCAAGGCCATGTACTCGGTGAGTCATACTCTCTTAAGGCTCCAGGGGGCAGCAGAGAGGAGTGTGTGTTATACTCTCCTGAGGCTCCAGGGGGCAGCAGAGAGGAGTGTGTGATACTCTCCTGAGGCTCCAGGGGGCAGCAGAGAGGAGTGTGTGATACTCTCCTGAGGCTGCAGGGGGCAGCAGAGAGGAGTGTGTTATACTCTCCTGAGGCTGCAGGGGGCAGCAGAGAGGAGTGTGTTATACTCTCCTGAGGCTCCAGGGGGCAGCAGAGAGGAGTGAGGGTTCTTTTGAGTTCTCAGGTTCTTCTTCTTGGTCTGGACCACCCGTTCACACCCGTTCACACGCAGCACCTCAGAAGTAACGGAACACGACAAACGCCACTTTCTCCTGAACTCATTTATCATCCGTTTAACGAGCTTCTTCTGTCGATTGTCTGTTTCTGACTCTTTCCTCGTCGAGTTTGAAGTGATTGTTACAGACGTGGATCAGACGTGGAGTCATTGCGAGACTCTGAGCATTTCTGCCGTCTAATCACGATCTGTTCAACTGCATGGTTCTCCGTTGATTATTGTCCTGTGTAATTCCCTCTGCAGCCAGTAGATGGCCCCAAAACTAGTCCCACGGGAAACAGTAGAGATTCTCAAAAGTACGTTTAAAGGCTGATGACGTTATAAAGTCTAAAGTCTGAGGACGATGATGCCGTGCGTCTACGAGTGGCAGCTCGTAGACGCACGGCGTAGACTTTTTAACACCAAAGCAATGGAAGGAGTACTTTTACGGACTACGACAGTGCCTTGACTTCCAGTGCCTGGAAGTCAAGGCACTGGAAGAAGAACTTTTAGGACTACGACAAAGTCTAAGGAATAAAGTCTGGCGGTAATGCAACACTCGGATGTCAACCGCCATAAAACAACAACAACAACAACAACAAGTCTAAAGCATCAAATATGATCATCAGAATGTTTACGTGAGAGATATAATGAGCCTTAAAAGAGCTTAACCTGGCCCCTCCCCTTCTCTCTCTCCAGTGCAGTGTCTGTTCTTCTCAAAGTCTCTTCTCTCTCATTCTCCTTGGTTCTTTTTCTCCCTCCCTCCTTCTCCTCCCTCGTTCGTTCCTCCGTCTCGCCTCCTTCTCTCTTCCTCCTCCTTCTCTCCTCCTCCTCCCTCGTTCGTTCCTCCCTCTCGCCTCCTTCTCTCCTCCTCCCTCATTCGTTTCTCTGTCTCACCTCCTTCTCTCTTCCTCCTCCTTCTCTCCTCCTCCCTCATTCGTTCCTCCCTCTCGCCTCCTTCTCTCCTCCTCCCTCGTTCGTTCCTCCCTCTTGCCTCCTTCTCTCCTCCTCCTTCGTTCGTTCCTCCCTCTCGCCTCCTTCTCTCCTCCTCCTCCTCCTCCTCCTCCTCCTTCGTTCGTTCCTCCCTCTCGCCTCCTTCTCTCCTCCTCCTCCCTCGTTTGTTCCCTGCTCGTGTCTGTGTCCTTGTTGTTCGATGGTTTAGTTTTTGCCCTCTGTCTCCCTCTCTCCCTCCACTCAGCCCTTCAAAGACGACATGGATCTGAAGCAGGAAGTCCGCAGTGAAGGAGAGTCCCGCGACGAGTACGAGCTCAAGGTAAAGCCTCCTCGTCCTCCTTGTGCAGTACCGCGCGTGTCCACAGCACGGCGTCGAGGCTGATGGTCCCTAACCCTCAAAGTCACAAAACCTTGGCTTGTTTTCTGGACATCTCCACCAATCAGGCTTTGAACTAGCGAGGAATGTCACCGAGAAACTCTTGAAGAAGCAAATTCATGAGTTTCAGTTTTCCTGCTATATTTGCCATTTCAATTACTTTTTTAAATTCACTAGCAAGGACCACAACCCCAGATACGATGCAAGGTGTTTATTGGCAGGGGAGAAACATGAACAACACGAATGTACGAAGTTGATGCCGTTTTGGGTCTTCTTGCGATGAGGGCTGAAGGCTCCCGGGCCTCGATACCCCCATCTAGGAGATGAATTAGAATTAGAACAGTTTAAAGAGGGTGGGAGGGAGGGGCACGAAAATCACGAACACAGGTGTGTGTGACCTGGATGATTAAGTAGTGTAGCCGCAGGAAGGGGCGTGGTCCTGCTCCCGAACTTAAGATAACAAACTTATCTTCATGTAAAAAACACAGAATCGAAAAACAGAAAACAACCAGAGAGAGCAGGAAATAAAAATACAATTTAAAAAGAAGCAAAAGAGTTCAGCAATTTTCAAATTGAGTCCAAATGTTATTATTTATTTTATTTATTTTATTTATTTTATTTCCTTTTTTTTCTTCTTTCTTTTAAAAAAAAATGTATTTATTCACTTATTCAATTCTAATGTCAGTCCATTCCATTTCTTTGTGACGTCCTTCCTCCCTCGCCGCTGAGAGTATGTTCCAGACGTTCCATTCACAGTTTCCACAGCAGGAGGTTTGAGCCCCAAATACATCGTTCTGAAGTCACGTGGGATGACGATGTCAAAAACAGCCTGCAGTGCTCTGTTAGTCCAGTATTTAAAACGATAGAACACTTGATGAGCCACTTGTCAGCCAGTATTTCCCTGTTTGTACTTTGACATATAAAATACTGTGATGTATTTTTCAAACATAACTCTTTCCACACTTGTGCTTTTGTGCTCCTCCTCTGAGATGCATGAGATATTCCCATTCTTCATCAGTCAAAACAAATGCCCACTGACTGAGTAATATCAGTAGAATGACTGTCCAGAATATGAATGTATTTATATCATTTAGGGATCAGAGGATTAAAGTGTTTATTTTATTTATTCAATGAGTGTAAAATGCCTCTCTTCCCCCAGGACCCCACCAACGGCTACTACAACGTCCGCGCCACCACCCACGAGGACGCGCGCCCGCAGTCCCGCACCGTGCACTACCAGGGCGAGTTCAGGTCTCCCAACCCGTCCACGGGCCCCTCCGCCGGGCCCTCCTCCACCAGCAGTCCCCAGGCGGCCCCCAGCGGCGCCGTGGCCCCCGGCGGCGCGCCAGGCTCCCGCGCCGGCTGCTACGACCCGCGCCCGCCCTCCCGGATCTCCCACACCGCCACCTACGCCCACTTCAACACCTACTCGCGGGCGCCGCAGAGCCAGCAGCCGCCGCCCGTCCTCCCGTCGCCGTCGGACTACTCGGGCGACTGCGGCGTCATGGAAACGCCCACCCCCGCCGGATACGATAACTACGGATACCCGGCTCAGTACGCCACCTACAGGATGGGATTCGCCCCGACCATAGAGGAGGGCTATGAGATGTACCCGACGGGGCAGGGGGGAGGGCAGCAGGGGCCGTCGCCGGGGCAACAGAGCCCGGAGGCGGGCTTAGGGAAGTACGGCAGCAACACGCGGTTCTCGTACTCGTCGCCGCAGTCGGACTCCTCCTCCAGGCACACGCAGAGGATGCAAACTCATGTGTGAAGGCGAAGAGAGGGAGAGTGGAGCTGGGGCTGGTCACTGCGGCTTTATTCTTTATAACGACGGGCGATATTACGTACATTTATATATTCATATTTTATCCAATTACAGTCGTCCAATAATATTATGACAGAACATAATAAATGAGCTAAAACGTGCCTGTAAACGTGTTCGATAAAGTTCAAGTGTCAAACAAAAAGTGAATGTTTGTTTGAAAGATTAAAAAGTATATCACCTTTTAATATATCTTCAAAAAACAATTGCAATATTATCTATTATTTGTTTTATTGCTTATTCCTCTAATTCTTTATGGAAAATGTTCCTGCAGATGCAAACGTTTCAGTTAGAACACATCTTCCAAATCAAACCTTCAAATTGATTGCTTTTCGTTCTAAGATTCAGCTCCAGACGATTTTTTCCTCCATCAAACGGTTTAAAACGGTAAATACTGTTCACGTTTGTACGAAAAACGAATGCGTCTTTTACTTCCGGAAGCAGAAGTGCCTGTCTTTGCTTTACGTTTTCGATCGGCGACGACTCGTTCCGGCGACGGCGGTGGAAGCGGCAGTGACCACACCCCGGCAGTGCCACACTTTCCAATCCGAGAACTAAATGTGCCACTTTGGGCGAAACGTCGGAGAACTTTTACGCTCAAAACACGGGCCGTCGTATTCCGAGACGCCCCGAGGATTTGTTTGCAAATTGCATGGAAACCGGTTCACTTTTCCGAACCACGAATCATCTGACAAAGTCTCGCCGTAGACGGTAGCAATATCCCGCCTCGGCCGAGAAGAACGGCACTTTGACGCCGCGACGGGCGCTCAACGGGCGCTCAACGGGCGCTCAACGGGCACTGGACGGGCGCTGAACGGGCGCTGAACGGGGACGAGCGGGCGAACTCTCCATCGACCCGCCAAAAAACCCTCTTCTTTCTCTCCGTTCCCACCTCAAACGTGTACATAAAATACTTTTCGACCAGCGCGATGCAGTAACGACGAACAAACCCTCGAGTTTTCCCCAACACTTTCTGACAGTTTCACAGACCGTTTTTGCGTATATATCGCGGCGTTTCGCGTTTCGGCAGCTCGGACCATCGCTTTCGACGGCGGCGACGGAGAGCGGACACGCCCGCCGTCCCGGAGAGGGTGTGTATTTATGAAAAAGAAAAGAAACATGGCGAGCGTTTTGTACTAAGAGGAGCTGTAGCAAGTGTCTGTAAACGCTCCTTATTTACGCACTGCAAAAAAGGGGAGAATCTAGCATGGATCAAAACGACCTGAATTCAGACTTTCACTGGAGACGTGTTCGTTTTAGTTCCCTTAGGTTCAGGAGCGGGATCTCGCCTCAAGCCCGCCTCTTCCTGTCCCTAATCGACCGAGCGCAAACATTCGTATTTTGCGTGTTCAGGAATGTTCTTCCGTAAAAGCTCAGAACGCATCCAAGAAAGAGAAAACTACGTAAACAAGTAGTAAACCAGGTAAACAACAGGAACACTGCGGCAATCCTGGCGTTTATCGATGACTCTGGGGTCGCACGTAATTAAACTGATGGCCTTTCCCGTCTTTGAATAAGATGTTCCCGAGTCTGCGTGAAATTAATTGTTTTGGGGCGAGTTGAAGTGTCCTTTTGCTCCCTCTACCGTTAGCAAACGAGCTATCCAAGTTCTGGAGAAACAACTAAGAATCTACATTCATTTTTCATTCATTTGAGCGAAACATGGTGCGGCCCTGGGGTACACGTCCTTCTAGATGTCTAAAAAATCTATTCTCTATCGTTTGAATCCAGTATTTATGAATCTGAGACGTCTAGCGGAGGTCGTGAGTGGAGGTTGAAAGGTCGTGAGTGGAGGTTGAAAGGTCGTGAGTGGAGGTTGAAAGGTCGTGAGTGGAGGTTGAAAGGTCGTGAGTGGATGTTGAAATCGCCATCCCGGATAAGGCGTCTCTCAGCGAGGTTTACAATCAAGTCCAGAAGAGCACTCGTGATAAAAAACGAGACTTTCTGGTGAAAAGTGAGCATCTGGAAATGCTCCACAGAAATATAAGACACTTGATGTTTTAACTTCAAGGTAAAGTATCTGCCGTTCGGGTACGAAAATTGCACTTACGGCGTTTCTTATTCCGAAAGTCAAATCAAGATCTCAATTCAAGTCTGAACCCATGCTAGACGATCCTTTTTATTCTTTCTTGTTTTTGCAGTGCTCGTTTGTATCATGCTAATTTGTGCGTTTGACACTTCGCCGTGTCGAGTGTTTGTGATTCGAGGCGTGGTGCGAGTGAGAGGGCGTGTTTCCACCTTTGAGGCGTGGTGGGAGGGCGTCTCCACCTTTGAGGCGTGGTGGGAGGGCGTTTCCACCTTTGAGGCGTGGTGGGAGGGCGTTTCCACCTTTGAGGCGTGGTGGGAGGGCGTTTCCACCTTTGAGGCGTGGTTGGTGGGGGGGCGTTTCCACCTTTGAGGCGTGGTGGGAGGCGTGGTTGGTTGGAGGGCGTTTCCACCTTTGAGGGGTGGTGGGAGGCGTGGTGCGAGGCGTGGTTGGTGGGAGGGCGTTTCCACCTTTGAGGCGTGGTTGGTGGGAGGCGTGGTTGGTGGGAGGCGTGGTTGGTGGGAGGCGTGGTTGGTGGGAGGCGTGGTGGGAGGCGTGGTTGGTGGGAGGCGTGGTTGGTGGGAGGCGTGGTTGGTGGGAGGCGTGGTTGGTGGGAGGCGTGGTTGGTGGGAGGCGTGGTTGGTGGGAGGCATGGTTGGTGGGAGGCGTGGTTGGTGGGAGGCGTGGTTGGTGGGAGGCGTGGTTGGTGGGAGGCGTGGTTGGTGGGAGGCGTGGTTGGTGGGAGGCGTGGTTGGTGGGAGGGCGTTTCCACCTGGCGCCCTCAGAACTCTGTCCCGTCTTGCTTGTCGTCACTCGCACAGTAGTTAGTTTGTTTCTCATGTTTATACCACGAAATGGCATTCAAAAGCATTTTATAATATTTTTATAAAAAGGAGTCGTGGACCAAAGGTTCAGAGGTTTCGGGGGAGGTGATTTTTAAATGTTCGCTCGGCGTCAATGTCGGGAACGTTTTTGGAGTTTCCGAGGCCGAGTTTTTAATGTGGATGAAGTAGACTAGACATTTGAAGAGCTTTGTTCCGATTTCTTTTAACTTTAATTTGAAAAATGTTGTGTCAAAAACTCTCAGAGTGAAGTCGCAGACGTCTTTGCGCCGTCGTCGAGAATACTGCGTGAAAATGTTGACCGTTCACCGTAAATATTTGAACGTGATGAACCTCGGCGTTTAGACCCTGGCAGGTTCAGACGTCGGTGATGTCATAAGGTGCGAGTACGACAGAATCGTTTGGGAAAATATTTAAATAAATGAATGCATTAATCTGAGCGTTTTGAGCCGTAATTGGTTGAGATGCAAAGCTGACCAAAGAACGTTTATAATTAAGAATATACATGAATTATTAGCAGTAATGGAAGACATTTTTTATCTGTTACTATCCAAGTAAAAGTACTTATAAAGGGCAAAAATATATAATTAAATTTAGCAAAAATGACTCAATAATTGTGAGATTTAATTTAATTTTTTCAACTAAAAAAAGTAAATTAAATATTAATATTATTGAGTCATTTGTAGTCATTTTAATTGGTTGATTTTTGCGGTGGCAACTTTTTTTTTTTTTATATATATTTTAAGTCATTCTCATGTTGCTGTGGATGAACAAAAACAACCTTTAGTACTTTTAAGTCCGGTTTAAATGTAGTAGTAGAAAATACAGATTCTCGCTCTCAAATATCGTGAAGTCAAAACGTTTCCGTTGTAAAATGTGCCTGAAGCAGAAATACCTCAACGATAAATCTATTCACACAGTGTTTGCATTAGATCAAAAACTCTGGCTTTATTTGAGCCGGTTTAGCATTTCAGACTTTTATGAGTTTCTCAGATTGATTTTGTGTTTGGAACAAAGCTCTTCTCGACTCCCGGTCACGTGACTGGACTTTGCCTTTCGGTGTTGGTTTCGAGCGGGGAAAGCGTCCGTAACGTTCTGACATATCAAGAGTTCTGTGAAACCCGAGGGGGCGTGTACATTTGTGTGAAGTTCTGTTTGCGATTCGTCCGCTTCGGTGTAACGGCCTCGCGTGGTTTTGTTTTTCGTGCGAATAAGCGCCGACCTCTGGACTATTTGTAATCATCGTTTTTTTAAATGTTTTTTGTTTATTCGGTTTCCAAATGTCTCGACGTCGATGGTTGTTCGAAAGCTGCGATTGTCACTGCACTCGAGCAAGACACTTCACTTGAGCTCAAAGACACAAAGAAACCTTTTATTTGGTTTTATTTTTACTTCAAAAATTACAAATAGATCCATTTAGTCCAAGGCCGGTCCGATTGGTACTGACCAAGGTCTGGACTCAGCTCTGGAATGGCTCCTGCCCCGATCCCGAACAGTCAATGCCACTTTCTTCTTCTTCTTCTTCGGTGTTTTATGGCGGTTGGTATCCAAGTGTTACTGCGCTGTCCTCGCCCCAAGCTACTGTCTTTGCAAGGCCCGACTGCAAGATAACGATGCTCCAATAAATAGACGTCTTGATCTTTTGTTCATTTATTGAAGAACAGCATTCAACTGTCAGACCAGGGGTGTCCAAAACTTTATTCCCCCGATGGCTGCATTTTGGAACTTATACGGCGCAAAGAGCCACTTACAACCCGACAATGTCGAAGTTGTCGAACGACAAAGTGAATCGTTTAAAATGTTGCATTTGACATATGTCGGTGTAATCCCTCATTCGTCCAGGCGTGTTCCATAGTAGAAAAAGCTTCAGTTGTAGTAATCTGGACTCAGTTTGAAAAATAGACGTTTCGACTCTCATCCAAGAGTCATTGTCAATAAAAGAATTTAGATCGAGAACTCCGATATTAATACTGTTCTGTGGTAAGACCCGCCCATTGGGAGGAGCCTTCCTGAAGTAGAAAGAGTTGTTTGTTTCAACAGAAACTCCCCCCTTGTATCTACCGAGCTAGCCTATTCAGAATCTTAATGGGCTATTAGAAACCTCTTTGTCTTTGTGAGACCCTGGCTCAACCACCCTGAGTACCTGATTAGCATCTGAATGTCCTCTACCTTTCCAGGGGTTCAGTAACCCATTATAAATAACAGGAAGATTAAACCTTAGCCCTCCATTTCTGTTTAAAGAAGGTCTTTCTTTTTTAACAAAAATAGCTTCCTTGACTCCTCTTTCAAACCATCTTTTCTCCTGCTTAAAACCTTCACCTCACCGTCTTCAAACGAGTGATTAGAGGCTTCAAGATGGAGATGCACGGCACTCTGAGGTCCTGAACTAGTATTTCTTCTGTGCTGATAAAGCCTCTTGTGTAGAGGCTGTTTCGTCTCACCTATGTAACGTTCTTTACAACTTTCTTCACTGCATTGGATCGAATAAACTACATTGCTCTGTTTTTGAGTCGGCAACTTGTCCTTTGGGTGAACCAGTTTTTGTCTTAAAGTGTTTCCTGGTTTAAAATAAACAGGGACTTTGTGTTGTCTAAAAATTCTCTGCAGTTTTTCCGACAGGCCAGACACATAAGGGATAGAAACACCCTTCCTTCTCTGTTCAGTTTCCCTTTTGTCCTGCTTCTTGGTTCTCTTCACTCTGTTGAGAGCCCAAGCGGGGTAACCACAGGCTGAGAGGGCATTACGGACATGTTTTTCCTCTTTCTTCTTGCCCTCTGAGCTGGTGGGCACACCTTGAGCTCTGTGTTGTAAGGTTCTGATCACCCCCAGCTTGTGCTGTAGTGGGTGGTTGGAACCAAAGAGCAGATACTGGTCCGTGTGTGTAGGTTTCCTATATACTTCTATTTGGAGTTTCCCGTCCTCTCCTCTGATCGTGGAACAATCAAGAAAGGCCAAGCGATTCTCCTTAGTGTCTTCTCTTGTAAACCTAATATGTGGGTCCACAGCATTGATGTGATCAGAGAAGGTTTCCAGCTCTTGTTTCTTGATTGTTACAAAAGTATCATCGACATAGCGGAGCCACAGTTTTGGGGCTATGCCTGAGAATGAGGACAGTGCCTTCTTCTCAAAGTGCTCCATGTACAGGTTGGCCACTATGGGAGAGACGGGCGAGCCCATGGCACAGCCATGAATCTGTCTGTAAAATTGTCCCCGGAATTGAAAGTAAGTGGTGTTCAGACAGATGTCCAACAGTTTACATATGTGTTCAGGTGTCAGTTTGGTCCTTTCCTGTAGGTGGTGTCTTCCTGCAGTCTGAACCTCACTGCTGCTACTGCATCAGTGGTTGGGATGCAGGTGAACAGGGACACCACATCATATCGTCAGTGGGCGCGCCTAACCCGGCCTGCGTCGCACTCACGCGTCACGTGCTCGGCCCGCGGAGCCAACGCCGCCGGCCCAAGCTACGGGTCGGATCTGCGGAGAGGCGACCCCGCTCTCTAAGAAATGCCGGTAAACGCGGCCTGTCGTCGGGCGAACGGAGAGAAGGAAAGATCGATTCGATGGCGACGACCAACGCTCCGCAGACCTATTCACCAGAAAAATGACACAGTGCGGCTTTAAATGGACTACATTAGGGTGAAAAGCAGCTCCGCGGACTGAAGAGAACGCAGAGCCACCAAAACTAATCATCACATTTCCCCCGTCGCCTCGTCGTCCTCGCTGCACGCGGCTTATGGAAATCCGTCGCCGTGATGAGGCCGTAAAACCATATTTATTGCCCCGTGTTTGAAATAAATAGTGTGAGAATGGAAACCGGAGCCGTGTTATTCCCGATTAGAATATTCAGCAGGACCTTGGAGCTTCAAGGTCACCGCGAACCAAAGAAGCAACAGTCGTTTAAATGAACGCGCTTAACTCGTGTTCTACAGACGGACTCATCGCCGGCTCAAGTGTTTCAGAAGGACAAACCTGAGCAAGAGGAACGACCTCTGCACGTTCTGTCCAGTGTCGTTAGAGTCTTTTCCCTTTCTCTTGTCTGGACTCTAACACAGAGAGGAAGGCTCAGGGCGGGAGCTCCTGCCTGACCCGTAACAGTCAATGCCTCCTTCTTCTTCTTCTTCTTCTTCTTCTTCTTCTTCTTCTTCTTCTTCTTCTTCTTCTTCTTCTTCTTCTTCTTCTTCTCCTTCTTCTCCTTCTTCTCCTTCTTCTCCTTCTTCTCCTTCTCTCTCTTGTCTGGACTCTAACCCAGAGGAAGGTTCAGGGATATTCAACTTCATTTTCCCGAGGACCAGATTTATTGGAGGGTCAAGGCATCTGGGGCGGAGCCTCTGGGGCGGAGCCTCTGGGGCGGGGCCTCTGGGCCGGGGCCTCTGGGGCGGAGCCTCTGGGGCGGGGCCTCTGGGCCGGGGCCTCTGGGGCGGGGCGTCTTGGCCGGGGCCTCTGGGGCGGGGCCTCTGGGCCGGAGCCACACGACTGAAACGAAACATCCCAACACTGTTTCAATCAGTTCAGTTAAGACAATTAAATAACTACTGATAGTGTGAGAAATAAGACAATGTAATACTAATAATACTAATAATGCCCATCCAGAACCAAACCAGGTCTAAACTGGAGCTAACCCAGAATTAAACCAGTAAACTAAAGTTATTATTCTTAATATTTGGAGGAAGAGTTGTGGACTGGATCAATCACTTGGAGGGCCTGATTTGGCCCCCGGGCCTTATGTTGAATAGACTCAGCTGTAGCACAAATACAACCACTGAAATGAAATGAGACTAAATCAGGTCTAAATGAGACTAAACCAGGTCTAAATGAGATTAAACCAGGTCTAAATGAGACTGAACCAGGTCTAAATGAGATTAAACCAGGTCTAAATGAGACTAAACCAGGTCTAAATGAGACTGAACCAGGTCTAAATGAGATTAAACCAGATCTAAATGAGACTAAACCAGGTCTAAAGGAGACTAAACCAGGTCTAAATGAGATTAAACCAGGTCTAAATGAGACTGAACCAGGTCTAAATGAGATTAAACCAGGTCTAAAGGAGACTGAACCAGGTCTAAATGAGATTAAACCAGATCTAAATTAGACTAAACCAGGTCTAAAGGAGACTAAACCAGGTCTAAATGAGATTAAACCAGGTCTAAATGAGATTAAACCAGGTCTAAATGAGACTGAACCAGGTCTAAATGAGATTAAACCAGGTCTAAATGAGATTAAACCAGGTCTAAATGAGACTGAACCAGGTCTAAATGAGATTAAACCAGGTCTAAATGAGATTAAACCAGGTCTAAATGAGACTAAACCAGGTCTAAAGGAGATTAAACCAGGTCTAAAGGAGACTGAACCAGGTCTAAATGAGATTAAACCAGGTCTAAATGAGATTAAACCAGGTCTAAATGAGATTAAACCAGGTCTAAATGAGACTGAACCAGGTCTAAATGAGATTAAACCAGGTCTAAATGAGATTAAACCAGATCTAAATGAGACTAAACCAGATCTAAATGAGATTAAACCGGGTCTAAATGAGACTAAACCAGGTCTAAATGAGATTAAACCAGATCTAAATGAGACTAAACCAGATCTAAATGAGACTAAACCAGGTCTAAAGGAGATTAAACCAGGTCTAAAGGAGACTAAACCAGGTCTAAATGAGACTGAACCTAAAGTAGCAGTAAATAAATACTTCTGCCAATGTTAATATCACCAGGCCGTTCTACTACTAATGTTCTTTATTTAAATGATGATACTTTTCATGTATTCCTCTCGTGGACGTTGGAGCGTTCAGTCTTTTCAGTTCTTTTTCTTCGAATGGTTTTGCATCTCATTTATTATTCCTTGACCTTTCCAAAAGAAACCAAGACTCAAATCACCCAAACTAGGCCGGCCTCCCGCACGGCCTGGTCGCTGCTGTTGCATGCTGGGATGTGGCACGGTGTTTTCTGGAGCCAACAGCGCCCCCTTGTGGCCCGGTGTCCATTTATAGCCGGCTCGGACGAGGGCCAAAAGCTGAAGCGAGCAGAGCAGCAGATGTGAGTCTTTCTGCTGTATTTCTGTTCGTTTTGACAGGGTTTGACAGGGTTTGACAGGGTCCGACTGGTGTTTGAGTCCATAAATAATCCCGCACATGGCAAGGCAAGTTTCTTTGTAGAGCACATGTCACACACAAGGCAATTCAAAGAGCTTCACAACAGGAAAAATGCATTCAAATCACAAAGAAATGACAGAGCACATACATAGCATTCCAGACACTCTTTCCCATATTTATTTGACGTTGCCATGGTGACAGGCGTCTCCGGGACGGACACATCACTTTTAGATAGATTCTTTCCCATATCAGCGCGCTATCTGCAAATAAACCACGTCGCAACGTTCACTTCTGTCTTAATTATAGCATTTTTGAGAATTGTTATTTATTTATATGAGGCCAGGATCCGGTGACTGTCCAATCGATGTACGGTAATGAATAAAATCGGGAAAATTCAACCCACGTTATGTCTTTAGAGCGATTCATTTGTTGACCAACGTTTTTTATCGACTGAATATTTTTGGAGGATTTGAACAAGCGCATGTTCTCTTGATGTTTGGAGGCAAATTGTGGCTTTGTTCTGCCGCTTTACAGATGAACACACCAATGAGCTGTGTTCTGTATAAATATGTGTGATTGGTCGGATGGAAGGAGGGGGAGGAGCCACAGGACCAGGAGGAGGCAAGAGAGGAGGCAAGGAGGAGAGGGAGGAGACGAGGAGGAGACGAGGGGGAGAGGGAGGAGATTAGGAGTGGGAGGAGACAAGGACGCAAGAGAGCAGGCAATATTATTATTATTATTATTATTATTGTCATTATTATTATTATTATTACTATTATCATTATTATTATTATTATCATTATTATTATTCTATAAGTCGAAACTAAACGTTACAGTCGCTTTTCTCCCTCATGATCAAACCTGCAGATAATAATAACTACACTTATGATATCATTAATAAAGCATGAACAAACACTTTAATAATGAGCTCGTTACATTATTGAGTAAACAAAGTGAAGTGTCTTGCTCAGGAGTACAACAACAACAGCAGCAGCGCTAAGAGGTTATCGCGTGTCACTGAACGCCACTGAAGCCCCGCCCACACGACGGAGACGACGTGCGCTCCAGGAAGTAGTCTGCACGCGCTCGGTCTGTGGGACGACGTACTTTGATTCGGAAAAAAAAAAGAACAGAGAAAATGTACTTTTACTTTGGTCGTTATTTGTTGAGTTGAAATTGTATGTAATTATTTTTCCACCGTGTTACGGAAAATAAAAGAGGACACAGCTTTTATAACGACGGAAAACAGGTGTGGTCTTTTTGTTTTTCCAATCAAGACGTTTCTAAAGTCATTTTAAGCTGAAGGTGATTTTGAGGCGCTGCAGACGTGATCTTGCCTCCTCTTTACACTTTGGAGACATGTTTAAAACCGCCTCATCTCTACACCCTCTGTCCACCTCTTCCTCTCTCCCTGTCCCTCCCTCTCTCCCTGTCCCCCTCTTCCTCTCTCCCTGTCCCTCCCTCTCTCCCTGTCCCCCTCTTCCTCTCTCCCTGTCCCTCTCTTCCTCTCTCCCTGTCCCTCTCTCCCTGTCCCTCTCTCCCTCTCTCCCTGTCCCTCTCTCCCTGTCCCTCTCTTCCTTTCTTCCTCTCTCCCTGTCCCCATCTTCCTCCTCCCTGTCCCTCTCTCCCCCTTCCTCTCTCCCTGTCCCTCCCTCTCTCCCTGTCCCCCTCTTCCTCTCTCCCTATCCCTCTCTTCCTCTCTCCCTGTCCCTCTCTCCCTCTCTCCATGTCCCTCTCTTCCTCTCGCCCTGCCCCCCTCTTCCTCTCTCCCTGTCCCTCTCTCCCTGTCCCTCTCTCCCTCTCTCCCTGTCCCTCTCTTCCTCTTCCTTTCTTCCTCTCTCCCTGTCCCTCCCTCTCTCCCTGTCCCTCCCTCTCTCCCTGTCCCTCCCTCTCTCCCTGTCCCTCTCTTCCTCTCGTCCTCTCACGTCGCTTCACTCCAGACTCGCTGCATCTCTGTCATTACCGCTCTTTAACCGTCTGTTCTCTCCGTGAAGCCGTAAACGACTCGCGTAACCTTGACTCTCCTCTTCCTCCTCTTCCTCCCTCGTTCTGCACTTCTTCTTCTTCTTCTTCTTCTTCTTTGTCCTTTTGTCCGCAGCTGAAGTCGCTCTGCAGACCAACGATTGCATTAGTGTGGGTGATGTCATTGTCCTTCGCGTCCCCTCTGTGTGTCCCCCCCATGCCATCATGCCACCCCCCATGTCCCCCCACATGTCCCCCCTGCGTTAAGTCACTGGCTCCATGTCTCTAAGGCGGTTTTGCTCTGTGCAGACGGCGCCCTCTCGTGGTAGAAAAGCGCAATAAGAAAAATGTTCAGTTTATGGCAAAAACTGTCGATAAAAGACACAAACAAAGCGGGAGATTTTAGCCATTTGAGCTTTAATTGTAACTATAATTATGAGAAAATATTATATTATATATATATATATATATATATATATATATATATATATTTTAAGGCTATTTATTAAATAGTTTTCATGGTTCAAGTGTAACTCAAAAAGTGACTGTAAAATGATCCACAGAAGTTCAGAAACATGACTTTCTGAAGATGACTTGGGCACGACTTTAATAATGTTTATGGAATAACTTATAATAACTACATTTCCAGCAACTTATAGTCAATCACTCAAGTCATAAAACTGAAATGACTTACGACAAGATTGAAATTAATGTTACGATAATGGAAAACAAAACAAAAAACTGATAAAAACAGCAGAAACAAAGACTAAATTCATGATGAACAAATGCTTTGTTCAGACTTAATTACCGCTTAATTACAAGTTTAGTATTCATTACATTGACTCAACTCCTTAGTAAAGTCTTCTTCTTGGTGGATTGAGTCTTTGTTCACACTTGATTGGCGCCGCGCCCTTTGGAGCAAAACGACAAGGACGCGACCGCCACGCGGGCGATTTACGAGCGCGTTCTGATGATGGAGCGGGCGGGTCACGGGCGTCGACCAGACACTTCGGATGTGAGCGAATTCTTAATGACGCTCCGGGACGTTTGAGTGGCGGCGGTGGGCTGCGGGCCAAGTCTGAGGCGCCCCCTGCAGGTCGCACCACTCACAGAACTGAAATGTGTTATCCATCTGTCCCCTTCACACCCGGAGGAGCTGGAAGGAGTGTCTGGGGAGAGGGAAGTCTGCGAGTCCCTGTTTGGACTGTTGGATAAGAGGAAGTTGATGGATATTTAGAATTTTGCTAAAAATTGTAAACATGTAATTGTAGAATAGCACATTTTATAGGTTTATAATTCCACTTCCTCTTTGAAATTGATGACATCACACCAGGAAATTACCCAGCAAACACTGGGCCAAAACTCATCTAATGTCAGCATTTTAAAATTTGACAATTACAAATATACAAGAGCGACTTTATTTTGTTCAATTAATGTTTAGAGGGTTAAAAAAGTTGTTTCTTTGTGTAAATTCTGCATAAACTTTGACTGGTATGAGTGTCCCTGCTGTGATGTCACTTCCTGTATGAGTGTCCCTGGTGTGATGTCACTACCTGTATGAGTGTCCCTGGTGTGATGTCACTTCCTGTATGAGTGTCCCTGGTGTGATGTCACTTCCTGTATGAGTGTCCCTGCTGTGATGTCACTTCCTGTATGAGTGTCCCTGCTGTGATGTCACTTCCTGTATGAGTGTCCCTGCTGTGATGTCACTTCCTCTATGAGTGTCCCTGGTGTGATGTCACTTCCTGTATGAGTGTCCCTGGTGTGATGTCACTTCCTTTATGAGTGTCCCTGCTCTGATATCACTTCCTGTCTGAGTGTCCCTGTTGTGATGTCACTTCCTGTATGATTGTCCCTGGTGTGATGTCACTTCCTGTATGAGTGTCCCTGCTCTGATGTCACTTCCTTTCTGAGTGTCCCTGCTCTGATATCACTTCCTGCATGAGTGTCCCTGCTGTGATGTCACTTCCTGTATGAGTGTCCCTGCTCTGATGTCACTTCCTGTATGAGTGTCCCTGCTCTGATGTCACTTCCTGTATGAGTGTCCCTGCTCTGATGTCACTTCCTGTATGAGTGTCCCTGGTGTAATGTCACTTCCTGTTTGAGTGTCCCTGCTGTGATGTCACTTCCTGTATGAGTGTCCCTGCTGTGATGTCACTTCCTGTTTGAGTGTCCCTGCTGTGATGTCACTTCCTGTATGAGTGTCCCTGCTGCGATGTCACTTCCTGTATGAGTGTCCCTGGTGTGACGTCACTTCCTGTATGAGTGTCCCTGCTGTGATGTCACTTCCTCTATGAGTGTCCCTGGTGTGATGTCACTTCCTGTATGAGTGTCCCTGGTGTGATGTCACTTCCTTTATGAGTGTCCCTGCTCTGATATCACTTCCTTTATGAGTGTCCCTGCTCTGATATCACTTCCTGTCTGAGTGTCCCTGTTGTGATGTCACTTCCTGTATGATTGTCCCTGGTGTGATGTCACTTCCTGTATGAGTGTCCCTGCTCTGATGTCACTTCCTTTCTGAGTGTCCCTGCTCTGATATCACTTCCTGCATGAGTGTCCCTGCTGTGATGTCACTTCCTGTATGAGTGTCCCTGCTCTGATGTCACTTCCTGTATGAGTGTCCCTGCTCTGATGTCACTTCCTGTATGAGTGTCCCTGCTCTGATGTCACTTCCTGTATGAGTGTCCCTGCTGTAATGTCACTTCCTGTTTGAGTGTCCCTGCTGTGATGTCACTTCCTGTATGAGTGTCCCTGCTGTGATGTCACTTCCTGTTTGAGTGTCCCTGCTGTGATGTCACTTCCTGTATGAGTGTCCCTGCTGTGATGTCACTTCCTGTATGAGTGTCCCTGCTGTGATGTCACTTCCTGTATAAGTGTCCCTGCTGTGATGTCACTTCCTGTATGAGTGTCCCTGCTCTGATGTCACTTCCTGTATGAGTGTCCCTGCTCTGATGTCACTTCCTGTATGAGTGTCCCTGCTCTGATGTCACTTCCTGTATGAGTGTCCCTGCTGTAATGTCACTTCCTGTTTGAGTGTCCCTGCTGTGATGTCACTTCCTGTATGAGTGTCCCTGCTGTGATGTCACTTCCTGTTTGAGTGTCCCTGCTGTGATGTCACTTCCTGTATGAGTGTCCCTGCTGTGATGTCACTTCCTATATGAGTGTCCCTGGTTTGATGTCACTTCCTGTCATTTTCCACAGATTTTTCAACCCCTTCTCCACAAATACCTGCTCGATTGGTGTAAATCAGTACAACAGGTTAAATACTCCAAATAAAGTCCGAATTAGACAATCGTATAAACTCTCATACGTCACTTAAAGTTCTGCAGAAGTAAATATCACATTTACCTCTGTTCAGTACTTCAAAGTGCATTGTAAATATACATAAATCATCGAATTTAAAACACAGGTCAGTTTGAATTTGGCTAAAACGCTTAGCCTCAAATCCACTCCAAGAGTCGGGGAAAAGACGAGGACGAAAATGTTAAAATGACTTTAACGTGTTTCTATAAATTTTGGTATAAGGTCAACATATGTTTACTGAACTCGAACTGCACATTTATCTCCACTTTGCATTTACAATTTAAAAAAAAATTGTGTAATGAAACAAGCGTGTTGAGACTTTGACCGATGATTCTGGATCCTCTGAAAGAACGACCTCTGACCTGTCTCTTGTCCATCCACAGACGTCTCTGGCTCAGATCATGGTCAGCGGCGAGGAGGCGTTCACTCCTCCTCCTTCTCCACAACCCGCCAGCTTCAGACCGTTCGGCTGCAACATCTGCAAAAAGAGCTTCACGCGCCCCGCCCAGCTGAAGCAGCACGTGCGCACCCACACGGGGGAAAGGCCCTACAAGTGCGACCAGTGTGGGAAGCGGTTCTCACTGTCCTGCAGTCGGCGACGCCCCACTCGGACCCACACGGGCGAGCGGCCGTACCGGTGCGACCGATGCGACCGGGACTTCACGCACTTGCAGAACCTCAAGCGGCACCGGCGCGTCCGGCACGGCGTGTGCGGCCCGCGCGGCGACGACCGACGCTTCGGCTGTCGGTTCTGCGAGAAGACGTTTCCGTTCGCGCACGACCTCAAAAGGCACACGCGCTCGCACACGGGCGAACGGCCGTACGGCTGTGACCAGTGTGGGAAGAGGTTCACCCTGGTGAGCACTCTGACGCAGCACGAGCGCGTTCACTTGGGAGAACGGCCGTACGGATGCGACAAGTGTGTGAAGAAATTCTCTCAGCTGAGTTCACACAACTACCACCGGCGCAACTGCCATGCCGAGAAGAAGCGGCGCACGTGTGAATACTGTAAGAAAAGCTTCAAGTGGTCGAGAATCAAGTACGAGTGCTCCTGTCGCCGCAAAGATAAACCTTTAGTAACTAGCACCTGTCAGTTCTGCGGAAAGACTTAAACAAGAGCTAATGAGCCCCCAAAGACCACCCAGAGCCACACTGGTCAAAGCAGCTGTGAGGAGTGTGGGAAGAGGTTTATTCAGTCAACGGGTCTCCAAGGACACAAAGGCCTTCGCACTGTGCTACGCTTTAAATGTGACCAGTGTGGGAGAACGTTCTCAAAGTCTCATCATCTCAAACATCACCTGAGCAACTTTCACCGAGAAGACAGACCTTTTGTTTGTCACATCTGTAAGAAAACCTTCACACAATCGTCCGCACTCGAGTATCATAAGTGCGATAGGAGCAAAAACAGACCCTACAGCTGTGACGAGTGTGAAAAGTCCTTCACGAGACCGTATCTGCTCAAAATGCACCGGCGCAGCCACACGGGAGCCAATCTGTACAAGTGTGTGCGCTGTAAGATGGCCTTCACCACAGCGCTCGGCCTCACGATGCACAGGCGCAGGTGTGGCAAAGGCCCCGCCCGAAACGCTCTCCTGCAGCCACGTCGTCAGCTCACGTCACAGTCAACGACCAAGTCCTCTAAAACATTCCCTGCGCTGAAAACACGCCAGAACATTCACGATAACAGGCCTCATAAATGTGACCAGTGTGGGAAATCCTTTGCCAAAATGCATGGGCTCAGAGTACACATGTGGAGTCACCTGCGAGCACAGAAGCACCCGTGTGACCAGTGTGGGAAGGTGTTCGATGACCCATCCACTCTACGAACTCACCGCCTGATGCACTCCGGGTCGTACGCAGAGTGCGAGACGGGTTTCATCGCTGAAGAAACGTCACGACGACATAAAGTCACACGCGTGGAAGAAGCCGCCAAGTCGTGCAAAGTCCAGTCTGCGGATCACGTGCTCGTTTACACCGTCGAGATGGACAGTTTCCAGGTGGAGGTGGAGCTGGAGATGTCGTGCGAAGTGTGCGCAAAGACGTTCAACACCAAGAACCAGTATTACGAACATCTGCGGAACCACGAGATCGAGCTCATCGTGGTCTAGGGACGTCACGATCGCCGGGTTAATCGACAATCGGGATTACCGTATTTTCTGGAGTATAAGTCGCACCAGTCCAAAAATGCATAATAGAGGAGAAAAAAAAACACTGGAGGATGAAATGCGGTTGCAAGTGTGAAAATAACAAATAATATCACATATAAGTCGCTCCGGAGTATAAGTATAAATATAAGTATAAGTCGCACCCCGGCCAAAACTATGAAAAAAAGTGTGACTTATAGTCCGGAAAATACGGTATTCAGGTCACAATACAAAGTGTGAACCAAAAAATAAAATAACAATTGTGATCATTTTTTAGAAGCAAAATTAAGCCTCAATCTACGGCCCAAAAAAATATCACTTCTAATTTGTCTATTTTTTGTCAAATTTAACTTTTATTTTGTCGTTTAGAAAGTTCAGTTTGTTAAGCCGCTCACGGACTCGAGGAACAGTCACACGAAAATGTAACTTTTCACTATTGTCAGTGTAATCCCTCATTCGTCCAGGCGTGTTCCATAGTAAAAAAAGCTTCAGTTGTAGTCATCTGGACTCAGTTTGAAAAAGTAGACGTTTCGACTCTCATCCAAGAGTCATTGTCAATAACAGAATTTAGGTCGAGAATTTTTGAGTCGGCCGACTCAAAAACAGAGCAATGTAGTTTATTCGATCCAATGCAGTGAAGAAAGCTGTAAAGAACGTTACATAGGTGAGACGAAACAGCCTCTACACAAGAGGCTTTATCAGCACAGAAGAAATACTAGTTCAGGTCCACAGAGCGCCGTGCATCTCCATCTTGAAGCCTCTAATCACTCGTTTGAAGACGGTGAGGTGAAGGTTTTAAGCAGGAGAAAAGATGGTTTGAAAGAGGAGTCAAGGAAGCTATTTTTGTTAAAAAAGAAAGACCTTCTTTAAACAGAAATGGAGGGCTAAGGTTTAATCTTCCTGTTATTTATAATGGGTTACTGAACCCCTGGAAAGGTAAAGGACCAGGGCATTCAAATGCTAATCAGGTACTCAGGGTGGTTGAGCCAGGGTCTCACTAAGACAAAGAGGATTCTAATAGGCCATTAAGATTCTGAATAGGCTCGGTAGATACAAGGGGGGAGTTTCTGTTGAAACAAACAACTCTTTCTACTTCAGGAAGGCTCCTCCCAATGGGCGGGTCTTACCACAGAACAGTATTAATATCGGAGTTCTCGACCTAAATTCTGTTATTGACAATGACTCTTGGATGAGAGTCGAAACGTCTATTTTTTCAAACTGAGTCCAGATGACTACAACTGAAGCTTTTTCTACTACTTTTCACTATTGTTTGGTCACAATCTCTCTCAAATTATCGTTAAATCGTGGTGTTTTTTTTCACAATAATCGTAACGCATTTGATTTCGTGACGTTTCTTAATTGTGGCCTGACAAAGAATCGACAAATACTACGACAAATACTGTAATATCAGAGGTGATGTCATTACTGCATGATAAAGTAGTACAACCAGTATTTCAGTCCATTTGAGTGTTTCTGCTGTGGTGTGACATCAGTCGGGTGGAGGTGTGATGAGTAAACGAGCGGGGTTTTATGACAGTATTGCACATGACTATGTCACAGTATGACAGTATTGTACATGAATATGACAGTATTGCACATGAATATGTCACAGTATTGCACATGAATATGACAGTATTGCACATGATTATGACAGTATTGCACATGAATATGTCACAGTATTGCACATGAATATGACAGTATTGCACATGATTATGACAGTATTGCACATGATTTTGTCACATGACAGTATTGCACATGATTATGACAGTATTGCACATGATTATGACAGTATTGCACATGATTTTGTCACATGACAGTATTGCACATGATTATGACAGTATTGCACATGAATATGACAGTATTGCACATAAATATGACAGTATTGCACATAATTATGTCACAGTATTGCACATGATTATGACAGTATGCACATGATTATGTCACATTATGACAGTATTGCACATGATTATGTTACATTATGACAGTATTGCACATGATTATGACAGTATTACACATGATTATGACAGTATTGCACATGATTATGTCACATTATGACTGTATTGCTCATGATTATGACAGTATTGCACATGATTATGACAGTATTGCACATGATTTTGTCACATGACAGTATTGCACATGATTATGACAGTATTGCACATGAATATGACAGTATTGCACATAAATATGACAGTATTGCACATAATTATGTCACAGTATTGCACATGATTATGACAGTATGCACATGATTATGTCACATTATGACAGTATTGCACATGATTATGTCACATTATGACAGTATTGCACATGATTATGACAGTATTGCACATGATTATGTCACATTATGACAGTATTACACATGATTATGACAGTATTGCACATGATTATGTCACATTATGACAGTATTACACATGATTATGACAGTATTGCACATGATTATGTCACATTATGACAGTATTGCACATTATTATGACAGTATTGCACATGATTATGTCACATTATGACAGTATTACACATGATTATGACAGTATTGCACATGATTATGTCACATTATGACAGTATTACACATGATTATGACAGTATTGCACATGATTATGTCACATTATGACTGTATTGCTCATGATTATGACAGTATTGCACATGTAGGTGGACTATTTGCCAAACTGTTGAACTGCAGCAGGAAAAGTCCTCCAAAGTTCATAAAGAATTTGTGCCACAGAGTGAAACAAACGACTTCGGCTGACAGGGGCCAAAGTTGTGACAGGGGTCAAAGTTGTGACAGAGGCCAATGCTGCGACAGGGGCCAAAGCTGCGACAGGGGCCAAAGTTGTGACAGGGGTCAAAGTTGTGACAGAGGCCAAAGCTGCGACAGGGGCCAAAGCTGCGACAGGGGTCAAAGTTGTGACAGGGGTCAAAGTTGTGACAGGGGTCAAAGCTGCGACAGGGGTCAAAGTTGTGACAGGGGTCAAAGTTGTGACAGGGGTCAAAGCTGCGACAGGGGTCAAAGCTGCGACAGGGGCCAAAGCTGCGACAGGGGTCAAAGTTGTGACAGAGGCCAAAGCTGCGACAGGGGTCAAAGTTGTGACAGGGGTCAAAGCTGTGACAGAGGCCAAAGCTGCGACAGGGGTCAAAGCTGTGACAGAGGCCAAAGCTGCGACAGGGGCCAAAGCTGCGACAGGGGTCAAAGCTGTGACAGAGGCCAAAGCTGCGACAGGGGTCAAAGCTGTGACAGGGGTCAAAGCTGTGACAGAGGCCAAAGCTGCGACAGGGGTCAAAGCTGTGACAGAGGCCAAAGCTGCGACAGGGGCCAAAGCTGCAACAGGGGTCAAAGCTGTGACAGAGGCCAAAGCTGCGACAGGAGTCAAAGCTGTGACAGAGGCCAAAGCTGGTGAGTTTTTGCCTCTTTTCAAATCATGAACTATTAAAAATATATATGTTTTAACCGTGAGTCTGAGTCTGATATGACAGATCCATGGTGTGTACTGTCACTTTAAGATCCCTGGAAATGGCACACGCGCCAAATACGTCACGCCCCTCCCACCCGGAAGCGAGCTGCGCCGTGTGGAACCATAACAGACCATGACAGATGCACGAGCTGCGCGTATTTCCACCATCACTAGGCAACGGCAGGATCGTTCACGAGCCCAGAAGGTTCTACACGAGCACAGAAGGTTCTACACGAGCCCAGAAGGTTCTACACGAGCCCAGAAGGTTCTACACGAGCACAGAAGGTTCTACACGAGCCCAGAAGGTTCTACACGAGCCCAGAAGGTTCTACACGAGCACAGAAGGTTCTACACGAGCCCAGAAGGTTCTACACGAGCCCAGAAGGTTCTACACGAGCACAGAAGGTTCTACACGAGCTCTGAAGGTTCTACACGAGCACAGAAGGTTCTACACGAGCCCAGAAGGTTCTACACGAGCTCTGAAGGTTCTACACGAGCCCAGAAGGTTCTACACGAGCACAGAAGGTTCTACACGAGCTCTGAAGGCAACGAGCACAGAAGGTTCTACACGAGCTCTGAAGGTTCTACACGAGCACAGAAGGTTCTACACGAGCCCAGAAGGTTCTACACGAGCTCTGAAGGTTCTACACGAGCCCAGAAGGTTCTACACGAGCACAGAAGGTTCTACACGAGCACAGAAGGTTCTACACGAGCTCTGAAGGTTCTACACGAGCTCAGAAGGTTCTACACGAGCACAGAAGGTTCTACACGAGCCCAGAAGCCATGAGCAGTGCTAGAGATGCACTTATCAGCATCTGCTACTGTCAGTGTTGATGCAGGTCACAGGTTTGTCTTATTACCTTTACCTTTATCTTTATACTTGTACTTGTACTTGTACTTGTACTTGTACTTGTACTCCACCGGGCCCGGGATAGATGTTTGATAGAGGAGGCTCCTCCTGGTGGTAGAGCTATTTTAGAGCTGGTGTAGATCTGGTTTAGAGCTTAGGTAATCAGAAGTTTGTGTGAGTGTAATTCTTAGTTGTTTAGTCTTTGTCTTTAGTGTGGTTTTAGTTTAATGGAGGTGACGCTGCATCATTCCTTTTGTTAATCTGTGTAAAGTTTTTACGCAGCAAAAATACATTTGTCGTTTTAGTGGACAAAATCTGCTTTTACTCATAATAGTTTATGAATTATGAGTGGAGAAAAAAGTATGCAGTAGGTTTTTGCTGGTCAGGTGACGCAAACACAAACACAGACGTCTTTAATGTTTTTATCACCTGTCGGTTTTAAATCATCGCATGCACTTAAATTCAGTATTTCCAAATTAGACAATTTTAAAAGAATAATAGAGGATTTTTGGCACAATCTGATTCTCATTTCCTGGAGGCGTGGACAGCCGAGTAGTTCTCCCACATGTCAATCATTCCCTGCGTGCTACTGCACACCTGCAGCCTCGTTCCCAGGATTGCAGCACGTTTCCATGGCTGCACATGTGTGGTTGATGTGTCGGTGTGTGTTTAGCGTGTTTCCATGGCTGCACATGCGTGGTTGATGTGTCGGTGTGTGTTTAGCGTGTTTCCATGGCTGCACATGCGTGGTTGATGTGTCGGTGTGTGTTTAGCGTGTTTCCATGGCTGCACATGTGTGGTTGATGTGTCGGTGTGTGTTTAGCGTGTTTCCATGGCTGCACATGCGTGGTTGATGTGTCGGTGTGTGTTTAGCGTGTTTCCATGGCTGCACATGTGTGGTTGATGTGTCGGTGTGTGTTTAGCGTGTTTCCATGGCTGCACATGCGTGGTTGATGTGTCGGTGTGTGTTTAGCGTGTTTCCATGGCTGCACATGCGTGGTTGATGTGTCGGTGTGTGTTTAGCGTGTTTCCATGGCTGCACATGCGTGGTTGATGTGTCGGTGTGTGTTTAGCGTGTTTCCATGGCTGCACATGCGTGGTTGATGTGTCGGTGTGTGTTTAGCGTGTTTCCATGGCTGCACATGCGTGGTTGATGTGTCGGTGTGTGTTTAGCGTGTTTCCATGGCTGCACATGCGTGGTTGATGTGTCGGTGTGTGTTTAGCGTGTTTCCATGGCTGCACATGCGTGGTTGATGTGTCGGTGTGTGTTTAGCGTTTTTCCATGGCTGCACATGCGTGGTTGATGTGTCGGTGTGTGTTTAGCGTGTTTCCATGGCTGCACATGTGTGGTTGATGTGTCGGTGTGTGTTTAGCATGTTTCTATGGCTGCACATGCGTGGATTGATTTGTCGGTGTGTGTTTAGCGTGTTTCCATGGCTGCACATGTGTGGTTGATGTGTCGGTGTGTGTTTAGCGTGTTTCCATGGCTGCACATGTGTGGTTGATGTGTCGGTGTGTGTTTAGCGTGTTTCCATGGCTGCACATGCGTGGTTGATGTGTCGGTGTGTGATTAGCGTGTTTCCATGGCTGCACATGCGTGGTTGATGTGTCGGTGTGTGTTTAGCGTGTTTCCATGGCTGCACATGTGTGGTTGATGTGTCGGTGTGTGTTTAGCGTGTTTCCATGGCTGCACATGCGTGGTTGATGTGTCGGTGTGTGTTTAGCGTGTTTCCATGGCTGCACATGCGTGGATTGATTTGTCGGTGTGTGTTTAGCGTGTTTCCATGGCTGCACATGCGTGGTTGATGTGTCGGTGTGTGTTTAGCGTGTTTCCATGGCTGCACATGTGTGGTTGATGTGTCGGTGTGTGTTTAGCGTGTTTCCATGGCTGCACATGCGTGGTTGATGTGTCGGTGTGTGTTTAGCGTGTTTCCATGGCTGCACATGTGTGGTTGATGTGTCGGTGTGTGTTTAGCGTGTTTCCATGGCTGCACATGCGTGGTTGATGTGTCGGTGTGTGTTTAGCGTGTTTCCATGGCTGCACATGTGTGGTTGATGTGTCGGTGTGTGTTTAGCGTGTTTCCATGGCTGCACATGTGTGGTTGATGTGTCGGTGTGTGTTTAGCGTGTTTCCATGGCTGCACATGTGTGGTTGATGTGTCGGTGTGTGTTTAGCGTGTTTCCATGGCTGCACATGCGTGGTTGATGTGTCGGTGTGTGTTTAGCGTGTTTCCATGGCTGCACATGCGTGGTTGATGTGTCGGTGTGTGTTTAGCGTGTTTCCATGGCTGCACATGCGTGGTTGATGTGTCGGTGTGTGATTAGCGTGTTTCCATGGCTGCACATGCGTGGTTGATGTGTCGGTGTGTGTTTAGCGTGTTTCCATGGCTGCACATGCGTGGTTGATGTGTCGGTGTGTGTTTAGCGTGTTTCCATGGCTGCACATGTGTGGTTGATGTGTCGGTGTGTGTTTAGCGTGTTTCCATGGCTGCACATGCGTGGTTGATGTGTCGGTGTGTGTTTAGCGTGTTTCCATGGCTGCACATGCGTGGTTGATGTGTCGGTGTGTGTTTAGCGTGTTTCCATGGCTGCACATGTGTGGTTGATGTGTCGGTGTGTGTTTAGCGTGTTTCCATGGCTGCACATGCGTGGTTGATGTGTCGGTGTGTGTTTAGCGTGTTTCCATGGCTGCACATGCGTGGTTGATGTGTCGGTGTGTGTTTAGCGTGTTTCCATGGCTGCACATGCGTGGTTGATGTGTCGGTGTGTGTTTAGCGTGTTTCCATGGCTGCACATGCGTGGTTGATGTGTCGGTGTGTGTTTAGCGTGTTTCCATGGCTGCACATGCGTGGTTGATGTGTCGGTGTGTGTTTAGCGTGTTTCCATGGCTGCACATGCGTGGTTGATGTGTCGGTGTGTGTTTAGCGTGTTTCCATGGCTGCACATGCGTGGTTGATGTGTCGGTGTGTGATTAGCGTGTTTCCATGGCTGCACATGCGTGGATTGATTTGTCGGTGTGTGTTTAGCGTGTTTCCATGGCTGCACATGCGTGGTTGATGTGTCGGTGTGTGTTTAGCGTGTTTCCATGGCTGCACATGCGTGGTTGATGTGTCGGTGTGTGTTTAGCGTGTTTCCATGGCTGCACATGCGTGGTTGATGTGTCGGTGTGTGTTTAGCGTGTTTCCATGGCTGCACATGCGTGGTTGATGTGTCGGTGTGTGTTTAGCGTGTTTCCATGGCTGCACATGTGTGGTTGATGTGTCGGTGTGTGTTTAGCGTGTTTCCATGGCTGCACATGCGTGGTTGATGTGTCGGTGTGTGTTTAGCGTGTTTCCATGGCTGCACATGCGTGGTTGATGTGTCGGTGTGTGTTTAGCGTGTTTCCATGGCTGCACATGTGTGGTTGATGTGTCGGTGTGTGTTTAGCGTGTTTCCATGGCTGCACATGTGTGGTTGATGTGTCGGTGTGTGTTTAGCGTGTTTCCATGGCTGCACATGCGTGGTTGATGTGTCGGTGTGTGTTTAGCGTGTTTCCATGGCTGCACATGTGTGGTTGATGTGTCGGTGTGTGTTTAGCGTGTTTCCATGGCTGCACATGCGTGGTTGATGTGTCGGTGTGTGTTTAGCGTGTTTCCATGGCTGCACATGCGTGGTTGATGTGTCGGTGTGTGTTTAGCGTGTTTCCATGGCTGCACATGCGTGGTTGATGTGTCGGTGTGTGTTTAGCGTGTTTCCATGGCTGCACATGTGTGGTTGATGTGTCGGTGTGTGTTTAGCGTGTTTCCATGGCTGCACATGCGTGGTTGATGTGTCGGTGTGTGTTTAGCGTGTTTCCATGGCTGCACATGCGTGGTTGATGTGTCGGTGTGTGTTTAGCGTGTTTCCATGGCTGCACATGTGTGGTTGATGTGTCGGTGTGTGTTTAGCGTGTTTCCATGGCTGCACATGCGTGGTTGATGTGTCGGTGTGTGTTTAGCGTGTTTCCATGGCTGCACATGCGTGGTTGATGTGTCGGTGTGTGTTTAGCGTGTTTCCATGGCTGCACATGCGTGGTTGATGTGTCGGTGTGTGTTTAGCGTGTTTCCATGGCTGCACATGCGTGGTTGATGTGTCAGTGTGTGTTTAGCGTGTTTTCATGGCTGCACATGCGTGGTTGTTATGCCGGTGTGTTTAGAGAGTTCCTTCAGTGACAGGACAAACATAACACAGAGAGACTGTGTTCGAGCTCAGAAGAAACGGAACCGGTGAAGATGAGAGATGATGCGATCGAGCTAGTAAACAAACACACGTGTAGAGGCGGGGCTTAGGTTAGTTGGGAGGCGGCCTCTTGGAAACAACAGGAGGGTGGGGGGGAACTAACAGTCGCTTGAGTTCTCAAATTGGTGAAAAATCCTCTATTATTCCTTTAAGTTCCATGTCCAGCTGAGCTAAACAAGCAGTTCATAACCTTCTTCAGCTGATGAGTATTTCCATTTCCCTCGCATTTGAAGACTTTGATTTCTCTGTAATCTACAAGTTTGAGCACCACTGACCTAAGGATGTGTAGCTGATGATTCAACTCTTGTCCTTTTACAGACCTCATCTTCTGCGTCAGACCTTCGCTCGGTCCTCTTAGCTGAAGCCGCTCACCGGAGCCATGTCCTACCAGTGTGACCAGTGTGGCAGAGGCTTTATGTTTTCCAGCAGTCTGCAAAAACACAAGCTCATCCACACTGGGGACCGGCCCTACAAGTGTGAGCAGTGTGGCACGAGGTTTGCGCGGTCCAGCACTCTGCGGCGACACGAGCGCACCCACACGGGCGAGCGGCCGTACACGTGTGACCGCTGTGACCGAGACTTCACACAGTCACAGAGCCTCACACGGCATCTGCGCGTCCAGCACAACGTGGGAGAGACCGGTCAGCCGGACGCACAGTCGTCTGAACTCCGCCCAAGGAGACGGGAATTTGAACTTCTGACTTGTCAGCGCTGCACACAGACGTTCTCGAGAGCGTGTCAGCTGAAACAACACATGGGTTGCCACGGTGACGAAACCGTGTCCAGTTCTCATGGACAAGAAGACAGACGTTTCAGCTGTCACTTCTGTCAAAAGATATTTGTATTTGATCTCAAAAGGCACAGTCGCTCCCAAAGGCCGTACAGCTGTGAGCAGTGTGGGAAGAGGTTCACTCTTCTAGGACACAAAGGCCATCGCACCGTGCTACGCTTTAAATGTGACCAGTGTGGGAGAACGTTCTCAAAGTCTCATCATCTCAAACATCACCTGAGCAACTTTCACCGAGAAGACAGACCTTTTGTTTGTCACATCTGTAAGAAAACCTTCACACAATCGTCCGCACTCGAGTATCATAAGTGCGATAGGAGCAAAAACAGACCCTACAGCTGTGACGAGTGTGAAAAGTCCTTCACGAGACCGTATCTGCTCAAAATGCACCGGCGCAGCCACACGGGAGCCAATCTGTACAAGTGTGTGCGCTGTAAGATGGCCTTCACCACAGCGCTCGGCCTCACGATGCACAGGCGCAGGTGTGGCAAAGGCCCCGCCCGAAACGCTCTCCTGCAGCTACGTCGTCAGCTCGTCCCTCTCAAAACGCACCGTGGCGACCGCAGCGAAGCGAAGCAGTGTTTCATCGCAGAAGAAAAGTCACGACGACATAAAGTCACAGGAGAAGCCGCGGAGTCGTGCAAAGTCCAGTCTGCGGATCACGTGCTCGTTTACACCGTCGAGATGGACAGTTTCCAGGTGGAGGTGGAGCTGGAGATGTCGTGCCAAGTCTGCGCAAAGACGTTCAACACCAAGAACCAGTATTACGAACATCTGCGGAACCACGAGATCGAGATTACCAATGAATAAAACGCTCACAATTTCTCTTTTTGTTACGGTTTTGCCAATTATTGAAGAATCTTCTTGGGTTTTGTTTGTTCTTTGTCTTTTCCTTCTGCTTGTTTCTGCTTTTTCCAACTTTCTGTCATTGTAACTGTAAAAAACAAACAAAGACCTGTCATTTTTATGTAAGTGTTGGATTGTGTCCTTGGGTTTGGTTCTTTTGAAATAGCGCTCAGCGGCCGTGACGTCACAAACGGTAAGGAACATTAATGAGCACTACAAATGTCTCGTATGTCAGACAAACACTCTTTTAGATAGAGGCCCGTCTTCTCGTATTGTGGACGGGGTATTTTAAAATGTGAACGGGCATTTTATTCTTTGGAAAAAAAAGGAATATTATCATTAAATCGGGCCGGGAAGCATTTGACAATAGTCCGCCATGACAGCTTACTGTTTACAATTGAAAATTTGCATGCTGCGTGCTGATTGGTGGACGAAATGTGTGTGCTTGGCTCTGATTGGCTGCCGAGCCCATGGTCCGAAGAATGCCGAAGCGACTCGTTTTTTTTGCCTAGTCGGCCCCCGTGTTTTCAAATCCCATCTAAAAGCCTGACTCACTGTCACTGTTATTTCTCATCATTTTCCCGACGTGGAGCTGTTCTTTTGGTCCGCCACGCGCCCGTAGCCACGCCCCATATACCAAACGCCCGCCGCTCCACGTCCATCGGCGTAACCAGAATCACTCTTGCACGTTCCAGAGCAGCATTGTGTATTGCACTTCATCTTTCCGTATCAATCGAATGGACTCTGGGTCGTAATTCTCCACAAAACCATCGGATTCAAGTGTCGTTTTACGCAGTGTTTTCATTAGACAGTACTTTGACGTGCGGCGTTCTTTGTCTGACATACGGGCGCTCGCTGTTAGCGCGGTGACGTCCCGTGGCTAGTTTTAGCTCGTCCGCGGAGCGCTGTTCACCGTGCAATATGACCAGTGTGGTGAGTTTTGAAGTGTTCAGAATGACGTCGTCCTCTGCTAAACGCGTGGAAGAAATGTGGAAAAGGAAACGGATAAACGGGCAAAACGAAATGAGCAGAGCGGGAACAACGAGCGACAACGGCGTGGTTCATCAGGCGTGTCCATCGAGGCTGCGCGTTATAAAGCTGCTCAAAGCGGGGCTATAAGTGTTCCGAGGGTTTTGTCACTTGTCTCCACAGTTCACGGCGTCACAATGAACCCAAGACCAATCCAAATCGCAATTTTAATCTGCAAATCACAAAAGCTGCACATTTTTGAGGCAGTTTGACTAAATATCCAGTTTAATTCTGTCTTAAATCACTGATACTGAAGTGTGAGTGTGTCAGTTCTGAGCAATATTTGAGTGTTTTTGTTAAAAACTGAACAGAATCTTATCATTAAAAGTAAAATCACGACTCCAATCGCACTCGCAGTACTGCAGTCATGTTTCTGGCAGTACTTACCCTCTGAAGTCACTGTACTCTCACTACTTTGCACGTTTACTCGAGTATTGTCCATCTGAGGTCACTACTCTCACTACTTTGCACGTTTACTCGAGTATTATGAGTATTATCCATCTGAAGTCACTGTAATCTCACTACTTTGCACGTTTACTCGAGTATTATGAGTATTATCCATCTGAAGTCACTGTAATCTCACTACTTTGCAGGTTTACTCGAGTATTATCCATCTGAAGTCACTGTACTCTCACTACTTTGCAGGTTTACTCGAGTATTATCCATCTGAAGTCACTGTAATCTCACTACTTTGCAGGTTTACTCGAGTATTATCCATCTGAAGTCACTGTACTCTCACTACTTTGCACATTTACTCGAGTATTATCCATCTGAAGTCACTGTACTCTCACTACTTTGCAGGTTTACTCGAGTATTATCCATCTGAAGTCACTGTACTCTCACTACTTTGCAGGTTTACTCGAGTATTATCCATCTGAAGTCACTGTACTCTCACTACTTTGCAGGTTTACTCGAGTATTATCCATCTGAAGTCACTGTAATCTCACTACTTTGCAGGTTTACTCGAGTATTATCCATCTGAAGTCACTGTACTCTCACTACTTTGCAGGTTTACTCGAGTATTATCCATCTGAAGTCACTGTACTCTCACTACTTTGCAGGTTTACTCGAGTATTATCCACCTGAAGTCACTGTACTCTCACTACTTTGCAGGTTTACTCGAGTATTATCCACCTGAAGTCACTGTACTCTCACTACTTTGCAGGTTTACTCGAGTATTATCCATCTGAAGTCACTGTACTCTCACTACTTTGCACATTTACTCGAGTATTATCCATCTGAAGTCACTGTACTCTCACTACTTTGCAGGTTTACTCGAGTACTATCCATCTGAAGTCACTGTACTCTCACTACTTTGCAGGTTTACTCGAGTATTATCCATCTGAAGTCACTGTACTCTCACTACTTTGCAGGTTTACTCGAGTATTATCCATCTGAAGTCACTGTAATCTCACTACTTTGCAGGTTTACTCGAGTATTATCCACCTGAAGTCACTGTACTCTCACTACTTTGCAGGTTTACTCGAGTATTATCCACCTGAAGTCACTGTAATCTCACTACTTTGCAGGTTTACTCGAGTATTATCCACCTGAAGTCACTGTACTTTCACTACTTTGCAGGTTTACTCGAGTATTATCCATCTGAAGTCACTGTACTCTCACTACTTTGCAGGTTTACTCGAGTATTATCCATCTGAAGTCACTGTACTCTCACTACTTTGCAGGTTTACTCGAGTATTATCCATCTGAAGTCACTGTAATCTCACTACTTTGCAGGTTTACTCGAGTATTATCCACCTGAAGTCACTGTACTCTCACTACTTTGCAGGTTTACTCGAGTATTATCCACCTGAAGTCACTGTAATCTCACTACTTTGCAGGTTTACTCGAGTATTATCCACCTGAAGTCACTGTACTTTCACTACTTTGCAGGTTTACTCGAGTATTATCCATCTGAAGTCACTGTACTCTCACTACTTTGCAGGTTTACTCGAGTATTATCCATCTGAAGTCACTGTACTCTCACTACTTTGCAGGTTTACTCGAGTATTATCCATCTGAAGTCACTGTACTCTCACTACTTTGCAGGTTTACTCGAGTATTATCCATCTGAAGTCACTGTACTCTCGTGAGTGCATGTCTCTGGCTGCAGTTCTCCCCTCCCTGCGCTAGGGGGCAGTGTGACAGGGGCGTCACTTCTGGCCGCGGTCGTCTCTTTCCGCGCTCAGAGGTTTGTTTTGGACCGTCCTGACCAGCTCCTGACCAGCTCCTGACCACGTCCTGACCAGCTCCTGACCTCCACTCTCCAGGTTTGTTCTCTTTTAAACTCACTTATGATGATTTACGGGGCGGTCACGTGCTGCGATGACGTCAGCCCGCGCGCCGCTCGGACAGTAACACGTGCGGTCAGTAAAATACATGTGCATAAAGTATAATGTATGAAGTTAAAATACAGACTCTCCTCAATTTACAGACTGCACTTTATGATATTCACGACGGTTTTTCTCATAAACTCCAGTGACACAGTTTAAGTTTAATTTGAATGATTTAACCTCATCATTTGTGAGTTATACCGTTTATTGCCTTTATTTCATCTTCAAGCGGCATGTTTTGAACAGTTCAGTCACGGATACATGATTTATGAGAATACAATTACTACAGATGTTATTTCTTGTTACATTTGTCCCGGTTTTAATCAAACTACGGGGCCCAGTCTGCTGTAGGGCCGCGGGACACGCTCCTGTATCCATGGCAACGCTGCACACATGCAATTTACCACTGATTTATTTATTAAAAACAAATTGAAATGTGTTTTAATGCCTTTTATATCTGTAAAAAGTGTAGAAAAGCTCAACCAGGGACGAGAGTTGAACATTAGCACTGTTTGTTGTTTTGTAACTGTGACTGCTTTTTCCTGTCAAATAAAGACATAAATACATAAAGATATAAACATAAGATCATTTAACTGAATCAAATAATGGGGGCTTCGTGTGGCTCGTGCGTACATCATCTTTGCTCTAAATAATGACAGAAACAGAGACTTAAACTGCCGTTTTAAAGACGCGTTGGTACTTTATCTGACTCACTTTGTCCGCTCTCGCGAACGTTAACGATTTGAATGTAATTAAAACGTAATTTAACGTGTGAAGCATTTACTTAACGACGCAATGTTACGCCGACAATAAAGTCGTTCATTTAAATGTTCGTACAATTATCAAAATGTGCAGGATTTCTAGATATTTTACAGATTTAGTACAACAACAATATACACCAACGTACACAAAATGGTGGTTCTTGTAACTCGTCTCGCACAGCAACAGTTACGTTTCACATTCAGGTTTCCAGACGACTGTTGGTCCTGTGAGCTGTTCTGATGAGCATTCATGCATCATTAACTGTAATAAACAAAGCTGTTAATAAATGTTCTAAAGTCATGAAATGGCACCTATAAAAAGAGAAATTTAAACACGTGATTTAACCTAAACTGGCTGAACATGTGATTTATATTAGACAAGTTGACATTTAGGTTTGTGTTGATTAATATAATTAGCCTAATGTGCTCCACTGTCATTATGCTAAACATCGGACATCATAATTACACATTTATTTGCAGTTGAATTAGTTGGTTCTATTCTTACTCCTACTTTAAAACTATTTTGTTTCTTCTCCCCATGATGAGAGAAAGTGAGGCTAAAGCACAGGACATTGTTTATGATGTAGTAACTTTACTGTAACTTCTACTTCCTCTGCTCTTTTTCACAGATCGTCTACAGCTCAGATCATGTTCCCGTGCGAGACGACGTCTTCGCCGAGTTCTTCTCCGAAACATCAGGTTGTGCAAACCAAGGACCGGCCGTTCAGCTGCGACCGGTGCCCAAAGGCCTTCACTCGCTCCACCCACCTGAAGCAGCACGAGCGCACCCACACGGGGGAAAAGCCCTACATATGTGAGCAGTGTGGGAAGAGGTTTGCACTGTCCAGCTGCCTGCTAAGACACACGCGGACCCACACGGGCGAGCGGCCGTACACGTGCGAGCGCTGTCGCAGAGACTTCACACAGTCGCAGAGCCTCAAGCAGCATCTGCGCGTCCAGCACGACGTGGAAGAGGGTGAGATCAGCCAGTCGGTCGCACGATCGTCGAAACTCCGGCGAATACCAAGAGACAAAGATGAGCCTTTGAGCTGTGAGCGCTGCACAAAGACGTTCAAGAGAGTGTACCACCTGAAGACGCACATGCGCACGCACACCGGGGAGAAGCCGTACAGCTGCGAGGTGTGTGGGAGGAGTTTTGCCCTCTCCGGCGCTTATGTGCGACACAAGCGCGTTCACACGGGCGAGCGGCCTTACAAATGTGACCAGTGTGGAAAGCAATTCGCACAGTCGGGTTCGCTCAAACAACACCGCTGTATCTGTGCACAAAGGCCGCACAGGTGTGAACGCTGCAAGGAAACATTTGAACTGTCATCTGAACTGGACGGTCACGAGTGTTCTTCAAGTGAAGACAAACGTTTCAGTTGTAAGTTATGTACTAAGACATTTACCAAAGTCTTTAATCTTCAACAACACATTCGTACTCACACGGGTGAAAGGCCCTACAGCTGTGAGTCGTGTGGGAAGAGATTCTCATCATCCAGTAGCGTTAAAACACACATGCGGATTCACACAGGAGAGCGGCCTTTTAAATGTGACCAGTGTGGGAAGGGATTCACGCAATTAACTCGGCTCAAACAACACCAGTGGGTCCATGGAACAGGAGAAAGGCCGTACAAGCGTAAGAAGACTTTTAAACAATCATCAAAACGAGTAAAACTGAAGTGTCCTCCCGGCGAAGACAGACAATTCTGCTGTTCGTTCTGTGCAAAGACATTTACAAGACCAAATGATCTCCAAAGACACATTCGCACCCACACAGGGGAAAGGCCCCACAGCTGTGACATCTGTAGGAAGAGGTTTGCTGAATCCAGCACTCTCAAGGTGCACAAGCTCCTTCACTCCGGAGAGCGGCCGCACAAATGCGACCAGTGTGGGAAAGGATTCTTGCTCACGGCTGGTCTCAAACAACACCAGTGGGTCCATAAAACCAGAGAATGTGTAGAGAGGCCGTACAGCTGTGAAGTGTGTGGGAAGAGATTTGCACTTTCAGAGACGCTTCAAAGACACAATCTCATCCACAGCGGCGACTGTCCTTACAAATGCAGACAGTGCGGGAAAGGATTCTTACGAACAGTCCACCTGAAGCGTCACAAATGCATCCACGACACCAGAGTGAGCGCAGAGAGGCCGTACGGCTGTGAGCGCTGTAAGAAAACCTTTGAGCGATCGTCTGAACTGGAAGAGCATCGGTGCGCTCTCGCCGAAGGCAGACTGTTCATCTGTCAGTACTGCGGAAAGACGTGTACGAGAGGATACGACCTGAAAATGCACATCCGCACCCACACGGGGGAGAGGCCGTACACGTGCGAGGTGTGCGGGAAGACGTTCGCTCGATCCAGTAATGTCCTGATACACCAGCGCCGACACAAAAGGGAGCAAACACATATATGTGACCAGTGTGGGAAGGAATTCTCTCAATTAGACCGACTCCAAGAGCATAAGTGCTCTCCCGCAGACGAACCTTACAGCTGTCTGTACTGTACAAAGACGTTCAGAAGACCGTATGTTCTCCAAACGCACGTCCGCGCCCACACGGGGGAAAGGCCGCACAGCTGCGAGGCGTGCGGTGCGAGTTTTGCGTTGCCGTCTGCTCTGCTAAGACACCAGCGCGTTCACAGAGAAGCGCCACTTTTTAAATGTGACCAGTGCGAGCGGACGTTTATCCAGTCACGTCGTCTCAAGCGTCACCTGTGCAGCGTCCACAGAGGAGACGGAGCTCGCGTTTGTCGGGTCGGTGAGAAAACGGTCACACAATCGTCGGCACTCGAACATCGCGATTGTTCGAGTCGAGGCACAAATCGACCGCCTGCTCGTAATCGGTGTCAAAAGTCCTACGCGCGACCGTGTCTTCTCAACATGCACAGAGTAGAAAAGAGACACGGATGTGGCGTGTGCGGGGCGGCCTTCACGAGGGCGTGCCATCTCGCCGTGCACAGGCGTCTCCACGGCAACACGCTCAGGTGTGAAGCGTGCGGCGTGGACTTTACGCCTGCGCAGGAGTTCAGAAAGCACCTGGACGCTCACAGGAAGGAGACGCTGGCGAAGCACAAGTGCGCGGCTGCTCCTGCGCGGCGCCACCCGGTGTACGGGCGCAGCGTTGCAAGCGCTGCACGAGGGGGCGGCGGCGTTCAAGCTTTAGAGTCGGACGTGGTCAAAGTCGGACTGGAGATCTCGTGCGAAGTGTGTTCAGAGACGTTCAAAGCCAAAGAGCAGTTTTACAAACACCTGAAGAAGCACGAGATCGAGCTGATTGTGATCTGACAAATACAAGATATGAGAGCGACTTTATTCTGTTGAATTCATGTTTAGAGAGTCAAAAAAAGTTGTTTCTTTTGTATAAATTCTGCATAAACTTTGTCTGTCACTTCCTGTCCCTGTTGTGATGTCACTTCCTGTCCCTGGTGTGATGTCACTTCTTGTCATTTTCTACAGATTTTTCAGTTTTTTCTCCACGAACACCTGCTCTATCTGTGTAAAACTGTCATATGTACGACAGGTATAAATACACCAAATAAAGTCAACATTAGATGAATTGTTAACATCTGTTTTACGTCACTTTTTAAAACGTTTTTTTTCAATCCAACTGAAAAACGACATTAATGATAAAACCATAAAGTCATAATTTCAATTAAAAGCTAAAGGAGAAAAGATCTGTTTTTTTTTTTCCTTTCAACCAGAAAGCGACTCGGCCCGTCTGAGGTCAGGGGCCCGGCTCACGAGGCCCTCAAACGATGCGTTGACCGGTTCAAATTGTACGTTTTATTCCGGTCGCGCACTGGCTGCTCGTCTGCTGCAGCATGTGTCGTCTGTGCGTCTGGTTCTACTTCACAGCTCCATATGTACAACCCGTAGAATACTTTTGCGCGGCCACCTGTGCGTCTCCACGGCGATGATATGGCTTTCGACTGCAATGCTCCACAGTGGCATTAAAGTGCATAACATCATAGTCCTGTAGCTCACGTCATTATGTTTTGCTAAAGCTAGCTTCCCCGTTAGTCTGTAAGTTGTGTTAAACATGGTGGTGAGACTTTTTCTTTTGTCCACTTCATTTTCTGCTGTACTCGAATATTCACGGTTTGTCTCGTTGTCACGGCGCCCGCCTTGACCCCAGGACCGTCCAGACAGGGAGTGGTCAAATGTCCTCACACGTGTGGGCGCGGCTCTGCAAAGGACTCTCCGTAGAACCCGCTTCGGTCTCGTTTGTTCGCCGTCGTTTCAGTTCAATTCCTGTTTGTGTTTGTAAGAGTGGAGCGTCCAGTAGAGGGCGCTACAGCCTTTGTGTGAGGAGAAGAAGAAATGCACCTTTTAGAAGTCTAAAGAGAGAGTCAAAGTCAAGAGCGAGTCAAAGTCTAAAGGGAGAGAGGAATGGAAGGAGTTCTTTTACGGACTACGACAGTCTGAGGACTACGAAAAGTCTGAAGAATAAAGTCTGGCGGTAATGCAACAATTGGATGCCAACCGCCATAAAACAACAACATAAAGGGAGAGAGAGCGAGAGAGTCAAAGTCTAAAGGGAGAGCGAGCGAGCGAGTCAAAGTCTAAAGGGAGAGAGAGCGAGAGAGTCAAAGTCTAAAGGGAGAGCGAGCGAGCGAGTCAAAGTCTAAAGGGAGAGCGAGCTAGAGAGTCAAAGTCTAAAGGGAGAGCGAGCGAGCGAGTCAAAGTCTAAAGGGAGAGCGAGCGAGCGAGTCAAAGTCTAAAGGGAGAGCGAGCGAGCGAGTCAAAGTCTAAAGGGAGAGCGAGCGAGCGAGTCAAAGTCTAAAGGGAGAGCGAGCTAGAGAGTCAAAGTCTAAAGGGAGAGCGAGCGAGCGAGTCAAAGTCTAAAGGGAGAGCGAGCGAGCGAGTCAAAGTCTAAAGGGAGAGCGAGCGAGCGAGTCAAAGTCTAAAGGGAGAGCGAGCGAGCGAGTCAAAGTCTAAAGGGAGAGCGAGCGAGCGAGTCAAAGTCTAAAGGGAGAGCGAGCGAGCGAGTCAAAGTCTAAAGGGAGAGCGAGCGAGCGAGTCAAAGTCTAAAGGGAGAGCGAGCGAGCGAGTCAAAGTCTAAAGGGAGAGCGAGCGAGCGAGTCAAAGTCTAAAGGGAGAGCGAGCGAGCGAGTCAAAGTCTAAAGGGAGAGCGAGCGAGCGAGTCAAAGTCTAAAGGGAGAGCGAGCGAGCGAGTCAAAGTCTAAAGGGAGAGCGAGCGAGCGAGTCAAAGTCTAAAGGGAGAGCGAGCGAGTCAAAGTCGAGAGACCGGTTTCTCTCTCTCGGCTTTTTCTCTTTCTTTCCTTTTTTTCTTTTTTTAACAGTAGTAAAACAGACTTTTACAGGTACAACTCCAGTCGGGGGCGGTAAATACACCTTTATTTGTTTTCCATTAAAAACAACAACAACAACAATGGGACAAAGACGATCCGATCGAGTCGGTCTAAAAACACTGAAATGAAAGCTTGTTTTGGATCATTTTATTTTGGATGTTTTTTAGTGCACCAAAAATATATGTACATTAACCCCCACATCCTGACTGTGAGCGGCTCGCCTCTCCACAAACCCGACTTGAAATGTGCCTTTAACTGTATTATTCCACTCCACAAAGACGGTTACTTCACTCACTAAATATACAAATACTCATTTCGTCCTGCACAAAATGGTAAAGAACGTTCAAATAAAATAAACCAGAGCTGTGTTTTTAGGGTGAATGTGTGTTTCCATAATTCAGATAAAAGGATTATGAATTATACCATTAAATGTTTACATCGGCATGTGCTGCGCTGGCAGTGCGCGGCCTGCAGGCGGCGCCAGCGGCTCCTGCAGCAGGGGAACAACAACAGCTTCACTTCTGGTTCGGTCCTGCGCTGACATTTTGGGACATTTAGACTCGAAATCGGTCCTAAAACGCTTGGATTTCGCGACAGACTCGGACCACCGCGTCTCAGGTGCGTGTTTCGGTCCCGCGCAGCCGCAAAAACCCCGCAGAGACGCGCGCGCGCGCACGGAACCCCGCGCTCGGACCCGTGTGGCTAGCGCCGTTAGCATGTTTTCCCGTGGCTTTAGCTCCCCCGCTCCGCGCGCCCGCGAGACGGTGACGGTCAAACGAGCCCGTTCGCGCGGAGACCCGCCTCTGCCGCGTGACGGTTTAACGGCGAAGCGGCGTCGCCCCGCGGCGCGATCGTCAAACGTCGCGGTTCATCAACTTGTGTCTTTGCGGGTCACGTGGTCACAACACGCGGCGCCATGTTCTGTCACGTTCTGCCTTTCTCCGGGTTTTACATTGAACCGTCACGTGCGCAAGTGAACGGGCTTTTTACGTGTTTATTTACGTGTTTATTTACGCGTTTGTTCAGCGTAAAGCGCGAGATTCAGCTAAAACGGCCCAATAAAACGGCTCTGTTTACTTCCTGTTTAGAACCACAGGACCGACAGGCCCCGCCCCTTCATCACCCGGAGTCCAAGAAACAAAACAACAACAACAACATGTAATAAACAGCGCAGTGGGCGGGGATCCGGGGTAGGTGGAAACAGTAACTTGTTTAATACGAAAAAACATATTTTAATCGAATCAAAATACAACTTGTGAGTCAATGATCGGGAACAATGTTATTACGATGTTAAAACAGTTTATACGACACATTTCAACAACACAATTATATTTTAGATTTGACTAAACATTTTGCCCGTTTGTCCCAGTTTGACCGTGTTTATAGTTGTACTTCCTGGTGTGACACGAGCGCAAATATGACACGGGTGATTCCACAGCTGTTGCCAAGCAATTAACATTTTTATATATTTTTTTAATCACAATATAGCAATTTTTTTAGGTTTAGAATTTCACTTCCTGTTTGTAATTGATGACATCACACTAGGAAATTACCCAACAAACACTGGGCCAAAACTCATCTAATGTCACTTTTGTATTTTTTTATTTGACAAATAAGAATATATGAGAGCGACTTTATTTTGTGTAAATTCTGCATAAACTTTGACTGGAGTGTCCCTGGTGTGATGTCACTTCCTGTCCCTGGTGTGATGTCACTTTCTGTCCCTGGTCTGAGGTCACTTCCTGTCATTTTCTACAGATTTTTCAACTATTCTTTCAAACTATCATTGTCATGTTTGTACGACAGGTATAAACACACCAAATAAAAGTCTTAATTGGAGAATCGTAAAACCCCGTCATACTAATCGCGTCGGTCGCTTCCTGTCGCTGTTCTGTCAGTCATGTTCCCTCAGCCGTTTGACGCCGAGTCGCCTCCCGTGTTTTCCAGGTCTTTTCCCGCGACCATGTTCAGCTGCGACGAGTGCGGGAAGTCGTTCAGCCGGACCACCACGCTGAAGGAGCACCAGTACACCCACAGCGGCGACAGCCCCTTCGCCTGCGTGGAATGCGGCAAGATCTTCACGCGCGCCGCCAACCTCAAGGTCCACCTGCGCGTGCACACCGGCGAGAAGCCCTTCAGCTGCGACCAGTGCGGCTCCAAGTTCTCCATCTCCAGCTCGCTCAAGACGCACCAGCGCATCCACACCAACGAGAAGCCGTACGGGTGCCCGCTGTGCCGCCGCGCCTTCACCTACGCCAGCGGGCTCACCATCCACCTGCGCACGCACCACGAGAACGAGCGGCCGTACGTCTGCGACTTCTGCTCCAAGGGCTTCGTGCGGGCGACGGACCTGAGGATCCACGTGCGCCTCCACACCGGCGAGAAGCCCTACTGCTGCGACCAGTGCGGGAAGGAGTTTGTGCGCGTGAGCGACTTCCGGCGGCACGAGCAGACGCACGGCGCGCAGAAGCCGTACCCGTGCGACCAGTGCGACAAGGTAAAGGCTGTTGAGTTTGTTCTGTTTCTTATCTGAAAGTGCGTAATGGAGCAAGAATGTGGTGTGTGCCGGCGTCTGATAGAACTGACCCTTCAGAGTCTAAGCATCACTCCGTTATTATGTCAAAGTACACTTTAATACAATTTAGTGTAGTTAATATATTTGGTATTTTCTTCAATACCTTTACCGTATTTTCCGGAGTATAAGTCGCACCGGAGTATAAGTCGCATTTTATGGGGGGATTTATTTGATAAAACCCAAGACCAAGATCAGACTTTTCATGTTTAAATAGAGTTTAAAATAATAACAGACGAGAGAACATGGTGAATAGGTGAACGTATGCTAACGCTAACACTTTCAGCTACATGACGTATGCTAACGCTAACACCTTCAGCTACATGACGTATGCTAACGCTAACACCTGCAGCTACATGACGTATGCTAACGCTAACACCTTCAGCTACATGACGTATGCTAACGCTAACACCTTCAGCTACATGACGTATGCAAACGCTAACACCTTCAGCTACATGACGTATGCTAACGCTAACACCTTCAGCTACATGACGTATGCTAACGCTAACACCTTCAGCTACATGACGTATGCTAACGCTAACACCTTCAGCTACATGACCTATGCTAACGCTAACACCTTCAGCTACACGACGTATGCTAACGCTAACACCTTCAGCTACATGACGAATGCTAACGCTAACACCTTCAGCTACATGAGGCACAGACAGAACTGTGGTAAGTGTCTGGTATGTTAACGTAACATATGAACAGTTATTCAGATAACTATAGCATAAAGAACATGCTAACAAGTTTAGCAAAGCTTCAGTTTTACCCCAAATCACTAAATCCATTGAATTCTTCTTCCTCTGTGTCACTTCTGCGTCGCTTAGAGCCTAGAGCGCCCTCTTGTGGTTGTCAGTGTGAAAATAATGAATAATATCACAAGTCGCTCTGGAGTATAAGTTGCCAAAACTATGGAAAAAAAGTGCGAGTTATAGTCCGGAAAATACGGTACGTGCCATTTTCAGAAGGGTTTAACATTAGGATGATAAAAAAAATATGCCGTTTGTTCAGTCCAGATGCAGTTAAAGGTGGTATGGACGATTTTTTTCAGCAAATGTTTTATCATATTTCCTCGTGGCGTGGATAAATCCTTTGTCCTGCCACGTATCAATCATAAAACGCACCTACCGCTCACCTGCAGCCGCGTCAGGCTCGTCCCCACGTTTCCGCGTGCCTAAGCGCATGGATCTATCATAATATAGTTCCCTCAGTGTACGGGGCAAAATGAAGACGGAGAAAGACAGTTCGAGCTGACGCAGAAGTGGACAGAAATCTACGGGAGACGAGAGATGCAATGCGCTCCGTTGCGCTAATAAACAAACGCACGTGTGTGTTGTATCAGTCCGCACGGGGGAGTGGCATGAGCACGGGGGAGTGGCATGAGCACGGGGGAGTGGCATGAGCACGGGGGAGTGGCATGAGCACGGGGGAGTGGCATGAGCACGGGGGAGTGGCATGAGCACGGGGGAGTGGCATGTGCACGGGGGAGTGGCATGTGCACGGGGGAGTGGCATGAGCACTTCCGCCTGCGTTCTCAAATCGCCGAAAAATCGTCCATACCGCCTTTAAGCAATGATTTGATACTTTGCCTTCCAATTTTAGCTTTGTAAACACGTAATTATAAACTTAACACTTTTATTTTACGTTTTACTTGGACAAATGTCTGATCTCTAATGTCATATTTTCTCCTGCAGAAGGTTTAAAGCTTCTTCTCGTGTCCTGCCCGATAGTTGCACTAAATAACACATCAAAGGATACGAACGTTCTGTGAATCCCGACTGACCCTGCGCCGCCACCAATACCTGAATCTGATTGGTCGAAGCGTCTCAACAACCGGAACAAGCAGAGAAACGGTTGTTAAATCGGGTCAGAGAAAAGCACAGACTTAGTTTATTCAGACAGCGCAGAGTGAAGTGCAGTAACATGTCGAGAGCTGCGTTCAAACTCATGACATCACAGCCCGCCACGCCCCTTTAACTGTTCCCATAACTCCAGACTTAAAGGTCCCATAACATGCAAAATCGACTTTTCAGAGCTTTTAACCTTCTTACATTGCTATTTGTGCTTCATATTTGTGCCCAGAGTGTTTTTCTGATTTATTCCCGCAGTTTTTAGCTATATTACAGACTATCTCCTTTCCTCCAATCTCCAAACTGACGGGCGGTGGCTGCAAGACCGCGTCATAACCCCAGGCACGCGTCATCATCCCCCCTCACCCTCCCCCCTCTCCACCCCCCTCCCGCCTGCCGCCTCCCCCCCCCCCCCCCCCCCCTTCCCCCCGGCTCCGCCCTGCTCCAGACTCCCGTGTCTCCCTACAAGCCCCGGAGTTTTTCTTCTTCGATTTACAAGGAAACACGGCTCAAAGAGGCCCAAAACTTCATTAATGATATCGCACTCTTCACTATTATCACAATGGTGAAGGTTTATGTGGCAGTTGATGCAGCAACCGGGAAAATAAACGGAGAAAAGTTCTATCCGATACCGAAAAACCAGGCAATAAGAACACGAAGGACATAAGACTTTTATTTATATATATCATATATATATATATATATATATATATATATATATATATATATATATATATATATGTATATATATATATATGATATGTATATATATATATGATATGTATATATATGATATATATATATATATGATATATATATATATATAATATATATATATATATGATATATATATATATATATATATAATATATATATATATATATTATATATATATATATATATATATATATATATATATGATATATCTGTTCTGCGCACGCTGTAGAATTAATACCAGTTTTATTTAGTCTCAAAGTAGTGTTGATCTGAAGTTCTATCGTTTCTCACACTCGCGCGGAGGGAGCGGCGCAGCGCGGAGCAGACAGCTGTGGGGGACACACACTGAGACTACGTCACGGGTGGGCGGGGCACACACGCTCTCGCTGAGACTACATCACAGGTTTGGGGGCGGGGGAGCCAGATCGCTCTTCGCAAGGGTGGGGGCAAATATCAAACCAAGCCGTCTGCATTTCCGGGTTGGTGAGGGGGTCCAAGGTCTGGGTGATATTTCTAAAATATTATGTTAAGGGTGTTGCACAACCCTTATTATTATCAATTATACACTTAGGACAGACTACGAAACGTGAAAAAAGCATGTTATGGCACCTTTAAGGAGTTTCAATGCGAGATGGAGCCACAGAAGATGACAGAACATCAGACAGTTGAAGGGCAGTTTGTGCAGTAAAAGCCGCTCCTCTGACAGTTACACGCCCCAATATCCCCCTTGAGTCGCCCCTTTTCAGATGACCTATCCTATAGATGACTCAGTTTAAGGGAACGTGTAGCTCTTCTTTGTTGTTCTGGCTTTCCCCTTGTTAAAACCCATAGATTCAATAGCCCCTACGCTGCCTGTAGAGGCTAATCCTAGTTCTTTGTTCCTTGGTTTTAACCTCTTCGGAAAATAATGACTGCATGAGCCTGTTTTAGGCGTAGGACCACTGGTGTAGTCGCAGCACGGTAAAACGACCGTGTTGCTCCAGCCATCTCTCTTTATTAACAAAGTTTTTACAACAAACTTCTTCATCTGTTTTACATGACAGGTAACAGTAGTGCGCCCCCAAGCGTCCAGGACATGCACACACATGCAAACTTCTTTTACATAAAACACAAATGAGTTATTATGAATAACATAAAATTAAGAATGCAAAATATCAAACCATATAAAATGGCGCTTACACTGCCCATGTCCGGGGAACTACATCAGAGAGTCTATACCTCACCCCTGTGGCCGGCCCCAGGTGGCATCTTACGGGAGCGTTCTAACTGTAAGATCTATATCAAGACTTGTTTAGTCTGCATGTTTTTTCTCCTTGGATAGAAAGTAAAAGTAAAAGAAACATTAATAAACAAAATGTGGGTGTAATCCCTCATTCGTCCAGCAGGGTTCCATTGTAGAAAAAGATTCAGTTGTTTCATCTGGACTTTTTAGGAATAAACAGAACTTTTCGACTCTCATCTGAAAGTCATTCGAGTCCAGACGATACGACTGAATCTTTTCCTGCAATAAACAAAATACTAACCTTACAGTCCTTTGCGCTAAATATGTTTAAGCATGAAGTGTGACGCAGAATAACCCTTTACACTCGTATCCTCTTATCCTAACGCGTCATACGTTTGTGAGGCTGTTACCATGACGATCGTACTCCTTCATCGTTGAACTTGCGTCTTGTCTGTCGCCAGGTGTTCAGTTACCTGTCGACGCTCCGTAACCACCAGCGCCACGTGCACCCGGGCTCGCTGTCCTGCGACCAGTGTGAGCGGACGTTCAGCTCGGCCGCCAAGCTCAAGGAACACTGCGAGGCGCACGCCAACGAGTCCTTCTCGTGCGGCGTCTGCGCGGAAGAGTTCTACGACCGCGACCTGTACCACGAGCACCTGAAGAACCACGAGATCCAGCCGGCGGCGGTCTGACACGGGACGCCCACGCCCAGTTCACGGGACGCACACGCCGGGGAACGCGCCGCAGTGTGGCTTTACACCGGGGGGTGTCCGAGCGAAACGAGCGCCCGCAGCGCCACGACGCCGCGCGAAAAGACGCACATTCTGCATCGTTTGTTTGGTTCTTTCTCGTTCCGTTGCGTTGGCGTCTCACGTTTGGGAACTTGAAATGATGTTGTACAGTTTGTATTGAAAAGCACATATGCTCCCTCTGCTGGAAGCACTGGGAATTACAGCGGGTAAAAGCGCTAACGCTAGCTCTCCCGTTAGCGCACCGACGTAATGAAGGCGAGTCAGACATGCTCAGAACGATCCACTATTCCAGTTTAATACGACGCATGTGAATGAAGCTAAACACACCACGGAATGATCAAATGAGGCTACACGCGTGCACTTCAGAGACAAACCCCGTGACTTCAGACACACGCAAATGACGGTGCAAAAAGTGAAGCCCAAATATGCCGAAAAGAAGCCGATCGTCGGCTCTGGACAGACGAATGGTGTGTTTAAAGTCGCACTGCGGAACATTCCACGACATGTTAAAGGGGCGGGACCGTAACCACTGATCTGTGTCAGTCTGTGCTTTGACCCGGGCGTGTGGCACAGTTCGACCGGTCACTTCCTGAGTGGGACCTGGTTGCCGGGTTACCGTGTTGCCGTTGGCGACGCTGGTCCGCGCGGCGATCAGCGTTACTCTCCAACACAGGCACTTTCCCCTCTTTGTGAATCGTATTTGTGATTTAGAAAGAAAGTTGTAATTCGATGTTTTTGTTTCCTTTGCCCCGCCCCAAACCCAGCGTTTCCACGGCGACTATATTTAACCCTTCAGCCGCCCCGTTTCAGCTGTTTCCACGAGCTTCTGCCTTTTGTTCAGGAACAACCACGTTCTGATTCAAACCGCGTCATGTTTTGAGCTGGAACTGTCTAAATCGCTATGACGACGGTCTTCACAACAAACCGCTTGACGACGTTGATGTCCTGACTCTAGCTCCGGGGCAAATCATCACATTTTGGCGGATTTGAACGTGCTCCGGGGCTCAAACGTTTCACTGCACGAAAACGGTCAAAATGGGTCAAAAATGTAAAAAGATAGAAATTGGTTAAAAAAAAAAAACACTAAAAAAACCAGGAAAAGTTGTGCAAGCTCTCAGGGATCAGGAGTTGGTCTGGCTTCTGGTGATCGCATACTTTTAGACAATTGTGTAAATTAAAATTGTAAATTTGTTAAAATGGGTAAAGATTGGTTTAAAAAAAAAACGTGGGGGAAATTGGTTAATTTTTTATTTTTTTTTCAAATGGGTCAAATCGAGGGAAATATTGACAAAGATGAAAAGCTCAATCAGGATGTGTTAAAACATATTATTTAAGGTTTAATTATCGGACAAATGTGAAAACGAATCCCAAAAGTGCAGAAATATCACCGCCATTTGAAAGTTTCCGGTCCCGCTGGTAAAGACGACGCGAGGCGGAGGAGGTGGTGGAGGCGGAGGAGGTGGTGGAGGCGGAGGAGGTGGTGGAGGCGGAGGAGGTGGTGGAGGCGGTGGAGGCGGAGGAGGTGGTGGAGGCGGTGGAGGCGGAGAGGCGGAGGAGGTGGTGGAGGCGGAGGAGGTGGTGGAGGCGGAGGAGGTGGTGGAGGCGGAGGAGGTGGTGGAGGCGGAGGAGGTGGTGGAGGCGGTGGAGGCGGAGGAGGTGGTGGAGGCGGTGGAGGCGGAGGAGGTGGTGGAGGCGGAGGAGGTGGTGGAGGCGGAGAGGCGGAGGAGGTGGTGGAGGCGGAGGAGGTGGTGGAGGCGGAGGAGGTGGTGGAGGCGGAGGAGGTGGTGGAGGCGGAGGAGGTGGTGGAGGTGGTGGAGGTTTTTTCACGTGCAGTTTGCATGTTCTCTCCGTGTCTGGGTGGATTTCCCGCCCGTTTCCAGATTAAATGGCGGCACTATTATCGGACTAATAACAGATGCACTTGAACTGGTTTCATCCCAACACAAATGGTCATTTAAAGCGCCCCCTACAGGTCGGGCGAGTCGACTAAAACGCAGTTCCGATAAATATGTTAAGAATTTTGCCCAAAAATTATGAAATTATTTTGCTAGAATAGCAGATTTTATTTAGGTTTATAATTTCAGTTCCTGTTTGTAATTGATGAATGATGACACTGGGAAATTACCCAATAACTTATCCAATGTCACCATTTATTTAATTTGACGATTAAAAATACATGAATTGTTGAATTAATGTTTAGAGAGTCAAAGAAGTTGTTTTGTGTAAATGCTGCATAAATTTTAATTTATTAATTTGTAAAACCAGGGAATGAGTGTCCCTGCTGTGATGTCACTTCCTGTATGAGTGTCCCTGCTGTGATGTCACTTCCTGTCGTTTTCCACAGATTTTTCAAAGTTTTCTCCACAAATACCTGCTCGATCGGTGTAAAACTATCATTTATAAGTACGACAGGTACAAATACACAGAATAAAGTCATAATTAGAACATGGTAAAACCCCGTCACAGGCACTTTAAACGTCCAGCGATGGGTCAGTCCCGCCCTGACCGCTCTGATGTCATCACGTCTTTTTACGGTTTGTGTGTCTTTGGTTCTGGTTATTACCCATAATCCCGTCGGTCGTGTGAATATGATGTTTTGAGTACCATTTGCCATAATAAAAAGACTGAAAAATGACTCACTTCTTGCACCATTTTCTTTGGAACGTTCACAAACGGGAAGTACGTGTTTATTGGATGTAACGACATGAATTGAGCTGATAAAAAATAAAGTATAAAGTTATTACACGGCACATTACACTTGGGTTAAAAGTATTAGTATGCATAAAGTACAAGTAGTAAAGCAGTAAAAACATGAGTAAACAATAAAGTACGTAAAGAGATATATTTCATAGCCTTTGGGTTATTGCAAGGTTACATGTCTTTATACCGTATTTTCCGGACTATAAGTCGCAGCTTTTTTCATAGTTTTGGCCGGGGTGCGACTTATATTTATACTTATATACTTATACTTGTACTTATACTCCAGAGTGACTTATATGTGATATTATTTGTCATTTCATACTCCAGTGCAACTTATATATGTTTTTTTCTTCTCTATTATGCATTTTTTGGCTGGTGCGACTTATAGTCCGGAAAATACGGTAATAAACATGAAGTGTGGGGTTCTTGTTTGCAACTGTACATTTATAAAATACAAAATAAACATTCTTAATATAAAATGTACTTCTTTTTCTTTTCCAAACGCTACATACAAATTCACCTTTAAAATGCCATCCCACGTTCCCCCTGTACGCGCACTCCTGCTTGAGAAACGCTGCTTTAAAGGGCCGTTATTTTTCAGTATTACCTCTGGGTTTCTTTCTAAAAGTGCTGCGTCGCCTGCCATCAGCAACGGGCGCGCGGGACAGTTCAAACGATGCTAAACGCGCTGGCTTGGTTAGCGGCGTGTGGGCTTTTCTGCGACGTGGTTCTGGAGCTCTGGCTGCTCACGCTCAGACGCCGCTTCAGACACGGCACGTGTTTCCCCATCAGGCGCTTGAAGTGACGCTGGAACTTTTTACCCACAAACGTGTAGAAGACGGGGCTGATGCCGCAGTAGAGGTACGCCAGGTTCCGCGTGACGTAGAAGGCGTAGTCGAGGCCCTTGGACTCCTCGCACGAGGCCGGGGCGGCGCTGGAGAGCTGCACCGCCAGCAGCAGACACACAATGTTGAACGGAGTCCAGAAGCCGAAGAACGTGAAGATGATGACGAAGATGAGCTTGATGGTGCGACACTTTTCCTTCATGCGCGTGGCCAGGACGCGCACGGTGATGCTGACGTAGCAGAACATGACCATGAACAGCGGCAGCAGGAAGAAGAGCGAGAACTGCACGTACAGGCTCGCCAAACGCCAGCGGTCCATGACGTCCTTGGCGTATCCCGTCTCCTCGCACAGGAGGCCGTTCCGCGGGTGCTCGGAGACGCCGCGCAGGACGATCTCCTTCACGCTGGCGGCGACGCTCACCGCCCAGACGCCGACGGAGGCCGCCACGGCGTACAGCCTCTTGCGGCTCTTGGCGGCGGCAACGGCGTGCACCACGGCGAGGTAGCGGTCGAACGTCATGAGCGTGAGGAAGAGGATGGAGCTGTTGTAGCCGACGAGGTACGCGGCGCTCACGGCCTTGCACAGGAAGCGGCCGAACACCCACTCGCTCATGTGGTACGTCGCCCAGAACGGCAGCGACGCAGCGAAGATCAGGTTGGACAGCACCAGGTTCAGCAGGAAGACGTTGGTGGCGCTCCGGAGCTTCTCGTACTTGAAGAGGATGGCGAGCACCAGGCCGTTGCCCACGTAGCCCAGCGCGAACGTGGCGAAGTAGAAGATCGGGATGAACTTGGCGCCGAAGCGGTTGACGTCGTCCTTGGAGCAGAGCTTGACCACGTGGTTGACCAGGTAGGTGGGGTCCGTCGCGTTCTCTGATTCGTTGACCAAATTTAATAAGTATTCCAGGTCCAGGTCGTCCAGGTCCATCATGTCCATGTCCATGGTTACGCGCCTGGAAACGAGGGAAACGCACAGTGAGTTATGTCACGTGTTTCAAGGCATTTTACAGCATTATTATGATACTTTTCACTTCCACACGCGTGACTCTATGAGGGAAGGAGCAGTTTACCAGTGGAATTAAAAGAACCTGCAAATATATTTCCGGAGTATAAGTCGCACGAGTCAAAAAATGCATAATAGAGAAGAAAAAACATATATAAGTCGCACTGGAGTATGAAATGCGGTTGCAAGTGTGAAAATAACAAATAATATCACATATAAGTCGCTCCGGAGTATAAGTATATAAGTATAAATATAAGTATAAGTTGCACCCCAGCCAAAACTATGAAAAAAAGGTGGGATTTATACTTATATTTATACTTATATACTTATACTCCAGTGCGACTTATATATGTTTTTTTCTTCTCTATTATGCATTTTTTGGCTGGTGCGACTTATACTCCGGAAAATACGGTATTTGTAAAGGTATATACATATATATATATATACATATATATATATATGTATATATATATGTATATATATATATATATATATATATATATATATATATATATATATATATATATATATATATAATATATAAATAATATTGTACTAATTATGTGACTGTGAGACATTTTAGGCCTGAATGGAGTTTTAAAAAGAGTTTTTAAACGTTTGTCCCACATTAAGACCGACGAGAGGATGAAACCGACTTTAAATGAAGAAACACTAAACCACTTTGACCACAGTCATTCAGTTCATTCCTCGTGCGTTATCTGATTGTGGAGTTTCCCAGAGTGTTGAAACGTCACATGAACAGGTCCATTTGATGCGAGTAATCTGATTTCCCTCTGGTTGTTCTCCCCGTGCAGGACAGAACGAGGAAATGGTCAAAAAAGGACAAACTAACGTAACAAAGGCTGAACCGAGTTATTTTAAATGTCCAGATGACTTCTCTTTTCTCGCTTATCTGATTATTCTAGTGATCAGATTTCTCTTTTCTTGGTTATCTGATTATTCTAGTGATCAGATTTCTCTTTTCTCGGTTATCTGATTATTCTAGTGATCAGATCTGTGCTGCCCATGTAAATGTGCTACATTAAAGTATTACAAACATTAATAAAAGTATTTGATTTCTGGCTCTTTCTAAACTGTGAGCAAGAATCACACATTGATTTGTTTCTATTCTAATGAGTTAGAAAGGGTTACAGCGCCCCCTACAGGTCGGACGACTCGTTGCAATAAAATGCATTTAAGTTAAATATATTTAGAATTTTGTAAAAAAAAATTGGGTAAAATGTCATCACAGAATAGCACATATTTTAGGTTTATAATTTCACTTCCTCTTTATAATTGATGACATCACAGTAGGAAATTACCCAGCAAACACAGGGCCAGAACTCATCTGATGTCACTTTTTTTAATTTGATGACTAAAAATACATGAAAGCGACTTTATTTTGTTGAATTCATGTTTAAAGAGTTAAAAAAGTTGTTTCTTTTGTGTAAATTCTGCATAAACTTTGACTGGAACGAGTGTCCCTGGTGTGATGTCACTTCCTGTCCCTGCTGTGATGTCACTTCCTGTCATTTTCTACACATTTTTCAGCGTTTTCTCCACAAATTCCTGCTCGATCGGTGTAAAACTATCATTTATACGTACGACAAATATAAATACACCAAATAAAGTCACAATTAGAACATCGTAAAAACCTGTCATAGTCACTTTAAATACTTCCTTATTGCACTCTTCAGAATACTGTACTCTGATTGGCCCGTGTGATGTAAATACACTATAAATGCAGCTTTATGATGTTAAAATGTTGCTGTCACATCCGCGGTGAATCATCCCCAGAAACAGTAATGAATCGGCTTTATACAGGTTTTTGTTACAATGTTTTCATTGTTTTAATTTGACACAAACTACTGCTGAAGTCACGGCCGTCCCGGGGCAGACGGGCAGAGGCGTGTCTCGACGGCCTCTTGACTCCACGGCGAGGGGCACAGCACGGGCCCCACACTCAACTCAAACTTCGGAGTGGATTATTTTTACGCCATTTTTCGTTGGCGTGAATGAGTCATATCCGGCTCGTGGAAGAAGGAAGAGAAAACGCTGAGGCTAAACCTTTTAAACCATCTGTTCTCACTTCCTGTTTCCTGTCTTCTGCTTGTGAAACGCTTTGGACACATTTACGTTTTATACATTTTATACAACGTTATTTTGTTTTTATCCTCTTTTTCATGGATTCAAAGTCACGTGTTTGTCTCTGTTTGACTCCAGAGTTTGTGCAGATTATTGGAGTTTTGTGGCTTTTCTTTTACGTTTTGTTCTGCGCTGTTTTAACTCGTCAAAAAACATCAAAACCACCTTTAATCAAATAAAACAAAAATACATATTTGAGTTCTGAAAATGCTTCTAATTATGCCATTTTTGTTTTTAAATTAGTTGCAATTCTTTTCTTTCGTTCTTTTCACGACAGACGCACAATTGGTCACGTAACAAGTGATAAAAACGTATCATAAAAAGTAAATCAAATAAATTACACATTTTCAAAAGAAGTAAAACTTGTTTAAACCCGCCCCCTTTCATATTATATTTACGTCTTGTATTTAATGGTTTTGTATTATTTTTGTTGGCAGTATTTAGTCTGCGTTGTGAATCCTCCGTCACCATCAAATATTCAAACTACTTCACTTCATATTAAATCTAGTTCAAAAGTACTTTGTGTGACTAAAAGTACAAATGTGTTTTACTCACGTCGAAGCTGCAGGTCTGTGGTGACTGGAGGTCACTGCTGCAGGTCTGTGGTGACTGGAGGTCACTGCTGCAGGTCTGTGGTGACTGGAGGTCACTGCTGCAGGTCTGTGGTGACTGGAGGTCACTGCTGCAGGTCTGTGGTGACTGGAGGTCACTGCTGCAGGTATGTGGTGACTGGAGGTCACTGCTGCAGGTCTGTGGTGACTGGAGGTCACTGCTGCAGGTATGTGGTGACTGGAGGTCACTGCTGCAGGTCTGTGGTGACTGGAGGTCACTGCTGCAGGTATGTGGTGACTGGAGGTCACTGCTGCAGGTCTGTGGTGACTGGAGGTCACTGCTGCAGGTCTGTGGTGACTGGAGGTCACTGCTGCAGGTCTGTGGTGACTGGAGGTCACTGCTGCAGGTATGTGGTGACTGGAGGTCACTGCTGCAGGTCTGTGGTGACTGGAGGTCACTGCTGCAGGTCTGTGGTGACTGGAGGTCACTGCTGCAGGTCTGTGGTGACTGGAGGTCACTGCTGCAGGTCTGTGGTGACTGGAGGTCACTGCTGCAGGTCTGTGGTGACTGGAGGTCACTGCTGCAGGTATGTGGTGACTGGAGGTCACTGCTGCAGGTCTGTGGTGACTGGAGGTCACTGCCGCAGGTCTGTGGTGACTGGAGGTCACTGCCGCAGGTCTGTGGTGACTGGAGGTCACTGCCGCAGGTATGTGGTGACTGGAGGTCACTGCCGCAGGTATGTGGTGACTGGAGGTCACTGCCGCAGGTATGTGGTGACTGGAGGTCACTGCTGCAGGTCTGTGGTGACTGGAGGTCACTGCCGCAGGTATGTGGTGACTGGAGGTCACTGCTGCAGGTCTGTGGTGACTGGAGGTCACTGCCGCAGGTCTGTGGTGACTGGAGGTCACTGCCGCAGGTCACCTGCAGCAATGAAGACTCAGAGAAGACTCAGTGGTGTTTGGACAAAGTAGGCGGGGTCATTGCAGCATGAACAGGAAACAGTTTATCCAGAAGTGATTCAGAGGATTTGACTAAAGCAGCAGCAGAAGTGGTTTTCAAACATGTCACACAAGGAAAAACATGTAATAGTGTGTTTAGACTTATACACATGTAATAGTGTGTTTAGACTTATACACCATGTAATAGTATGTTTAGACTTATACACCATGTAATAGTGTGTTTAGACTTATACACCATGTAATAGTGTGTTTAGACTTATACACATGTAATAGTGTGTTTAGACTTATACACCATGTAATAGTGTGTTTAGACTTATACACCATGTAATAGTGTGTTTAGACTTATACACATGTAATAGTGTGTTTAGACTTATACACATGTAATAGTGTGTTTAGACTTATACACCATGTAATAGTGTGTTTAGACTTATACACCATGTAATAGTGTGTTTAGACTTATACACCATGTAATAGTGTGTTTAGACTTATACACCATGTAATAGTGTGTTTAGACTTATACACCATGTAATAGTGTGTTTAGACTTATACACCATGTAATAGTGTGTTTAGACTTATACACCATGTAATAGTGTGTTTAGACTTATACACCATGTAATAGTGTGTTTAGACTTATACACATGTAATAGTGTGTTTAGACTTATACACCATGTAATAGTGTGTTTAGGCTTATACACCATGTAATAGTATGTTTAGACTTATACACATGTAATAGTGTGTTTAGACTTATACACCATGTAATAGTGTTTAGACTTATACACCATGTAATAGTATGTTTAGACTTATACACCATGTAATAGTGTGTTTAGACTTATACACATGTAATAGTGTGTTTAGACTTATACACATGTAATAGTGTTTAGACTTATACACATGTAATAGTGTGTTTAGACTTATACACATGTAATAGTGTGTTTAGACTTATACACCATGTAATAGTGTGTTTAGACTTATACACATGTAATAGTGTGTTTAGACTTATACACCATGTAATAGTATGTTTAGACTTATACACCATGTAATAGTGTGTTTAGACTTATACACCATGTAATAGTGTGTTTAGGCTTATACACCATGTAATAGTGTGTTTAGACTTATACACCATGTAATAGTGTGTTTAGACTTATACACCATGTAATAGTGTGTTTAGACTTATACACCATGTAATAGTGTGTTTAGACTTATACACATGTAATAGTGTGTTTAGACTTATACACCATGTAATAGTATGTTTAGACTTATACACCATGTAATAGTGTGTTTAGACTTATACACCATGTAATAGTGTGTTTAGACTTATACACCATGTAATAGTATGTTTAGACTTATACACCATGTAATAGTGTGTTTAGACTTATACACCATGTAATAGTGTGTTTAGGCTTATACACATGTAATAGTATGTTTAGACTTATACACATGTAATAGTGTGTTTAGACTTATACACCATGTAATAGTGTGTTTAGACTTATACACCATGTAATAGTATGTTTAGACTTATACACCATGTAATAGTGTGTTTAGACTTATACACATGTAATAGTGTGTTTAGACTTATACACCATGTAATAGTATGTTTAGACTTATACACATGTAATAGTGTGTTTAGACTTATACACCATGTAATAGTGTGTTTAGACTTATACACCATGTAATAGTGTGTTTAGACTTATACACCATGTAATAGTGTGTTTAGACTTATACACCATGTAATAGTGTGTTTAGACTTATACACGTGTAATAGTGTGTTTAGGCTTATACACCATGTAATAGTGTGTTTAGACTTATACACCATGTAATAGTATGTTTAGACTTATACACGTGTAATAGTGTGTTTAGGCTTATACACCATGTAATAGTGTGTTTAGACTTATACACCATGTAATAGTATGTTTAGACTTATACACCATGTAATAGTGTTTAGACTTATACACATGTAATAGTATGTTTAGACTTATACACCATGTAATAGTGTGTTTAGACTTATACACCATGTAATAGTATGTTTAGACTTATACACCATGTAATAGTGTTTAGACTTATACACCATGTAATAGTGTGTTTAGACTTATACACATGTAATAGTGTGTTTAGGCTTATACACCATGTAATAGTGTGTTTAGACTTATACACCATGTAATAGTGTGTTTAGACTTATACACCATGTAATAGTGTGTTTAGGCTTATACACCATGTAATAGTGTTTAGACTTATACACATGTAATAGTGTGTTTAGACTTATACACCATGTAATAGTGTGTTTAGACTTATACACCATGTAATAGTGTTTAGACTTATACACCATGTAATAGTGTTTAGACTTATACACCATGTAATAGTGTGTTTAGACTTATACACATGTAATAGTGTGTTTAGACTTATACACATGTAATAGTGTGTTTAGACTTATACACCATGTAATAGTGTGTTTAGACTTATACACCATGTAATAGTGTGTTTAGACTTATACACCATGTAATAGTGTGTTTAGGCTTATACACCATGTAATAGTGTGTTTAGACTTATACACCATGTAATAGTGTGTTTAGACTTATACACCATGTAATAGTATGTTTAGGCTTATACACATGTAATAGTGTGTTTAGGCTTATACACCATGTAATAGTGTGTTTAGACTTATACACCATGTAATAGTGTGTTTAGACTTATACACGTGTAATAGTGTGTTTAGACTTATACACATGTAATAGTATGTTTAGACTTATACACCATGTAATAGTGTGTTTAGACTTATACACATGTAATAGTATGTTTAGACTTATACACCATGTAATAGTGTGTTTAGGCTTATACACATGTAATAGTGTGTTTAGGCTTATACACCATGTAATAGTGTGTTTAGACTTATACACCATGTAATAGTATGTTTAGACTTATACACCATGTAATAGTGTGTTTAGACTTATACACATGTAATAGTATGTTTAGACTTATACACATGTAATAGTGTGTTTAGGCTTATACACCATGTAATAGTATGTTTAGACTTATACACCATGTAATAGTGTTTAGACTTATACACATGTAATAGTATGTTTAGACTTATACACCATGTAATAGTGTGTTTAGACTTATACACCATGTAATAGTGTGTTTAGACTTATACACCATGTAATAGTGTTTAGACTTATACACCATGTAATAGTGTGTTTAGACTTATACACCATGTAATAGTATGTTTAGACTTATACACCATGTAATAGTGTTTAGACTTATACACATGTAATAGTGTGTTTAGGCTTATACACCATGTAATAGTGTGTTTAGACTTATACACCATGTAATAGTGTGTTTAGACTTATACACCATGTAATAGTGTTTAGACTTATACACCATGTAATAGTGTGTTTAGACTTATACACCATGTAATAGTGTTTAGACTTATACACCATGTAATAGTGTGTTTAGACTTATACATTGTGTAATAGTGTGTTTAGACTTATACACATGTAATAGTGTGTTTAGACTTATACACATGTAATAGTGTGTTTAGACTTATACACCATGTAATAGTGTGTTTAGACTTATACACCATGTAATAGTGTTTAGGCTTATACACCATGTAATAGTGTGTTTAGACTTATACACCATGTAATAGTGTGTTTAGACTTATACACCATGTAATAGTGTGTTTAGACTTATACACCATGTAATAGTGTGTTTAGGCCTATACACTATGTAATAGTGTGTAGGGTAACATACTAGTACAAGTACTGTAAGGTTATGAATGTCCACCCACTTGTAAAGGGGGCGGGGCATTCAGGTTTGATATTGATTAAAGAATTGTTCAAGAATTCAAACATGACACACTGCCTGAATGTGGGTAAGTTTGAATCGTATTTTTAAGAGAAGAATGGGGCACCAGCCGGATAATCGGCAATTTAACAACTCTAAAATCAGATATCTAGATTAATTAATTAATTAGAAATTAATTTGCTCGTTGATCTAAAGGTTTGAGAACGTAACCGTGACATTGACCCCTTTTCTGGAAATGAAGGAACACTTAACCAAATGTGGGTTATGAAGATTTAATGACCAAAGAATTAAACAGATAAATATGAATCAGGAATATGCAAATGAGTCGATAACAGATGGAAAACACGAGACATGATGGTTCTAGATCTATCTAGGTGTGTGTTAGAGTTAACTCTCAGATGAAATTCAGCCTGTGAGGTGCATTCATACGAACGGAACCAGAAGCTGTGATCCTGAGGAGACGGGCCTGCTTGGGGTCCAAGGGCCTGCGTGGGGTCCAAGGGCCTGCTTGGGGTCCAAGGGCCTGTGTGGGGTCCAAGGGCCTGCGTGGGGTCCAAGGGCCTGTGTGGGGTCCAAGGGCCTGTGTGGGGTCCAAGGGCCTGTGTGGGGTCCAAGGGCCTGCGTGGGGTCCAAGGGCCTGCGTGGGGTCCAAGGGCCTGCTCTAGAGTTCGGCTCTGACGTTGTCTGGCCAAAGAAGGACTGGATCGGTTCTGCGATCTGCGTTCTCCTTGGCTCTGAGGCGTTCTCCTTGGCTCTGAGGCGTTCTCCTTGGCTCTGAGGCGTTCTCCTTGGCTCTGAGGCGTTCTCCTTGGCTCTGAGGCGTTCCTGAATGAAAAGGCCGTCGTGCTGCTCCACAGATGTGGCTGGTAAAAGGCTGTGGACTTGAAAAAGTTGCAAAAGGTCCTTGCTTGATTTTGCGTGATGCAGCATCAATCACGTTTTTAAAAACGGGCACAGGTTTCTTAGTTCCGGGAGGGAACATTAGCTTCTCTTGGAAAAGTCTTTGTCCCATAGCGTAGCATCGCTCACGCTAACTAGGCCCGAGGCCTGCTCCCAAGGCCTCATGGACCTTGCTGGTGGGACCCTGGATGGAGGGTCGAGCTTCGAAAGAAACTCAGATGGAACTCGCTCTGGAGCTCAGATGGTACTGGCCTGTAACTCCTGCTCTTTCCTTTTGTCTTTCCCCGCGGGGGTTTTGGCGCCGTGGCTTCAGCCAATCAGCATGCACGCTGGGGTCAGAGCTGATAAGGAGACGAGATCTGGCTTTAGCCACAAGAGTTGCACAAAAGGTAAAATTGTCCACAAAACAAGTTATGAAACAGTTAAAATGACATGTTAAACACAATATCACAATATGTACATGTAAAGTCATCTGGTGGACACATTTTTGCAATCTGATGATTGTCTATTAAAACCACTAAAACCGCATCGTCTTTCAGCGTTTTAGCGTTTGTCTTGGAGAGATCGTTACTCTCTGTGATCCAAAAGGAGTCATTTGATGAAAAGTTATTTTCAAAGTTCAGAGCGTCTCTGTTGTCACTATTACATCCTCTTCCTTCTGAGGGGCGTAAAACTCCACACGGGCAGTAGATAACACCTAGCCCGCATTCCTGTCACCATGGCAACAGGGGTAGGACATCTGCATATCCTACAAGTGTATTTAGACTTATACACCATGTAATAGTGTTTAGACTTATACACCATGTAATAGTATATATTACATGGTATTACAGTATATTACAGTAATATTTATATATATATAATTAGGCCCGAGCGCCACAAGCTGGCGAGAGGCCTATCAATCCCGTAAGGCCGTGCGAAGCACGGCTGCGAAAGTGCGCACGAAATCGAGCGCGAAGCGCTCGCCCACTTCCAAACACTCACTAACGCACTCCCCGTGCATACTAATTAGTTGTAGGAAAATGGAACTTTACCGTTGTAAACGGGCGAAGCCCGTGCAAAAGTGCGCACTAAACGAGCACTTTACATCGCGGTCGTCATCCCCATATAAAGCACTCATTTGCGCTAAGTAGCTCACGAATACGTTCCCCATCTCTTGCATGTTCCGTGCATATAAGCATGCAATGCAAAAATTGAACATTATTAATGTATAGAGGGCCAAAAACACAAAGTGGGCGGAGCCCACTCAAAATTAACGAAAGTACCCGTCAATGACCAGGGACCTACACCATGACTTTCCGAAAATGTATAGTTTATGATATTTGAAAAATGGAAACATTGTTTCCCATTTTTCGCATCGGAATATTCTTCTTCTTCTTCTTCTTCTTCTTCTTCTTCTTCTTCTTCTTCTTCTTCTTCTTCTTCTTCTTCTTCTTCTTCTTCTTCTTCTTCTTCTTCTTCTTCTTCTTCTTCTTCTTCTTCTTCTTCTTCTTCTTCTTCTTCTTCTTCTTCTTCTTCTTCTTCTTCTTCTTCTTCTTCTTCTTCTTCTTCTTCTTCTTCTTCTTCTTCTTCTTCTTCTTCTTCTTCTTCTTCTTCTTCTTCTTCTTCTTCTTCTTCTTCTTCTTCTTCTTCTTCTTCTTCTTCTTCTTCTTCTTCTTCTTCTTCTTCTTCTTCTTCTTCTTCTTCTTCTTCTTCTTCTTCTTCTTCTTCTTCTTCTTCTTCTTCTTCTTCTTCTTCTTCTTCTTCTTCTTCTTCTTCTTCTTCTTCTTCTTCTTCTTCTTCTTCTTCTTCTTCTTCTTCTTCTTCTTCTTCTCGGGACCCAGTTTTTCACCCTGTGAACATTGACGAAAAGTCAAAAAAATGTGCACACCTCTAAAAATCGTAACTCTCTACATTCTGGCTATTTCCCTTTTCTAAAATAAAAAAAAATTGGCGCGTCAGCGCCCCCAAATGTACCAAAAATGCATTGAGAGATGGGAAATGACCCAAAAAAAATCTGATCGTAGAATCATGAAATTTGGCGCAGAGGTAGATGGTGACAAGAGAAGTAAAAAATATTATTACGGCAACGCCGTCCGCCCAACTAAATGTCGGCCATATTGCTTCAAAAATGGCTAAACATGACTTCGGAGTTTTTCCAAACGTCGTACTTTTACGAACTCCTCCCAGGGCGGTGGCCCTAAAAAGCTGAAATTTGGTGAAAATGCTACTGAGGAGTGGGACATCAAAAGTTATTCAAATTACATTGATACCTCTCACGGTCTCTGTGCGGCGAAGCCGCAAACTTTAGCTAGAATTTCAGAAATCTCCCAAATTTAACATTTCTGCCGTTTGCCCAGATAAAGTCCGAATTGCGTCAAATTAGAATCAGTTGTTAAACTCTTTGCCCTAAACCTACACGAAGTGAAATAAATTAATTTGGCGCCACAGCGCCCCCTACAGATTTTATATGGAGGTTAAATGTTTAGTTTTGCGAAATTATATGAAATTTGACACACAACTCAATTTTGGCCCCATCAAAAAAGTAAATGAGACCCATGTCATAATTGTTATGGCGTTGCCGTAGCGATGACCAAAACCTCCCATGTTATTCCAATGGGGAAATCGCCAGAACATGTTTACACTTTAGACTTTCACAAACTCCTCCCCCTCAGGGCGTTAGCCCTATTAACCTGAAATTTGGTGAGACTCATCTTCAGGACCATCAAAAGTTATTCACATTTTTATTCAAAGAGTCACGGTGTCTGTGCGGCAAAGCCGCACATTTTGCCAAGAATTCAAAATAAAATATTTTTTTGATGGTAAAACAAAGGGGAGAAGATGTGACAGCGTCACAGATTCAGCAGTAGGCGTGATGAAAGGACAATTGGGGCGCGTTAGCGCCCCCTCCTCTTGCGGCGTGGTGGCGTAGCGGCGGTGGCGTGGCGAGGGCCGATCATTGCCGCTTGCGGCTTTAATTATATAGATATTGTTGTGTTTTATAAATATTATTGTACTATATAAATATTGTATTATATCGATTTTATTTTATTTGATTATTATTGTATAATATGAATATTATATAATTGTATTAAATAGATGTATAATTGTATTATATAGATATTATTTTATTATGTGCATTTTATTGTATAATATAAATATTATTGTATTATATATATATCATTGCATATATATATATATATATACATATTATTGTGGTCAAAAGCATAAAAGCATAGCTTAAAAGCATTTTTACTGTAAGTGGACTCTCCACAGATCTGATCCGTAACCTAGGCAGATGCCATCATGTCCATGGCGATACATAAATGTTCCTGTTTAATTGGAGACTTAATCAAGTCTAAACTTACTTCAATGAGAATGATCAGAGCAAAATCAGAGCAGTGTTTTCAAAGAAAACGGAAAAACTGAAGCGTTTGTGATGAAGCTGATCAAACACATGAAAGGAAGAGCAAACCAGAGATAATGCACCTCTGCTTCCCCCGAGATAAGGACTAAACCAGGACTAAACCAGGACTAAACCAGGACTAAACCAGGTCTAAACCAGGTCTAAACCAGGACTAAACCAGGACTAAACCAGGACTAAACCAGGTCCAAACCAGGTCTAAACCAGGTCTAAACCAGGTCTAAACCAGGACTAAACCAGGTCTAAACCAGGACTAAACCAGGACTAAACCAGGTCTAAACCAGGACTAAACCAGGACTGAACCAGGACTAAACCAGGTCTAAACCAGGTCTAAACCAGGTCTAAACCAGGTCTAAACCAGGACTAAACCAGGTCTAAACCAGGACTAAACCAGGTCTAAACCAGGTCTAAACCAGGTCTAAACCAGGACTAAACCAGGTCTAAACCAGGACTAAACCAGGTCTAAACCAGGTCTAAACCAGGTCTAAACCAGGACTAAACCAGGTCTAAACCAGGACTAAACCAGGACTGAACCAGGACTAAACCAGGTCTAAACCAGGTCTAAACCAGGTCTAAACCAGGTCTAAACCAGGACTAAACCAGGTCTAAACCAGGACTAAACCAGGTCTAAACCAGGTCTAAACCAGGTCTAAACCAGGACTAAACCAGGTCTAAACCAGGACTAAACCAGGTCTAAACCAGGTCTAAACCAGGTCTAAACCAGGTCTAAACCAGGACTAAACCAGGTCTAAACCAGGACTAAACCAGGTCTAAACCAGGTCTAAACCAGGTCTAAACCAGGACTAAACCAGGACTGAACCAGGTCCAAACCAGGACTAAACCAGGACTAAACCAGGTCTAAACCAGGACTAAACCAGGTCTAAACCAGGTCTAAACCAGGTCCAAACCAGGACTAAACCAGGACTAAACCAGGTCCAAACCAGGTCCAAACCAGGTCTAAACCAGGTCTAAACCAGGACTAAACCAGGTCTAAACCAGGTCTAAACCAGGTTCAAACCAGGTCTAAACCAGGTCCAAACCAGGTCTAAACCAGGTTCAAACCAGGTCTAAACCAGGTCTAAACCAGGACTAAACCAGGTCTAAACCAGGACTAAACCAGGACTAAACCAGGACTAAACCAGGACTAAACCAGGTCTAAACCAGGACTAAACCAGGTCTAAACCAGGTCTAAACCAGGTCTAAACCAGGACTAAACCAGGACTAAACCAGGACTGAACCAGGTCTAAACCAGGTCTAAACCAGGTCTAAACCAGGACTAAACCAGGACTGAACCAGGACTGAACCAGGACTGAACCAGGTATAAACCAGGTCTAAACCAGGACTAAACCAGGACTGAACCAGGACTGAACCAGGTATAAACCAGGTCCAAACCAGGACTAAACCAGGTCTAAACCAGGTCTAAACCAGGACTAAACCAGGACTAAACCAGGACTGAACCAGGACTGAACCAGGTCCAAACCAGGACTAAACCAGGTCTAAACCAGGTCTAAACCAGGTCTAAACCAGGTCTAAACCAGGACTAAACCAGGTCTAAACCAGGACTAAACCAGGTCTAAACCAGGACTAAACCAGGTCTAAACCAGGTCTAAACCAGGACTAAACCAGGTCTAAACCAGGACTAAACCAGGTCCAAACCAGGTCTAAACCAGGTCTAAACCAGGACTAAACCAGGTCTAAACCAGGTCCAAACCAGGTCTAAACCAGGTTCAAACCAGGTCTAAACCAGGTTCAAACCAGGTCTAAACCAGGTTCAAACCAGGTCTAAACCAGGTTCAAACCAGGTCTAAACCAGGTCTAAACCAGGACTAAACCAGGTCTAAACCAGGTCTAAACCAGGTTCAAACCAGGTCTAAACCAGGACTAAACCAGGACTAAACCAGGTCTAAACCAGGTCCAAACCAGGTCTAACCCAGGTCCAAACCAGGACTAAACCAGGTCTAAACCAGGTTCAAACCAGGTCTAAACCAGGTCTAAACCAGGTCCAAACCAGGTCTAAACTCAGTTTGAGCCTTGTGTGCATTTATACAAACACAAACACTCTGAAGTCATAAACATGTGACACAAACACAAACACGTTGCGTAGGTAAACAGACTTTATTGCGTGTCAGTCCCACTCTCCGCCCTCTAAAGCCTCGTCTGTTTGGGCCTTTTCGTTCAGGAGGTCGATGATCTGTCCCTCTCGCAGCTTCAGAACGGCCTGTTTCAAACTCCACCTGCGAAGAGGACACACACACACACACATCAGATCATTCCAGATGCCCTGCCGCGAGAACACGCTCGCCACGGCAACGCTCGCCACGGCAACGCTGCTGCAACGCTTCCCCCTCGTTTGACCTCTGAACCTTATCTCGTCTTATCTTGTTCTGACAGGCTAACGTGGAAACACAAAGATCGACTGAAATGACGCACTAGAAACACACACAGCAGACCTCTTTTCTGAATGAACGACATCGTGGAGGAAGAAAACAATAAATTAAACTAAAAAACACAGAAATTCTTCTCAATAATGAGTCGATTGATCCTCTACATCGTTAACGTACTGAAAAGGTGCAAATGAAAGGTGAACATTGAGCCCAGAAGAACATCAGACTGACTCGTGTTCTTAAAGTCCTCGTGTGTGTGAGTCTGGTGACCGCCGACCACCCGGTGACATCATGCAGTGTGGTTCGACCACCCGGTGACATCATGCAGTGTGGTTCGACCACCCGGTGACATCATGCAGTGTTGGTTCGACCACCCGGTGACATCATGCAGTGTGGTTCGACCACCCGGTGACATCATGCAGTGTGGTTCGACCACCCGGTGACATCATGCAGTGTGGTTCGACCACCCGGTGACATCATGCAGTGTGGTTCGACCACCCGGTGACATCATGCAGTGTTGGTTCGACCACCCGGTGACATCATGCAGTGTTGGTTCGACCACCCGGTGACATCATGCAGTGTGGTTCGACCACCCGGTGACATCATGCAGTGTGGTTCGACCACCCGGTGACATCATGCAGTGTTGGTTCGACCACCCGGTGACATCATGCAGTGTTGGTTCGACCACCCGGTGACATCATGCAGTGTTGGTTCGACCACCCGGTGACATCATGCAGTGTGGTTCGACCACCCGGTGACATCATGCAGTGTTGGTTCGACCACCCGGTGACATCATGCAGTGTTGGTTCGACCACCCGGTGACATCATGCAGTGTTGGTTCGACCACCCGGTGACATCATGCAGTGTTGGTTCGACCACCCGGTGACATCATGCAGTGTTGGTTCGACCACCCGGTGACATCATGCAGTGTGGGCTCTGACCTGTTGTCGGCGGCGTCTCTCCGTGATGAGGCGTACACGTATCCTCCGCTCTTTGAGCCTCTCACCGGGATCTTGATCTGGGTCAAAATGGCACAAGTTTGGACCCGTTTGTGGTTCGATTGTCTGCAATTACTGAGTTAAGTTAATTGCGTCTGTCTAACAACAAACAAACAAACAAACAAAGAGGGACTCGTTGTTTGACGAGGTGCTGCACTTTTATTCCCAAATGTGTGATACTTGTACGTTTCAAAGTCTTTTAGTTAAGGTCAATGTGGTACATTTGTTGACACAAATCCTGCCAAATAAAAGCTTCTTTAATGTTTTTGTCACATCCCTGATCTGTGCATTTATTTATTTTATTTAACCTTAATTTAACTTTTATTTAACACTTTATTTAACTTTTATTGAACTTTTATTTATTTTATTTAACCTTTATTTATTTTATTTAACCTTTATTTAACTTTTATTTAACACTTTATTTAACTTTTATTGAACTTTTATTTATTTTATTTAACCTTTATTTATTTTATTTAACCTTTATTTAACTTTTATTTAACACTTTATTGAACTTTTATTTCACCTTTATTTATATTATTTAACCTTTATTTATTTTATTTAACCTTTATTTATTTTATTTAACCTTTATTTAACTTTTATTTAACACTTTATTGAACTTGTATTGAACTTTTATTTATTTTATTTAACCTTTATTTATATTATTTAACCTTTATTTATTTTATTTAACCTTTATTTAACTTTTATTTAACCTTCATTTATTTTATTTAACCTTTATTTAACTTTTATTTAACACGTTATTGAACTTTTATTGAACTTTTATTTATTTTATTTAACCTTTATTGAACTTTTATTTCACCTTTATTTATATTATTTAACCTTTATTTATTTTATTTAACCTTTATTTGTTTTATTTAAACCAAAAAGTATTTTATTTAATTCTATTTAATTTGTGTCTAAATAAACGAGGTAGCTCTTCTTCCTTTACTTAGCTTCTCCTCCTTCACCTAGCTCCTCCTTTGCTTAGCTCCTTCTCCTTTACCAAGCTCCTCCTCCTTTACCTAGCTCCTCCTCCTTTACCAAGCTCCTCCTCCTTTACAAGCTCCTCCTCCTTTACCTAGCTCCTCCCTTTACCTAGCTCCTCCTCCTTTACCAAGCTCCTCCTCCTTTACCTAGCTTCTCCCCCTTAACATAGCTCCTCCTCCTTTACCAAGCTCCTCCTCCTTCACCTAGCTTCTCCCCCTTTACATAGCTCCTCCTCCTTTACCAAGCTCCTCCTCCTTCACCTAGCTTCTCCCCCTTTACATAGCTCCTCCTCCTTTACCTAGCTCCTCCTCCTTCACCCAGCTCCTCCTCCTTCACCTAGCTCCTCCCCCTGTACCTGAGCCCAGTGCTGGTCCACCTGGTTCTGTCGGTCGGTCAGTCGCAGGTTGTAGACTTTGAGAGGCGGAGCTCCGAGACTCTCCATGGCCAGAGAACACGCCTCCAGCTTCTGCAGAGCCAGCCGGTGGTACTCGGACCCCGAGAACCGCTCTGAAACACATCGATCGAGACGCGCGACGGCGTTAGCACAGCACGCGGTTCACCACACGGCTAGCGACGTCACCAGGTCAAATGTTACCGTGACGATTATTGTGAGAATAAACATTGTGGTTTAACGATTATTGGGTTAATTGATAATTGTGATTGCTCAGGTCACAATATAATCGTGAGAACTGAAAAATAATAATCGTGAAGCAAAATTAAGCCTTTTTAGTTCAATCCATCGTCTCCCAAAAAATAGGGCGAAATGTTAAGAACTTCTAATCCGGCTGGTTTTTTTTCAAATTTAAGTTAATAATGAACAAAAATATATGTCAGACCACGAGAACAACAGAAAATTATGTTTTTCTCACAATAATCGTGAATAAATTTGATATTGTGACAATAAAATCAGAGAAAATCATAACTTCATAACTACATTTCCCTCCTCGATACACGATCTGCTTTAAGAAATTGAACTTTCTGAATGATTAATTAAGTGTTTGAGGAAAGGCTGAGCAGAAAGCAAAAAAAAAATGTCACATTTATTTTAACTGAACTAAAAAAAGACCTCATTTAGTCTGAAACTTGTCACTTTTTATAAATTGAAGTAATGTTTCTCCTAAAAATGTAACACAATTGTCATGTTTTAGTCTTTTCAATTATATCGTGACCTAAACAATCACGATTATCGACCGACTTAATCATCTAGATACGTCAATATCACGATTACGTTACGGGAATTTTGACAAAACTGAACATTTACACATTTTCTCTGAGCAAAGAAACAACAATATTCAAACGATATTATGTCAATTCAACAAAAATGTGTTAAAATGTGTCTTTAAATAGATTTGTTGAAGCTTTATTGTCAGAAAAGTCACAATCACAATATTTCCTTTTTTGAAACTTTTTAACGTACATGTAAATGTCATAAAATAGTTCATGATTAAGTTAATTTTTTGTTTCTTAGAAATTGTATATTTGTTAAGATTATTATTATTATTATTATTATTATTCGTTGGCGTTTTACGGCAAAAAGGTTAATAAATGCGTCAGTACTCGAGATCCGTGTGCAGCGTTGTTACTGAGGAGCTACAGTACATGTCGGGTTTTTTAGAGTCGCAGTTGTAGAACCATAAACTCCATTTTCAAATTCCGCACATTTTCAAAACCGTTCAAACGTTTTATCCCTTAAGACTTGACTTTTATTGTTGTTGCTCTGAATAAATTGCGTTTTAAAATATTTTCTTTGCGTGACTAAAAACAGTTTCGCCCAGAAAATGCCTTTTGACTTTCCTCTATTATCTCTTTCTGAACATGATTTATGGACATACTTACAACTTAGAATGTCATATGCGATTTTTTATTTATATTTTTAATTGTGACATGTAATGGCTCAACATTTCCCGTTAATATGTGGAAATACAAGTTACTACATCATTATTGCGACACACTGTTCTCCGTGCGCTCGAGCAGCACGTATTTCTTTCAAATGTTGCGTCGTAACTGTGTCTGACGCATTGTCCCCGCCAAATAAACAAATAAACACGGATAAAATATAAAAGTAAATTGCCAGAACGATTCAGTTCCAGAACATTCCGGGATCTAACGCAGAGAACGTGATTATATTTCACATTTTACGAAACATCTCCTCCTTGAACCGACACCTTAACGTGGTGGAGGGGTTTGAGTGCCCGAATGATCCCGGGAGCTATGTTGTCGGGGGCTTCATGCCCCTGGTAGGGTCTCCCAAGGCAAACAGGTCCTAGGTGACGGGTCAGACAAAGATCGGTTCAGAAGCCTCTTATGACGACGACACAATCAAGGCAGTTCACGTCGCCCGGATCGGCGTCACCGGGGCCCCATCCTGGAGCCAGGCCTGGGATGGGTGCTCCATGGCGAGCGCCTGGTGGCCGGGTCTTACCCCACGGGGCCCGGCCGGGCACAGCCCGAAAGAGCGACGTGGGGCCGCCCTCCCGTGGGCCCACCACCCGCAGGAGGATCCATAAGGGGCCGGTGCAGAGAGATCTGGGCGGCAGTCGATGGCAGGGGCCTCGGCGACCAGATCTCCAGACACAGAGACTAACTCTGGGGACATGGAATGTCACCTCGCTGGGGGGGAAAGAGCCTGAGCTTGTGCGGGAGGTTGAGCGATACCGACTAGATATAGTCGGCCTCACCTCCACGCACAGTTTGGGCTCTGGAACCCATCTCCTCGAGAGGGGCTGGACGCTCCACTTCTCTGGTGTTGCCCGCGGGGAGAGGCGGCGGGCTGGTGTGGGCTTGCTGATAGCCCCTCAGCTCAGCCGCCACGTGTTGGAGTTTACCCCGGTGAACGAGAGGGTCGCGTCCCTCCGCCTTCGGGTGGGGGACAGGTCTCTCACTGTTGTGGCGGCCTACGGGCCGAACAGCAGTGCAGAGTACCCGGCCTTCTTGGAGTCCTTGGGAGGGGTACTGGACAGTGCACCGACCGGGGACTCCGTTGTTCTACTGGGGGACTTCAACGCCCACGTGGGCAATGACAGTGACACCTGGAGAGGGGTGATCGGGAAGAACGGCTTCCCCGATCTGAACCCGAGCGGTGTTCAGTTATTGGACTTCTGTGCTAGCCACGGATTGTCCATAACGAACACCATGTTCAAGCACAAGGGTGTCCATCAGTGCACGTGGCACCAGGACACCCTAGGCCGGAGGTCAATGATCGACTTTGTTGTCGTGTCATCAGACCTCCGGCCGCGTGTCTTGGACACTCGGGTGAAGAGAGGGGCAGAGTTGTCAACCGATCACCACCTGGTGGTGAGTTGGATCCGCTGGCGGAGGAGGAAGCCAGACAGACTTGGCAGACCCAAGCGCATTGTGAGGGTCTGTTGGGAACGTCTAGTGGAGCCCTCTGTCAGTAGGGTATTCAACTCGCACCTCCGGGAGAGCTTCTCCCATGTCCCGGGGGAGGCTGGGGACATTGAGTCCGAGTGGACCATGTTCTCCGCCTCCATTGTTGATGCGGCTGCTCGGAGCTGTGGTCGCAAGGTCTCCGGTGCCTGTCGTGGCGGCAACCCCCGAACCCGGTGGTGGACACCGGAAGTAAGGGATGCCGTCAGACTGAAGAAGGAGGCCTATCAGGCCACTCTGGCTTGTAGGTCTCCGGAGGTCATCGACGGGTATCGGCAGGCCAAGCGAGCCGCGGCTCGTGCTGTCGCAGAGGCAAAAACCCGGGCCTGGGAGGAGTTCGGGGAGGCCATGGAGGAAGACTATCGGTCGGCACCAAAGAAATTCTGGCAAACCGTCCGGCGCCTCAGGAAGGGGAAGCAGTGTCTCACAAACACCGTTTACGGTGCGGGTGGAGGCCTGCTGACCTCGACTGGGGATGTCGTCGGACGGTGGAAGGAATACTTTGAGGATCTCCTTAATCCCTCAGTCACGTCTTCCGAAGAGGAAGTAGAGACCGGGGACTCGGAGGCTGGCTCATCCATCACCCAAGCTGAAGTCACTGAGGTTGTTCGCAAACTCCTCGGTGGCAGGGCTCCGGGGGTGGATGAGATCCGCCCTGAGTACCTAAAGTATCTGGATGTTGTAGGACTGTCTTGGTTGACACGTCTCTGCAACATCGCGTGGCGTTCGGGGACCGTGCCTCTGGACTGGCAGACCGGGGTGGTGGTCCCTCTATTTAAGAAGGGGGACCGGAGGGTGTGTTCCAACTACAGAGGGATCACACTCCTCAGCCTCCCGGGTAAGGTCTATTCCAAGGGACTGGAGAGGAGAATCCGACCGATAGTCGAACCTCGGATTCAGGAGGAGCAGAGTGGTTTTCGTCCCGGTCGTGGAACACTGGACCAGCTCTATACCCTCCATCGGGTGCTCGAGGGTTCATGGGAGTTTGCCCAACCAGTCCACATGTGCTTTGTGGATCTGGAGAAGGCTTTCGACCGTGTCCCTCGGGGTGTCCTTTGGGGGGTGCTCCGGGAGTACGGGGTCCGGGGCCCTTTGCTCAGGGCTGTCCGGTCCCTGTATGACCGGAGCAGGAGCTGTGTTCGCATTGCCGGCAGTAAGTCAGACCTGTTCCCAGTGCATGTTGGACTCCGCCAGGGCTGCCCTGTGTCACCGGTTCTGTTCATAATTTTTATGGACAGAATTTCTAGGCGCAGTCAGGGGTTGGAGGGGGTCCGGTTTGGGGACCACAGGATCTCATCTCTGCTGTTTGCAGACGATGTTGTCCTGATGGCTCCATCAAACCCGGACCTGCAACATGCACTGGGACGGTTTGCAGCCGAGTGTGAAGCGGCTGGGATGAGAATCAGCACCTCCAAATCCGAGGCCATGGTTCTCGACCGGAAAAAGGTGGCTTGCCCTCTCCAGGTGGGTGGGGTGTCCATGCCCCAAGTGGAGGAGTTCAAGTATCTCGGGGTCTTGTTCACGAGTGAGGGAAGGATGGAGCGTGAGATCGACAGGCGGATCGGTGCAGCGGCTGCAGTGATGCAGTCGCTGCATCGGACCGTTGTGGTAAAGAGGGAGCTGAGCCGAAAGGCAAAGCTCTCTATTTACCGGTCGGTCTACGTTCCTACCCTCACCTATGGTCATGAGCTTTGGGTAGTGACCGAAAGAACAAGATCGCGGATACAAGCGGTCGAAATGAGTTTCCTCCGCCGTGTGGCTGGGCGCTCCCTTAGAGATAAGGTGAGGAGCTCGGCCACACGGGGGGAGCTCGGAGTAGAGCCGCTGCTCCTCCACGTCGAGAGGAGCCAGCTGAGGTGGCTCGGGCATCTGTTCCGGATGCCTCCTGGGCGCCTCCCTCGGGAGGTGTTTCAGGCATGTCCCACCGGGAAGAGGCCCCGGGGAAGACCCAGGACACGCTGGAGAGACTATGTCTCTCGGCTGGCCTGGGAACGCCTCGGGATCCCCCCGGAGGAGTTAGAGGAAGTGTCTGGGGAGAAGGAAGTCTGGGAGTCCCTGCTCAGACTGCTGCCCCCGCGACCCGGCCCCGGATAAAGCGGCAGAAGATGGATGGATGGATGGATGGATTTTACGAAACATTTTGCCGGTTTGTCCCCAGTAAAGTTTATATTTGTACTTCCTGGTTGGACGCGAGCACAAATGTGACACGTGTAGAGGTGATTCCACAGCTGTTTCCATAGCAACCAGACCATAAACAAGAGCCAAACTCCACATAAATGACACAACAGTTCTGATCTGACACACAATAAGACCATAAAACACCTTTATTTAGTCCAACCATGGTTTAAACTGTCTCTGTGTCGCACACTGATGACATCACAGAGGGATTCAGCTCCACTTCCTGTCACTTTAAACTTTTATTTTTCACAATATCTTCACAAACTGAAACTTAACGGAAGTAAAACTGTGATAAACATTTACCACAGGTTATTTAACACCAAACTAAGTCAGAATTAGAAAAACAGCAGAACCTGTCATAGGCACTTTAACTGCACAGCGTAACCATGGAAACGAGCAGCGGTACTGGCAGTTCTTTGGCTTTATTCACACACGAGCTTTCCCCGCGTTAGTCTTGGTCTTTATCAGATAAATTGACTGATCAAAAATGCAGGAAAGTTATAGTTCTGTCTTTATTGGTAGATGTAAGGTAAGCTCCCTGGAAAGGCGCGCTGTGACGAGGGCGATGAGGTCATACTCACTTTGCAGTAGGTAGTACATGGTCCCCACGCCGGCCCCCGTCACCACAGTCGTGAATATTGCGAGTTCTTGGAGTTTTTTAGTAGAAATCCGCATCTTTCCAATGTCAAGAAGAGTCCCAAATGTGTCAGAATAAACTCACGATTATGTTACACTTTATAGATTTACAGATTCATGGTCTACAGATAAATAAATACAGTTTGCGTCATGGCCTCGTGGTAAAAGCGTCTCATTTTATTTCGAATTAAATATTTGACACGTTTGCCCTTTGTTTACTTTCCTGTTCGGCGACGAGAGCGCGGCGCGTTCAGATGACGTCACGCGCGCCGTAAGATATTGCTTTCTTTCTTACTTTATGCAATTTCTATTTAGCAATATAGTAGTTTTTAAAGCTTTCGGTGTATTCATATAAATAAATAAATAGAACAAATAAAATGAACGTAATGTCAAAATGAAGTATTATTTATTTTCATTTCGAGCCACTTTGTCGAGGAAGATCATTGTATGAAAATATATATATTTGGAAAAAATAAAGAACACTATTTCATTTAGTTAAACACACATATTTGGCCAGACTGAAGTCATTTGTTTGCATGTAAAGCAGTTTTAACAATGTCTGACCAAACAAACTGTTAAAAACGGTTAAAAATAGAAGATAGAATTAACTTTTTTTAATATACAAATACATATTATCTCAATTATTATTAGTTATGTCAGAATTATCCGGGTTTTATCCTATGTCATTTTAGACACGTCTCTGCCTATGAAGGGTATTTTGTGTTTTATTAAAAAAAAAGAAAATTGACATCGAATTAAAAAATTTTTACATCGTATTTTTTTTTTACATTGAACTAATTAATTTTTTTTACATACATTTTTTTTTTACATCAAATTTAAAGAGAAAAAATGTAATCGTATTCATATAAAATGAATATTTTTACTAGATTCGATGTCAAAAAAATAAAATTCAATGTCAAAAAAAATAAATCGTAATATAAACACAAAATAACCTTCTTACTCTGCAAACCTGTTTTTAAAGACTGATGTTTTGATAAACTAAAATATATTAAATAAACCTGTTTTTAAAGACTGATGTTTTGATAAACTAAAATATATTAAATATTCAACTCAAAAAAACACAGGGGTTTGGGAGTTTTCTGCAAGTTTCTGCCGTGAAAACACTAAAGACTTTTAAAAAAGTGGAAATAAATGAGTTTTGGCCCAGTGTTTGCTGGGTAATTTCCCAGTGTGATGTCATCAATTATGTTTAAATGTACTTTTAACGTTCAATCAAATAAATGCAACAGACACATTTATGAGTAACGATTTAATAGTTTTCATTGGTTAAAAAAAACAAAACAAATAAAAATACATTCATAAAACGTAGTTTCAAGTTATTGTCAGAAAACATGTGATTATGTTAAATATGTTAAATGTGTCACTCGTGTGTGACTCCTTCAGTCATATTTTAGAGTGTCGAGTGGTTTGGAGTGGAAATCAGACTTGAAGAAATAATAAATAACAAATATTGTTGTGTTAAACGGCTCAGATTAAAAGTCATGAATTTATAACTAAAGACAATTTTACATATTTTTTATCAACTTTAATTGAAAATCAAGATTGATTAATGAGAAAAAAAAATGAACAAATGGTGATTTATTTTTTGTATCGTCCTGGTTTAGTCCTGGTTTAGTCCTGGTTTAGTCCTGGTTTAGTCCTGGTTTAGTCCTGGTTTAGTCCTGGTTTAGTCCTGGTTTTTAGTCCCGTTTTTTAGTCCCGGTTTAGTCTCTCTTCAGTCCTGGTTTAGTCTCTCTTTAGTCCTGGTTCAGTCTCTCTTTAGTCCTGGTTCAGTCTCGCTTTAGTCCTGGTTCAGTCTCGCTTTAGTCTTGGTTTAATCTCTCTTTAGTCCTGGTTTAGTCTCTCTTTAGTCCTGGTTTAGTCTCTCTTTAGTCCTGGTTTACTCCTGGTTTAATCTCTCTTTAGTCCTGGTTTAGTCTCTCTTTAGTCTTGGTTTACTCCTGGTTTAATCTCTCTTTAGTCCTGGTTTAGTCTCTCTTTAGTCTTGGTTTAGTCCTGGTTTAATCTCTCTTTAGTCCTGGTTTAATCTCTCTTTAGTCTTGGTTTAGTCCTGGTTTAATCTCTCTTTAGTCCTGGTTTAGTCTCTCTTTAGTCCTGGTTAAATAGTAAATCTAAAGTAAAGGCTGTTGAAGGCGGTCACTCCTGGCACAGGTCCTGGATCCTCTGGGCCAGACTCAGGCAGTGCAGGATCCTGGTCTTCTCCGTCTGCAGCGTCGCCCGGGGAACGTGTCCCTCCAGCTTCGCCCCGAACAACACCAAGTCCTGCATGAAGAGCCCCACGGCGCCCCTGCTGGCCGGAGCCGGGACCTCGGTCAGCGTGAAGGAGTCAAACTTGAAGTGGACGTTCTTGGCCCTGGGCAGGCCCGGCCCGCGCTCCTCGATCCACGTCAGGGGCCTGCACCGGGAGGACCAGGAAACACCAGCGCTTTAGACGTTTAAGGGACCAGCTCGTTACCACGGCAACGCTATGTCTGATTCTGATTCCAACTGTATATCACAAAACGAAGTGCGCGACCGGAGAGCGCGACCGGAGAGCGCGACCGGAGAGTGCGACCGGAGTGGGCGCGACCGGAGAGCGCGAACGGAGAGCGCGAACGGAGAGCGCGAACGGAGAGCGCGAACGGAGAGCGCGACAGGAGAGCGCGAACGGAGAGCGCGACAGGAGAGCGCGAACGGAGAGCGCGAACGGAGAGCGCGAACGGAGAGCGCGAACGGAGAGCGCGACCGGAGAGCGCGAACGGAGAGCGCGACAGGAGAGCGCGAACGGAGAGCGCGAACGGAGAGCGCGAACGGAGAGCGCGACAGGAGAGCGCGAACGGAGAGCGCGACAGGAGAGCGCGACAGGAGAGCGCGAACGGAGAGCGCGAACGGAGAGCGCGAACGGAGAGCGCGAACGGAGAGCGCGACCGGAGAGCGCGAACGGAGAGCGCGACAGGAGAGCGCGAACGGAGAGCGCGAACGGAGAGCGCGAACGGAGAGCGCGACCGGAGCGGGCGACTGGAGTGGGCCTTGTGAACTTTAAATGATTATTTTAGAAAGAGCCTCTTGTGGTCATGTTTGTGCGTCACGCGGGGGGGCAGGTCACGTGGGGGCGGGTCACTATGTGAGTCATTCAGGGGGGGTCACTATGTGGGTCTTGCGGGGGCGGGGACACGCGGGGGGGGGTCACCTGTGGTCCGCCGTCAGCAGGTGGGCCGTCATCTTGCTGTAGCCGTTGCTCTGGTCGTCCTCTAAAGTGGCTTTGTTCACGCTCAGCTCTCCGAACAGCTCCACGAGCCACGTGAGCCGCGCGATGCCGCTGAAGGCCAGGAAGCCAAAGCGAGGTTTCAGGCTCCCTCCTGCCACACAGAGGTCAGAGGTCAGTCAGCTGGAGGCGGCCGGACACGTTCAATTCTCACCAGTGAAATGCAGAGTTCCCTCCTGCAGCTTCTGTCCTTCCACTTTCTCCTTCAGCCATTTGAAATCGGCCGTGAGCAGCTCGATGTGCTCCTCGTGTAAGACCACCCCTGCAGAAGAACAGCCCCGCATTAGTCAGAGTTAGGTCCTGCGAGGGGGAGGCGGCTGGAGCTGAGGGGCGGAGCCAGGAGGCGTCCCGGCGATAGGACACGCCTCACTTTACTCCACAGTGCGGCTCTGAATGCACTCACACAACACATCAGCAGAGCAAAACGCAATGAGCCCCGCCTCCAGCCCCGCCCCCAGCCCCGCCTTGCTCTTCTTAAAACAATTATGTATAGTCTATATATTTTCTCAAGCTGTTTTTTTAAAGTTAAACTCTAAAATCTAACTGGACAGGAAAACAACAATTTAAAAATAAAGAACTTCATTATAAACACATGTAGATTAAAGGCCTTTTATCGCCCTCTAGTGGCCGTACACCGTAAAGCGCTTCACCTTTCTCCTCAGCCAGGTCCCAGAGGTCGACGGCCGCCTTGTAGTTCAGGGTCATGGGATACTCCACGCACACGTGCTTCCCCGCCTCCAGGAACTGCCTGCAACCACGCCCACAACGTACATTTAACCAACGACACAGTTTAGAGGTGGCTTTGTATTTGTAGCAGATTCTGACGCCGGACGCCCTTCCCACACGTCCAAACAACACAACAGACTGGAAAAGTGAGCGGAAATGACTGTATTTACCGGAGTATAAGTCCCACCAGCCAAAAAAATGCATAATAGAGAAGAAAAAAAACATATATAAATCGCATTTTTTGGGAAATGTATTTGTTAAAATCCAGGACCAAGAACAGACATTTCCTCTGTAAATGCAGTTTAAAATAATAACAGACGAGAGAACATGGTGAATAGGTGTACGTATGCTAATGCTAACACCTTCAGCTACATGACGTATGCTAACGCTAACACCTTCAGCTACATGACGTATGCTAACGCTAACACCTTCAGCTACATGACGTATGCTAACGCTAACACCTTCAGCTACATGACGTATGCTAACGCTAACACCTTCAGCTACATGACGTATGCTAACGCTAACACCTTCAGCTACATGACGTATGCTAACGCTAACACCTTCAGCTACAGAACATATGCTAACACCTTCAGCTACATGACGTATGCTAACGCTAACACCTTCAGCTACATGAGGCACAGACAGAACTGTGGTAAGTGTCTGGTATGTTAACGTAACATATGAACAGTTTTTCAGATAACTATAGCATAAAGAACATGCTAACAAGTTTAGCAAAGCATCAGTTTTACCCCAAATCACTAAATCCATTGAATTCTTCTTCCTCTGTGTCACTTCTAAACAACTCCACAAACTCCAGAGGAAGAGGAAGTGCAGATTCTTCTTCTGCGTCGCTTAGAGCCTAGAGCGCCCTCTTGTGGTTGTCAGTGTGAAAATAACTAATGATATCACATATAAGTCGCTCTGGAGTATAAGTCGCACCCTGGCCAAAACTATGAAAAAAGGTGCAATTTATAGTCCGGAAAATAAGGTACTTTAAAATTATATCATGGTAATTCCCTCTGCTGCCAGTAGATGGAGCGCTGAAATAAATTCTAATTTAGGAACGCCTGACAGAGAGAAAGTCGCGTGTGCTTTTCTCATTATTTTAAGTTCTAAAACACAAAACGCTGAAGTAAAAGAACAGGAGACGGGTTAAAGGACAGTAAATACAGCACAAACGCGGCAGAATGCGTTTCCTTTAAAAAGGGGCGGGGCCGTACCTGACCGTCTCCTCGTGCGACTCGTTCTCCGTGCACACGAAGGCGGCGGCGATGTCATCTCTGCTCAGGGCGTCGGACACGGAAACCTGCTCCACGCCGCCCTGCTCCAGAGTCCTCCTGGGCACAAGGGGGCGCAACAGGGCAGCGGTTCAGAACACGCCATCACAGCTTTGAGCGCTCGGACGTCGTGGAAACGGTGCTCACAACGGGAACATTAAACCACTTTCAAATGTTCACGGGATAGAGGCAAAATTAAGTGAAACGGTCGATTTACAAAAGGTTCAAATGATGATTTTAAGTCTTTATAACAAATAAACAACAATTTAGAACTTTGCTTTTCTGTTATATTTTCTAGTCTTAAAATGACATTTAGCTTCACAAAAAGTCCAATTTGTGGCAAGTTTAAGTGTCTAATGATAATAATAATATATGAATTATAAACTTTTGTGACGTCATGGTGCGGAACAATCTGGAAATTTGTCCTTTTCTAAACTATAATGAGTTGATAATAATTAAATGCTATTTTCATAAAACCACCCTGAATCTCCCTGAACCGCCCTGAACCGCCACCGAACCGCCCAGAATCGCCCTGAACCGCCCCAGAATCATCGCCCTGAACCGCCCCAGAATCATCGCCCTGAACCGCCACTGAATCGCCCAGAATCTCCTTGAACCGCCCCAAAACCGCCCTGAACCGCCCCAGAATCATCGCCCGGAACCGCCCCAGAATCATCGCTCTGAACCGTCCCAGAATCGCCCCGAGTCACCCGTCCACACTGCGGCGCCGCGCTCACCTGGAGACGAATCCTTTGAGGGCGAGCTTCTCCGCCGCGCTGCCGGGCAACGGGGCCAACATGTCCCGGACCCTGACGGAGCCGGCCACTCCGAGCCCGACCACCACAGCTCCGAACATGTCACCGAGCGTCGCCAACCGGGCCAGGAACGAGCTTTTATCCACGGGTTTCGTCTTCAGGGTTCAAAGCAAGTCAAACCATCATTTACGTTGAACATTCAGACACTTACAACACATTATTTAGCAGATAAATGTAAATAAATGTGAAAATGTGGCGACTAAAGGCTTCTAGAATCAGGATATGAACATGAAAAGTGGATAAATGACACAAAATACAAACTGTTATTCATTTATAAGACATTTTCCTTTAATAATACCACTGTTTTTTGTCATGAAAGGCCATTTAGTGACTGTATTTCAATCTATTATTAATATTTAAACAGCGAAAGATTGTTTTAAACACTGGATTAGTCACGATTATTATCTACAAACGTTGATTCTTGGTGTAACGGTTCATTTTTCAGTCTTTTTCTGTCCAAAGTTAAAGCTAATTTGTGTTTAAATTCGGAATTCTGAAACATAAATCTCAAATCTAATTCACACTGGCCTGGGAATATTATTCGTTTTCCGTCACGACTTGTGCAACTTTTTATTATTATTGATGATGATAATGATACTTAATCATTACATTTGTCACACCTCATGTAGATTCTTCAATTCTCTGTCAAAGTTTGGACACCGACGTGCGTTATTATACCGTTTTACGCAATAATACAGTTACAATAAAACTAAATAAGATAAGTTTATGCCTTAATACGTTAGTCAAACTCAAAATAAAACTTAAAAGAGGCAAAACTGAGACTAAATCACGACTAATCAAGACCTAATAAGAAAGATGGTGACAAACCTCTGCCGTTTTCAACACTTTTCCTTTCAAAAACTGTACATTTGTGTCAGTTTGAGGACTAAATATATTGGTCTGCAGCGATATCGACTTTTTTTTTTTTTTTTGGATAAATTGTGCAGCCCGTGTTTTACAGTTCGTCAATAAAAAACCTAAATAGATCGTCAATTCACACTTTGGTCACTGTAAACTGTCAGAAGACTTAAATATTAGACGGTTCCATTGACTTCCTCTTCAAAACTGCAGAAGTCAGCATTTCCTGACTCAAAACAGGATTATTTCAAACATAAATGAATCAATCAAATACAAAAAAGTACAATAATGATGCGAAAACGCGGATGGAACAAGGTTAAAAAGGTTCAGGTTGCATAAGTCTTTTTTTTTTTTTACTTTTTTAAAAATGGCACAAGATAAATAATAATAATAATACTTTAAAGTGTCATTCTCGACAGCAGGACAAACTAAATATTATTACGTCTATGTCAAAAAAACAAAAAAATAAATTGAATTTAAAAAAGCACAATGTAAGAACAGGTCTTACGTGAGTCCGCCGCAGGCACGCGACAAAACGCGGTCAAACGTCTCGCGCTTCGCCTCAAACGTTTTACCGGGCCGTGAAGTCGCCTCCTCCGCGTGTGTCTGTGCCCGCGGTGCCCGGTGATGCGCGCACGGGAGCCCGGTGTTTCTAAAGCCCGGTGTTTGTGCGGGAGTTCGACTCGAGGAGCTGCGGCCAAAAAAAAACAAAAAAAAGAAAGTGGTTAGGCAACGGGAGCATGGCGCCCACGTGACCGCTCCAGCTGGGGACGCCGGATGGACACGTGACCGCGTTTGGGGCTATTTATTTATTTTATTTTATTTTATTTTATTTTAATGAACTCTTGCGACTAACGTGGGATACATGTAATAAACATCCTCCCGCGGTCAAGTTAATACAACGCGTAAAATGTAAGGTTTAGATAAGTAAAGCTGACGTCTGTTTCGTCGCACGTACATGACGTCATATATTTACGGAACAGTTTTGGGTTGTTTTTTGTTGTTTTTTCTTTTCTTTTTTTAAATTATTGATTAATACAGTTTGTAAAGCTTAGGTGAGCCTTGTGCTATTGAAAAAAGGAAGGAAAAAAAAACACTTTACTCCTCAATTATGTTTATACATGTTTAAAATACAAACTTAAAGGGCACATGACAGGTTTTACCACACATTTCACTAACATGTAGAGAACACATTTATATGTCAGATTTGATCAAACATTTTGACCGTTTGTCCCCAGTTTGAACCATTTTTGTAAAGTTTATAGTTGTACTTCTTGGTTGGATGTGAGCGGCAGATATGACAGAGGTAATTCCACAGCGGTTACCATAGCAACCAGACTGTAAACAAGAGGCAAACTCAACATAAATGACACAACAGTTCTGATCTGACACAATAACACCATAAAACACCTTTATTTAGTCCAACCATAGTTTAAACTGTCTCTGTGTCGCACACTGATGACATCACAGAGGGACTCAGCTTTAAAAAAATGTCTTCACAAACGGCAACTTAACAGAAGTAAAACTATGATAAATATTTACCACAGGTTCTACTATATATATAAAACTAAGTCAGTGGGTTAGTACATAGTAAATATTTATCATTTTTAAGCGTCATTACATAAAAAAATGCAGGGACAATTTACACGCAAAGGACACATTTTTAAGACAGTTCAAACCGTCAAGTATTCTCATTTGTCAAACTATAACTGTTGTGTAATTTATATGGATTCTGGGCCAGCTGTGTGGTTGCTAGGTAACAGTTCTGTCACATGTAGCTGCTCATGTAAAACCAGGAAGTAACAGTATGAAATGGTCAAACTGGGAACATTTTTGGTCAAATGTTAATATGTTTATTATTATGACTTTTACATGAATCTGAACAAACTTTATTTAATTTTTCTTTGTCAGTTTTTTATTTCACGTGAACTCTAGATATCGACACTAAACAGCTGTGTTTCGTATCAGTTCATCTTTTATCTCCTTTTGAAGCGCTGTAAAAACAGAAAAGCGTCTGCCACGCCCTGTTCAGCTGAATGGTGTCTCTTTGTTTAGAGTCTTCTGAGATTAGAGTTTTGTCAATGATGTGATGTAATAATGCCCACAGAACAGCCGAATGGTGATGTGGTAATGCCCACAGAACAGCCGAAAGGTGATGTAATACTGCACACAGAACAGCTGAATGGTGATGTAATACTGCACACAGAACAGCTGAATGGATGACGATGATGTGGAGTACAGAGGACTGGAGCAGAACTTTGTGGACTGGTGTCAGCGGAACCACCTCCTCATCAACGCGGGCAAGACCAAGGAGATGGTGGTGGACTTCCGCAGAGGCCACGCCCCCCTCACCAGTGAACATCCAGGGACGGGACATTGAGAGAGTGACTCATACAAGGACCTGGTGTTCATCTGAACCACAAACTGGACTGGACTCATAACACAGACTGTACAGGAAGAGCCAGAGTCAGCTCTACCTCCTGAGGAGACTCAGGTCTTTTGGAGTGACAAGGGCCACTCCTGACAGGGCCACTCCTGACAGGGTCACTCCTGAAGACCTTCTCTGACTCTGTGGTGCATCAGCTCCTGTAGGTGTGGCCTGCTGGAGCAGCAGCATCACAGAGAGGGAGAGGAGGAAGCTGGACAGAGTCATCAAGAAGTCCAGCTCCGTCCTGGGCTGTGCTCTGGACTCGGTGCAGGAGGTGGGGGACAGGAGATGGCTAGATTCACATCTATGCTGGACCATGAGTGTCGCCCCCTGCAGGACACTCTGTCCCCTGCAGGACACTCTGTCCCCTGCAGGACACTCTGTCCGCTCTGGAGAGCAGCTTCAGTGACTGATCCACCCTCGCTGTGAAGGAGACGTTTCACACGTCTTTCCTTCTGCTGCTGTCAGACTTTATAACAAACACTGTCATACCCATGTGCAATAATGTCATATTCATGTGCAATAATGTCATATTCATGTGCAATAATGTCATATTCATGCACATAAAACTGCTGTAAATAAGAGTGGTTACCTTTGCCACTTTATTATTATTATTTTTGTCTTATGTTATTTTTATTTTTTCTTTCTATTCCTTATTAAGAATATGAGAGGTTTTGTCTTTAAGAATTTTGTTTATAAGAGTTTTTCTATTAAAAGTGTTTTTAAGAGCTTCCTATAAGTTATGTTCTTTTACTTCTGTATCTACTTTGTGTTGCAACACCAAAATTTCCCCATTGTGTGGACAATAAAGGCTAATCTTATCTTAATACTGCTCACAGAACAGCCGAATGGTGATGCAATAATGCCCACAGCCGAATGGTGATGTAATAGTGCCCGCAGAACAGCTGAATGGTGACGTAATAATGCCCACAGACAGCTGAATGGAGACGTAATAATGCCCACAGAACAGCTGAATGGAGACGTAATAATGCCCACGGTACAGCTGAATGGTGACGTGATACTGCCCACAGAACAGCCGAATGGTGACGTAATAATGCCCACATAATAGCTGAATGGTGACGTGATAATGCCCACATAACAGCTGAATGGTGATGTGATAATGCACACAGAACAGCTGAATGGTGATGTGATAATGCCCATATAACAGCTGAATGGTGACATAATAATCCCACAGAACAGCTTTTTTACAGATTGAACAGCTGAATGGTTTTCACCTATATGCTTTTTTAAAAGAGATCTCAAATAGAATAGTCTTTTTGGAGAGAGTGATTCTTCTTTAAAAGGATCAGGTCACACGCTCAGCCAGAGAGAGAAAAGCTCACATTTATTGTTTTTCCCTTTTTCACATCACACGCTTTTTGACTTAGAGGTTGTTTTTTTCATTGTTCATTGTTTCATGTTGCACCGAATCACCAAAAGCAACTTCCTGTTTGTGAATTCTGTTCATTGACAATGGCAATACAACTTTTTTCTGAGTCTGAGTTGTTCTTGTTGTTGTAGTTGTAGTCTCCGGGTCCAAATCAGTGTTTATAGTGTCAGTGTTATAGTGTCAGTGTTTATAGTGTTTATAGTGTCAGTGTTTATAGTGTCAGTGTTATAGTGTCAGTTTTTATAGTGTTTATAGTGTCAGTGTTTATAGTGTTTATAGTGTCAGTGTTATAGTGTCAGTGTTTATAGTGTTTATAGTGTCAGTGTTTATAGTGTCAGTGTTATAGTGTCAGTGTTTATAGTGTTTATAGTGTCAGTGTTTATAGTGTCAGTGTTATAGTGTCAGTGTTTATAGTGTTTATAGTGTCAGTGTTTATAGTGTCAGTGTTTATAGTGTCAGTGTTATAGTGTCAGTGTTATAGTAACAGTGTTTATAGTGTTTATAGTGTCAGTGTTTATAGTGTTTATAGTGTCAGTGTTTATAGTGTCAGTGTTTATAGTGTTTATAGTGTCAGTGTTTATAGTGTCAGTGTTTATAGTGTTTATAGTGTCAGTGTTTATAGTGTCAGTGTTATAGTGTCAGTGTTTATAGTGTCAGTGTTATAGTGTCAGTGTTTATAGTGTTTATAGTGTTTATAGTGTCAGTGTTTATAGTGTCAGTGTTTATAGTGTCAGTGTTATAGTGTCAGTGTTATAGTAACAGTGTTTATAGTGTTTATAGTGTCAGTGTTTATAGTGTTTATAGTGTCAGTGTTTATAGTGTCAGTGTTTATAGTGTCAGTGTTTATAGTGTTTATAGTGTCAGTGTTTATAGTGTCAGTGTTTATAGTGTTTATAGTGTCAGTGTTATAGTGTCAGTGTTTATAGTGTTTATAGTGTCAGTGTTTATAGTGTCAGTGTTTATAGTGTCAGTGTTATAGTGTCAGTGTTTATAGTGTCAGTGTTATAGTGTCAGTGTTTATAGTGTCAGTGTTATAGTGTCAGTGTTTATAGTGTTTATAGTGTTTATAGTGTCAGTGTTTATAGTGTCAGTGTTTATAGTGTCAGTGTTATAGTGTCAGTGTTATAGTAACAGTGTTTATAGTGTTTATAGTGTCAGTGTTTATAGTGTTTATAGTGTCAGTGTTTATAGTGTCAGTGTTTATAGTGTTTATAGTGTCAGTGTTTATAGTGTCAGTGTTTATAGTGTTTATAGTGTCAGTGTTATAGTGTCAGTGTTTATAGTGTTTATAGTGTCAGTGTTTATAGTGTCAGTGTTTATAGTGTCAGTGTTTATAGTGTCAGTGTTTATAGTGTTTATAGTGTCAGTGTTATAGTGTCAGTGTTTATAGTGTCAGTGTTTGTAGTGTTTATAGTGTCAGTGTTTATAGTGTCAGTGTTTGTAGTGTTTATAGTGTCAGTGTTTGTAGTGTTTATAGTGTCAGTGTTTATAGTGTCAGTGTTTATAGTGTCAGTGTTATAGTGTCAGTGTTTATAGTGTTTATAGTGTTAGTGTTATGGTGTCAGTGTTTATAGTGTTTATAGTGTCAGTGTTTATAGTGTCAGTGTTTATAGTGTCAGTGTTTATAGTGTCAGTGTTATAGTGTCAGTGTTTATAGTGTCAGTGTTTATAGTGTCAGTGCTTATAGTGTCAGTGTTTATAGTGTCAGTGTTTATAGTGTCAGTGTTTATAGTGTCAGTGCTTATAGTGTCAGTGTTTATAGTGTCAGTGTTTATAGTGTCAGTGTTTATAGTGTTAAAGTGTCAGTGTTTATAGTGTCAGTGTTATAGTGTCAGTGTTTATAGTGTCAGTGTTATAGTGTCAGTGTTATAGTGTCAGTGTTATAGTGTCAGTGTTTATAGTGTTATAGTGTCAGTGTTTATAGTGTCAGTGTTATAGTGTCAGTGTTTATAGTGTCAGTGTTATAGTGTCAGTGTTATAGTGTCAGTGTTTATAGTGTCAGTGTTATAGTGTCAGTGTTTATAGTGTCAGTGTTATAGTGTCAGTGTTTATAGTGTCAGTGTTTATGTTGTCAGTGTTTATAGTGTCAGTGTTATAGTGTCAGTGTTTATAGTGTTTATAGTGTCAGTGTTTATAGTGTTATAGTGTCAGTGCTTATAGTGTCAGTGTTATAGTGTCAGTGTTTATAGTGTCAGTGCTTATAGTGTCAGTGTTATAGTGTCAGTGTGTATAGTGTCAGTGTTATAGTGTCAGTGTTTATAGTGTTTATAGTGTCAGTGTTTATAGTGTTATAGTGTCAGTGCTTATAGTGTCAGTGTTATAGTGTCAGTGTTTATGTTGTCAGTGTTTATAGTGTCAGTGTTTATAGTGTCAGTGTTATAGTGTCAGTGTTTATAGTGTCAGTGTTTATAGTGTTATAGTGTCAGTGTTTATAGTGTCAGTGCTTATAGTGTCAGTGTTTATAGTGTTATAGTGTCAGTGTTTATAGTGTCAGTGTTATAGTGTCAGTGTTTATGTTGTCAGTGTTTATGTTGTCAGTGTTTATAGTGTCAGTGTTTATAGTGTCAGTGTTATAGTGTCAGTGTTTATAGTGTTTATAGTGTCAGTGTTATAGTGTCAGTGTTTATAGTGTTTATAGTGTCAGTGTTTATAGTGTCAGTGTTTATAGTGTCAGTGTTTATAGTGTTTATAGTGTCAGTGTTTATAGTGTTTATAGTGTCAGTGTTTATAGTGTCAGTGTTATAGTGTCAGTGTTTATAGTGTCAGTGTTTATAGTGTCAGTGTTTATAGTGTCAGTGTTATAGTGTCAGTGTTTATAGTGTTTATAGTGTCAGTGTTTATAGTGTTTATAGTGTCAGTGTTTATAGTGTTTATAGTGTCAGTGTTTATAGTGTCAGTGTTTATAGTGTCAGTGCTTATAGTGTCAGTGTTTATAGTGTGTATAGTGTCAGTGTTTATAGTGTCAGTGCTTATAGTGTCAGTGTTTATAGTGTTTATAGTGTCAGTGTTATAGTGTCAGTGTTTATAGTGTCAGTGTTATAGTGTCAGTGTTATAGTGTCAGTGTTATAGTGTCAGTGTTTATAGTGTTTATAGTGTCAGTGTTTATAGTGTCAGTGTTTATAGTGTCAGTGTTATAGTGACAGTGTTTATAGTGTTTATAGTGTCAGTGTTTATAGTGTTTATAGTGTCAGTGTTTATAGTGTCAGTGTTTATAGTGTTTATAGTGTCAGTGTTTATAGTTTCAGAAACAGAATGAGACTCTTTCCTCTGATTGTCTGTAATTTCTCTCTGAAACTAATACATTTTCTTCGTGCTCTTTCAGTTTCTTCTCCTCGAGAGTTTTTGGATTTGTTTTGTAAAACAGGACCTTGGATTTATGATTTTCAATCATAAGATTCCATTGTTGCCGTGGGAGACACTGTTTCTTCACCAGGAGGAATCAGTCTTTTCTCTGTGCTGTGAAAAAGCTTCAGTGCAGTTTGCTTTTTTGCTTCCTTTGGGTTTTGTTCTTTAGCGCATCGTGTTTTCAAGATTCTTCTGAAATGAATTTGGTCTGAAAGCTGCAGGTCCATTTATGATCCATGAGAACGCACACAATCAAATATGAGTTTCTGATGAATTATTTCTTTAAAACCATTGAAACTTCACGGCACAAGCAAGATCTTTAACCCAACTGCTGGTCCCTGGGTTTCCTCCTGGTGGGTTTCCTCCTGGTGGGTTTCCTCCAGGTGGGTTTCCTCCTGGTGGGTTTCCTCCTGGTGGGTGGGTTTCCTCCTGGTGGGTGGGTTTCCTCCTGGTGGGTTTCCTCCTGGTGGGTTTCCTCCTGGTGGGTTTCCTCCTGGTGGGTAGTACAGAACCTCCAGCTTCTCTCTGGAGATGGGACCTGACCGCTGCCCCAGAGGAGACACCCCAGTGGCACTGAAGGACGGGTCAAATGCAGAGGACAATAAAGTAAACCTTAACCATATAATACTGCAGTACACACTACGGGCTTTATAATACTTAAGTACACAGTACGGTCTTTATAATACTTAAGTACACAGTACTGTCTTTATAATACTTAAGTACACAGTACTGTCTTTATAATACTGCAGTACACACTACTGTCTTTATAATACTTAAGTACACAGTACTGTCTTTATAATACTGCAGTACACATTACTGTCTTTATAATACTTAAGTACACAGTACTGTCTTTATAATACTGCAGTACACACTACTGTCTTTATAATACTTAAGTACACAGTACTGTCTTTATAATACTGCAGTACACATTACTGTCTTTATAATACTTAAGTACACAGTACTGTCTTTATAATACTGCAGTACACAGTATTGTCTTTATATTACTGTAGTACACAGTACTGTTTTTATAAAACTGCAGTACACACTACTGTCTTTATAATACTTAAGTACACAGTACTGTTTTTATAATACTGCAGTACACAGTTCTGTCTTTATAATTCTTCAGTATACACTACACAAACTGCAGTACACAGTACTGTCTTTATAATACTGCAGTTCACAGTACTGTTTTTATAAAACTGCAGTACAAAGTATTGTCTTTATAATACTGCAGTACACAGTATTGTCTTTATATTACTGCAGTACACAGTATTGTCTTTATATTACTGCAGTACACAGTATTGTCTTTATATTACTGCAGTACACAGTATTGTCCTTATAATACTGCAGTACACACTACTGTACACACTACTGTCTTTATAATACTTAAGTAGACAGTCCTGTCTTTATAATACTGCAGTATACACTACACAAACTGCAGTACACAAGTACTAAAACATTTCCCCCCCCCCAAAAGAAGAACAGCTCAGGAAGTGTGTTATTGACTTGTGCAGAGCTCAAACAGGGCGTCGCCAAAGCCATGAGTCATGAAAGAGATGAAAGAGCAGCTTAAAGAGCAGGACATTGTATTCACAGAGCTGGAAACAGCACGTCCCAGAGCTTTCCAGAGCAACCACAAAGAAAGGACACGACAGAGCAGGAGCTGAAGCGCTGCACGCTTTAGAAACACGCTTAGAAACACGTTTAGAAACACGCTTTAGAAACACGCTTAGAAACACGCTTTAGAAACACGCTTAGAAACACGCTTAGAAACACGCTTTAGAAACACGCTTAGAAACACGCTTAGAAACACGTTTAGAAACACGCTTTAGAAACACGCTTAGAAACACGCTTAGAAACACGCTTAGAAACACGTTTAGAAACACGCTTTAGAAACACGCTTTAGAAACACGCTTTAGAAACACGCTTAGAAACACGTTTAGAAACACGCTTAGAAACACGCTTAGAAACACGTTTAGAAACACGTTTAGAAACACGCTTAGAAACACGCTTAGAAACACACTTAGAAACACGTTTAGAAACACGTTTAGAAACACGCTTAGAAACACACTTAGAAACACGCTTAGAAACACTTAGAAACACGCTTAGAAACACGCTTTAGAAATACGCTTTAGAAACACGCTTTAGAAACACGTTTAGAAACACGCTTTAGAAACACGCTTTAGAAACACGTTTAGAAACACTTAGAAACACGCTTTAGAAACACGCTTTAGAAACACGCTTTAAAAACACGTTTAGAAACACGTTTAGAAACACGCTTTAGAAACACGCTTTAGAAACACGCTTAGAAACACGTTTAGAAACACGCTTTAGAAACACGCTTTAGAAACACGTTTAGAAACACGTTTAGAAACACGCTTAGAAACACGTTTAGAAACACGCTTTAGAAACACGTTTGGAAACACGCTTTAGAAACACGCTTTAGAAACACGCTTTAGAAACACGCTTTAGAAACACGCTTAGAAACACGTTTAGAAACACGCTTAGAAACACGTTTAGAAACACGTTTAGAAACACGCTTAGAAACACGTTTAGAAACACTTAGGAACACGCTTTAGAAATACGCTTTAGAAACACGTTTAGAAACACGCTTAGAAACACGTTTAGAAACACGCTTAGAAACACGTTTAGAAACACGCTTTAGAAACACGTTTAGAAACACGTTTAGAAACACGCTTAGAAACACGTTTAGAAACACGCTTTAGAAACACGTTTAGAAACACGCTTTAGAAACACGTTTAGAAACACGCTTTAGAAACACGTTTAGAAACACGTTTAGAAACACGTTTAGAAACATGCTTTAGAAACACGTTTAGAAACACGCTTAGAAACACGTTTAGAAACACGTTAAGAAACACGTTTAGAAACACGTTTAGAAACACGCTTAGAAACACGTTTAGAAACACTTAGGAACACGCTTTAGAAACACGTTTAGAAACACGCTTTAGAAACACGTTTAGAAACACTTAGAAACACGCTTTAGAAACACGCTTAGAAACACGTTTAGAAACACGCTTTAGAAACACGTTTAGAAACACGTTTAGAAACACGCTTTAGAAACACGTTTAGAAACACGTTTAGAAACACGTTTAGAAACACGTTTAGAAACACGTTTAGAAACACGTTTAGAAACACGTTTAGAAACACGCTTTAGAAACACGTTTAGAAACACGTTAAGAAACACGTTTAGAAACACGCTTTAGAAACACGTTTAGAAACACGTTAAGAAACACGTTAAGAAACACGTTAAGAAACACGTTAAGAAACACGTTAAGAAACACGTTTAGAAACACGTTTAGAAACACGTTAAGAAACACGCTTTAGAAACACGTTTAGAAACACGTTTAGAAACACGTTTAGAAACACATCTTTTATCCAATCATATTCAGCCATCATGTGTTGTCAGGGTTCTAAAATCTGCCGAGGCCTTCAGACTCAACAGAGCTGGTGCTTGTAGCTTCAAGTGAATGTAAATGAAAATGATGTGTCGACCAATCAGCTTCAGAGTTGGCTCTTGTGCGTCTGCAGCTCTTACACAGGAGCAGCAGGTGCATCACGTGCCCGTCTTTTGATTGGATCACCAATATTGAGAACAGGTCCTATGGGCGGAGCTATGGAACCTCACAAACTCTGATGGAGGAAATGATTTTGACAGACACATTCATCCTTGTATTACTAAGCTGTTTTTTCAACCCACAACGTGGAAGGAGGAAAATATATTGATTTGGTCGAGGATATAATTATAACGCCTTTCTCAAGATGAACTTTTCAAGAAAAGTTAGACATTGTAAGGAGAGGCCGTCCTACGCCGACGCTGCAAAGCCTGTTACAGGCGGGTTTGTTCCCACTTTCAAAGTTTGGACATCAGCGCGTTGAAAACGAGCGGAGAACGCGCGGACATTTGCTGGAAAATGCACGGACACCGGCGTGAAGAACGCACGGAGTGGACACCGGCGTGAAGAACGCACGGAGCGGACACCGGCGTGAAGAACGCGTTGACATCGGCATTAAAAACGCACCGAGAACGAGCGGAGAACACATGGACATCGGCACAGAGAAGGTGAGGCAACGAGGCTGTTTAAACTGCGTCTCTGTCTAAATGTAGTGTCCAGAGCCACGGCATCATAATGATGGTAATATGATGTAATATGATGGTAATATGATTGTAATATGTTGTAATATGATGGTAATATGATTGTAATATGATGTAATATGATGGTAATATGTTGTAATATGATTGTAATATGTTGTAATATGATTGTAATATGATGGTAATATGATGGTAATAAGATGTAATATGATTGTAATATGATGTAATATGATGGTAATATGATTGTAATATGATTGTAATATGTTGTAATATGTTGTAATATGATTGTAATATGTTGTAATATGATGGTAATAAGATGTAATATGATTGTAATATGTTGTAATATGATTGTAATATGATGGTAATATGTTGTAATATGATTGTAATATGTTGTAATATGATTGTAATATGATTGTAATATGATGGTAATATGATGGTAATATGATGGTAATATGATTGTAATATGATGTAATATGATGGTAATAAGATGTAATATGATGTAATAAGAGGTGGATTCATTGGGACTGTGTATGAACTCACTGAAGGCCCAAGCCCCAGACCCACTGCTCAAACGATGGAAGGACTAAACAAAGGCCGGGGTCAAAGGCCACAATAAACAACAGCTAATAAACATGTAAATATGATAAATAATAAACAGATGTCATGGATTTGGAAATTTGAATGAAAATGGTTCCAACATTTTACAAAAACACAAATGTCGATATGGTTTAATAATCGTGACTTTGATCTGATTGTCGCGCGCAGCATTCATCTGTAAATGGAACCTAGATATTTAAATGTAGAACTTTCAAACTGAAAGGCTGGCTCTGTATACGACTGAAGTTACTAGAGTATTTACACGTTACTGAATAAAAGTATATTTGAACTGTATACAACTGAAGTCACTAGAGTATTTGCACGTTACTGAATAAAAGTATATTTGAACTGTATACAACTGAAGTTACTAGAGTATTTGCACGTTACTGAATAAAAGTATATTTGAACTGTATACAACTGAAGTTACTAGAGTATTTACACCTTGTACACTGAATAAAAGTATATTTGCAGCGCATTTACACGCTGTACACGGAATAAAAGTATATTTGAAGCACATGTGACTGAAGTATTTACACGTTACTGACTAAAAGTACAGGTTTAAAGCGCGCGTGACGGACAGCCGCGGGGGCCAATGGCGCGCGTCCCCTCCTCCCGGCGCACACGCCGGCGTCACTCCTGCGCCTTCTCCCGCCGCCTCCCGCCGCTTCACGGGGATGTTTTGCTGCTCGGCCTGAAACAGCAGCAGCCGCCGCAGCCGCAGCTCGTTGTCCGCGTCCAGGATGATGTCCGCGGGCCAGAGGCTGGACGTGCTGGTGGGCGAGCGCCTGGCCCTGGCGGCGCAGGAGATCTTCACGCTGTTCGACGCGGCGGTGCTGGAGTACAAGAGCGAGATCCTCCGCCTGAGCAAAGAGACGGAGCGGCAGCAGCGGCTCCTCAACGCCGCCTACAACCCGCGCGTCCTCCTGGAGCCGGCGGTGGTCGACCTGGCGTCCGCGTCCCCGGCCCCGTGCGCCAAAGTCAAAGACGAGGAGGAGGTGGAGGTGGTGCGCGTCAAGGAGGAGATCGAGGCGGTGCGCATCGACGCGGAGAGCGCCAGAGAGTTCCCGCTCACCATTTTCGGGCGCGAGGAGCCGCCGCGGCCGCAGCTCGGGCCGAGTGCGCCGCGGGAGCACGCAGACGACAAAGGAGGCGCGGCGGGGACGGGCGGCGCGGCGGCGGCGGCGGCGGCGTGTGCGCAGGAGGACGTCGTGTTCGTGCCGTCCTCGCCGAGCGGCAGCGGCGGCAGCAGCGGCGGCGGCAAGTACAGGCGAAAGAGGCCGAGGAACCGCGGCCCGTTCAAGGAGGAACCCGTCTCCTTCCACATCGACCCCGCCGCGTCATCCGTGAGCGGCGCCGCCACCAAACTGGAGACGTGCGAGTGCGGGAAGGTGTTCGTGAGCAAGGCGGACCTGTTCCGACACGTGGAGACGCACGTCAAGGACAGACCATACGGCTGTTCAGTCTGCGGGAAGTGCTTCACGGTGAAGAAGAACATGGAGGTGCACATGAGGATCCACACGGGGGAGAAGCTGTACGCGTGCACCGTGTGCGACAAGCGCTTCATCCAGGCGTCCACGCTCAACTCGCACATGAGGACGCACACGCGGGAGAGCTTCAGTCGTCCGGGCGGGAGCAAGCCCCGGGTCAAGGATCCCGCCGCGGTCAAGCCGTTCAAGTGCCCCGTGTGTCAGAAGAGCTTCAAACTCAAGGCGTATCTTCAGGCGCACATCATGGTCCACGTGGCGGACAGACCTTTCAGCTGTCCAGAGTGTCCCAAGACCTTCAGACGGAAAGTGTATCTCAAGAACCACATGGCGGTTCACAGCAGAGAGAAGATCTTCAACTGTAAAGAATGCAGCGCCATCTTCCCGGACTTCGAGAGCCTCATGCAGCACAAGAGGATGGAGCACATCACCGTGAGGCCTTTCGGGTGTACAAAGTGCAACAGGAAGTTCAAGGACGAGGCCTCTCAGCAGCAGCACATGGCGGTCCACTCCGGCGAGAAACCCTTCAGGTGCACAGTGTGCCACACGGGCTTCACGCTCAAGTCCAACCTGTCGACGCACATGAAGAAGCACAAGAAGCACAAGGACGTGGCCTCGTTCTACTGCTCCACGTGTAGCATCCACTTTCTCTCCAAGACCAACTTCCTGAACCACAAGGCCACGGTCTGCGGGGACAATTTGGGCATCGACTTGACTTGAGCGTCGCCGTCACCTTCGGGGCGAGAGCGTTTCGCCGGTTTTTTTTTGACTCGCGAATTCCAAACGAACTCGGACGTTTGAGACTGACGTTTGTCCAGTTTAGCTCCAACGGTTTGGGCCATTTCTCTGACGAACGTGGCAGATTTGCGTCGTGTTCAAGAGTTCTCGTTTCAAACAGACCGTTGACCGAAGACTGAAACATGAACCGATGGACTAAAATCACATCAAAGTTTGAACGACAGCGTTGGCAGGTTTTACACTCTATATTGACCAAAATCACGAGTTTTCCCAACAACAAAACAGAATGTCGATATTTTTGGCGGTTAATTTTGATTATTTTCATAAAAAACACACGATTTGTGCGGAATAAACGTGTAAGAAAAGGAGGAAAATCAATATAAATCACGTTTTTTTAAGTGTTTGAATAAAGCGTTGTCTTCAAAGTCGGCTCCAAAGCAAATATCGCCCTCCGCTGGACATTTCAGGCCGAGAACCGATACTTAGACTGGGATTATTGGACCGATATCGGGGCCATCAATCGGATAACAATCGATACTAAAACTAGAATCAAAAACGACACCTTAAACCAGACGAAACGTGAGCTTTTCTGACCCGCTTTAGAACTTGATCTCGGGCGTTATCCGCTGGAGTCAAAAACGCACGGAAAAAACGCAAAGAAAGCAGCGCCATTTTGTGTCGAAAATCAGTTTTTTGAAGTGTTGGAAAAAGTGTCACGGCGGTGACTTTTAACACTTAACGTTTGTAAAAGACCGCTCCACTCGTGATCGCGGACTCGTCGGGCGTTTTTCCTCGACGGCGTTTCGCATTTTGACTCCCGCACGTTCCCGCGACGTGAACGTTGTGGACGACGTGAACGACGTGAACGTTGTGGACGACGTGAACGTTGTGAACGACGTGAACGTTGTGGACGACGGAAACATTGTGGACAACGTAAACATTGCGGACGACGTAAACATTGTGGACGACGTACACATTGCGGACGATGTGGGCGACATATACATTGTGGACGACGTACACGATGTGGACGACGTGGAAGACGTAAACATTGCGGACGATGTGGACGACGTACACATTGTGGACGACGTACACATTGTGGACGACGTGAACGACGTGAACGTTGTGGACGACGTGAACGTTGTGGACGACGGAAACATTGTGGACGACGTAAACATTGCGGACGACGTAAACATTGTGGACGACGTAAACATTGTGGACGACGTAAACATTGTGGACGACGTACACATTGCGGACGATGTGGGCGACATATACATTGTGGACGACGTACACGATGTGGACGACGTGGAAGACGTAAACATTGTGAACGACGTAAACATTGTGGACGACGTAAACATTGCGGACGATGTGGACGACGTAAACATTGTGGACGATATGGACGACGTAAACATTGCGGACGATGTGGACGACGTACACATTGTGGACGACGTACACATTGTGGACGATGTGGACGACGTAAACATTGTGGACGACGTAAACATTGCGGACGATGTGGACGACGTACACATTGTGGACGACGTACACATTGTGGACGATGTGGACGACGTAAACATTGTGGACGACGTACACATTGTGGACGACGTACACATTGTGGACGATGTGGACGACGTAAACATTGTGGACGACGTAAACATTGTGGACGACGTAAACATTGCGGACGACGTAAACATTGCGGACGACGTAAACATTGCGGGCGACGTCGAGTCCCTGAAACGGTCCGTTCCGGCTCAGATTTGTGACGGCAGCTATTTTTCTTTTCCGTGCCTGACGCAAGGACGCGCCGCTCGGTTCGTTGGCGTTGGGGATGGATCACTAAACGTGTCGATTCATTTCGTCCGAGGGGAAAACGACTGTAAAAACTGTTGACGACAGAACGTGTTTGATATATCGAATATGCCTTTAACACCGAGCTCTAGTTTTCTTTGTTCGCACGAAAGATTATTCACCGATGACACGTGTACAGTCTTTTTTTACACATGACATAAAAGCATTGTGAGTTCAGCACGTGCGCAGAGAGAAGAACCAGGGTCCTGGGTTTGCAGCATATTAACAAAACATCTTTGTATTTTCATAATTGTCATGGTTTTCTGGACTGAATAGACTCTGAATAACACGCGGAAAACCCTTTTATATAACAAAGACGTTCACAAAGCATTATGAAGTCGAAATGTCCAAAAAGAATAAACCATTTCAGTAATTACATAACTTTAATTCGTTTCTTCACTGCATTGTATCGAACACACTGCATTTCATCTGTGAACTACCGTATTTTCCCGAGTATAAGTCGCCAAAAAATGCATAATAGAGAAGAAAAACACATATATAAGTCGCACTGGAGTATGAAATGCGGCTGCAAGTGTGAAAATAACAAATAATATCACATATAAGTCGCTCCGGGGAATAATTATATAAGAATAAAAGTTTAAGTCGCATCGTGGCCAAAACTGTGAAAACAGGTGCGACTTTTAGTCCAGAAAATACGGTAGTTAAACATCAGTGATTAGGGACGTCTATGGCCCATTACAGGGCTGTGAGGTCAAGGGTCAGACACACATAACTATATTAACACATGGATAAACAGGACGGGCTGTCATCACGAGGCTCCGCCCAGTGGGTTTAGAACTGGGCGGAGCCTCGTGATGACAGCTCGTCCTGTTTGTTTCTTAAAACGTAACGTACAATAGAAATGAGATTAATTATGGAATAAATGCTCTGACCTCTTCTATAATAATCCTCATTTTCAGAGTGTTTGTGGTCAGTCCTCTCAGAGTGTTTGTGGTCAGTCCTCTCAGTGTTTGTGGTCAGTCCTCTCAGAGTGTTTGTGGTCAGTCCTCTCAGTGTTTGTGGTCAGTCCTCTCAGTGTTTGTGGTCAGTCCTCTCAGAGTGTTTGTGGTCAGTCCTCTCAGAGTGTTTGTGGTCAGTCCTCTCAGTGTTTGTGGTCAGTCCTCTCAGAGTGTTTGTGGTCAGTCCTCTCAGAGTGTTTGTGGTCAGTCCTCTCAGAGTGTTTGTGGTCAGTCCTCTCAGAGTGTTTGTGGTCAGTCCTCTCAGAGTGTTTGTGGTCAGTCCTCTCAGAGTGTTTGTGGTCAGTCCTCTCAGAGTGTTTGTGGTCAGTCCTCTCAGAGTGTTTGTGGTCAGTCCTCTCAGAGTGTTTGTGGTCAGTCCTCTCAGTGTTTGTGGTCAGTCCTCTCAGAGTGTTTGTGGTCAGTCCTCTCAGAGTGTTTGTGGTCAGTCCTCTCAGTGTTTGTGGTCAGTCCTCTCAGAGTGTTTGTGGTCAGTCCTCTCAGAGTGTTTGTGGTCAGTCCTCTCAGAGTGTTTGTGGTCAGTCCTCTCAGAGTGTTTGTGGTCAGTCCTCTCAGTGTTTGTGGTCAGTCCTCTCAGAGTGTTTGTGGTCAGTCCTCTCAGAGTGTTTGTGGTCAGTCCTCTCAGAGTGTTTGTGGTCAGTCCTCTCAGAGTGTTTGTGGTCAGTCCTCTCAGAGTGTTTGTGGTCAGTCCTCTCAGAGTGTTTGTGGTCAGTCCTCTCAGTGTTTGTGGTCAGTCCTCTCAGAGTGTTTGTGGTCAGTCCTCTCAGAGTGTTTGTGGTCAGTCCTCTCAGAGTGTTTGTGGTCAGTCCTCTCAGTGTTTGTGGTCAGTCCTCTCAGAGTGTTTGTGGTCAGTCCTCTCAGAGTGTTTGTGGTCAGTCCTCTCAGAGTGTTTGTGGTCAGTCCTCTCAGTGTTTGTGGTCAGTCCTCTCAGAGTGTTTGTGGTCAGTCCTCTCAGTGTTTGTGGTCAGTCCTCTCAGAGTGTTTGTGGTCAGTCCTCTCAGTGTTTGTGGTCAGTCCTCTCAGAGTGTTTGTGGTCAGTCCTCTCAGAGTGTTTGTGGTCAGTCCTCTCAGAGTGTTTGTGGTCAGTCCTCTCAGTGTTTGTGGTCAGTCCTCTCAGAGTGTTTGTGGTCAGTCCTCTCAGAGTGTTTGTGGTCAGTCCTCTCAGAGTGTTTGTGGTCAGTCCTCTCAGAGTGTTTGTGGTCAGTCCTCTCAGTGTTTGTGGTCAGTCCTCTCAGAGTGTTTGTGGTCAGTCCTCTCAGTGTTTGTGGTCAGTCCTCTCAGAGTGTTTGTGGTCAGTCCTCTCAGAGTGTTTGTGGTCAGTCCTCTCAGTGTTTGTGGTCAGTCCTCGTGGCAGAAGGCGACGGACGAGCCGCTGCCGAGCCACACGGCGGCGCACAGCGGGTGGGTGAAGCGCTGCTCCCCCCGGTGCACCAGGTGGAGCCCTCCTCCGCGCGTCACCGTGTAGAAGCACAGCAGCCCCGCCTCCCGGTCCACGAACACGGCCAGTCGCCTGGACGCGGCGCTGCCCGGCATCACCACCTGCTGCTCCCGGTCGGCGTGGCACAAGCTCAGCGCCGACGCCGAGCACTTCAGACACCACGAGTCCCAGTTGTGCCCGAGTCTGGAGGCGTCGGACGAGCCCTGGGGGGACGAGCAGACGCCAGCGGGACGGCGGTTACGACAGTGTGGTGGAAGAGGGCGGAGCAACAACTGCCCTCGCCCACACGCATGACATCATTAACATGTTTCAAATGACATGGAACTAAACGGACCATGATCCTCTGCTCCGTTTCAGGAAGGATCACATTGTTATTGAGCATTGTTACGTCTTAATTACCGTATTTAAGTCGCACCAGCTAAAAAATACATAATAGAGAAGAAAAGAACATATATAAGTCACACTGGAGTATGAAATGCGGTTGCAAGTGTGAAAATGACAAATAATATCACATATAAGTCGAGTATAAGTATATAAGTATAAATATAAGTATAAGTCGCACCCCGGCCAAAACTATGAAAAAAGGTGCCACTTATAGTCCGGAAAATACGGTATTATTTCCTCACAAAGTTTTAGTTTTGAATAGGTAAGTGAATATGAATAAGCCATTGAACAGGCTGAACTTTAAAGCACTCACTGAACTAGACTATTAAGTCTGAAAATCTGATTTAACTTTGGAACTTTTTTGAATTCCAGTGCAATTATTTATACGAATGCCCAAAAAACAAATACAAATAAAATGTATGAAAGAACTTTAAAGACGAGTCCTGCCCTCAGAGGAGACTTTGACCCCAGAGCCCAGTTTAGACTTGTTCCTGGACAAATGAGAAGGGGATTGTTTAAAAAAGTGACCTTGACCCGACCTTCCTCTGGATACTGTGGTAGGCGACGCCCACCGCCGCCTGCGCCCCGTCCCACTGCACCTCCCAGAAGCTCCTGGCCCCGAGCGGGTACGACAGAGCCTGGGCCCAGCAGTCGAAGCGCTCCGCGTGCTCCGGGTAAGAGTGCGGCGGCCCCGAGCGGCTCAGGGCGCGGTTCCCCTGCGATAAAGAGAGCTCGCCGTGCGCCGAGAACGGGTCGAAGGACAGCGGGCACCGGTCTGAGGGGCAGAGGGACGAGGACGGGTTCAGTTTGGGGGGAATTGATTCTGATTTAGATCTGCTGAGGAAGAACGTACACTGGAGGAGACTCTCTCTGCTGTCCAGGGCCACAACGTGTGCGGCGTCACGGGCTCCTGAGGGAAACAAACACAGTTAAGCTTGTCATGAGACCCCCTGATTTAGCCCCTTAGACCCCCTGGTTTAGACCCTTAGACCCCCTGGTTTAGACCCTTAGACCCCCTGGTTTAGACCCTTAGACCCCCTGGTTTAGACCCTTAGACCCCCTGGTTTAGACCCTTAGACCCCCTGGGTAGCCCCTTAGACCTCCTGGTTTAGCCTCTTAGACCCCCTGTTTAGACCCTTAGATGCCCCTTAGATACCCCTGTTCAGACCCCCTGGCTTAGACCCCCCCGGTTTAGCCCCTTAGATACCCCTGTTTAGACCCCCTGGTTTAGTCCCATAGACCCCCCTTTTAGTCCCATAGACCCCCCTGGTTTAGACCCGGTTTACCTCTGATTTGTGGCCCCTCCACATCCCTGTTCCTGGTTGGCTGCTGCTTCCTGTTCCCTTTGGTTGATGGGCCAATCCAGGGTCTCCACCTGTAGCCCCTCCCAGTACATAAGGCCACCTGTTGTAGTTGTTCAGGGCTGCTGTGTTTGTGACGTTTTATCAGGGCTGAGGTGGCTTTGAGTGTTTTAAGACTCTTTTGTTTGTTTGTTTGGTTGTTTGTTTGCGTCTCTTTTTGTCAGTTGGATTCTGTTTCTGGGAGTGCCTGGTGTGTTGTCCTTGTGTATTTTGCTGCCTCGCCTCGCCTCTCTCTGGAGCCTCCATCTGCAGCAAACTCACAGACGTCACTGAAACCAGAAGACCACATGGTCAGAAGGACACGCCTCCTTCCAGATCACATGGACACGCCTCCTTCCAGATCACATGGTTTGTCGTACCGGCGCTGCTCAGAGTCGGTGCTTCCTGCAGGAACACGGACTCCAGCTGCTGCTTCAGGTCCATGACGGCTTTTCTGACCGCGCCGAAGGAAACGTGAGGGTTGACCACGAGAGACGGCCTCTGCAGCACGACAAAGAACACCGTCAACCAAAGTACACCGTCAACCAAAGTACACCGTCAACCAAAGTACACACACCGTCAACCAAAGTACACCGTCAACCAAAGTACACCGTCAACCAAAGTACACCGTCAACAAAAGTACACCGTCAACCAAAGTACACCGTCAACCAAAGTACACCGTCAACCAAAGAAGTAGTCACGATTAGTTATCTTCTCCTGCTCCTCACCTCAAACATCTCCTTCTCCTGCTCCTCACCTCAAACATCTCCTTCTCCTGCTCCTCACCTCAAACATCTCCTTCTCCTGCTCCTCACCTCAAACATCTCCTACTGCTCCTCACCTCAAACATCTCCTTCTCCTGCTCCTCACCTCAAACATCTCCTTCTCCTGCTCCTCACCTCAAACATCTCCTACTGCTCCTCACCTCAAACATCTCCTTCTCCTGCTCCTCACCTCAAACATCTCCTACTGCTCCTCACCTCAAACATCTCCTTCTCCTGCTGCGGCTCTCGGCTCTCGGCTCCTCAGCTCCACCAGCTCCTGCTCCAGCTGCTTCAGGTGGTTCTCCGCTCGGGTCATCTCCGCCTGCTCCTGAGCTCTGATGATGTGCTTCATCTGCACACGGCCGCGCTCCACCACCTCCTGCAGCTCGGAGAAGATCCCGCTGCAGTCCTTCAGCGCCGCCTTCACCGCTCGCTGACAGAAAAGAGTCCCAGAGAGAGGATTGTGAGACCGCCACGGCAACACAAGCTGAAGGATACAGTAAACTCTAAACTCTAAATGTTAAATATTGTTAAAAACATGAGCTGCAATAGATAAAAAGACGAATGAAACACTTGTATAAAGTAAATATCCTGACATTTTGGATCCGGTCTCCAAATGTTACAAAACTATTAATTTCAGAGCGTTGTTTATGTTCTAAAAGTCAGGCTACATACAATCTAGAGTTTTCTTTTTGTGATAAACGTTGAGGCTCAGGGATTTTCACTCGTCCACAGCTGCTGAACCCAACAACAACTTTAGTTTGACCTAAAGTCATAAAAACACAGGAGGCCGACACTGGGGGATTGTGACTTCAGCTGCGACATGAGCCTGAGCCTGGTCCAGGTCCAGGTCCAGGTTTTTCCTCAGTTCAACCAAAGCAAAAGCAGAAGACTCTAAACTACAACCTAAAACCAGGCCAAGTGTGTGAGCACCTCTGAGTGTGAAAGAAAGTGCATAAATAATGGAACAGTGAGGCTCTCTGACTGCGTAAAGACTGTGTAAAGACTGTGTAAAGGCTGTAAAGACTGTGTAAAGGCTGTAAAGACTGTGTAAAGGCTGTAAAGACTGTGTAAAGGCTGTAAAGACTGTGTAAAGGCTGTAAAGACTGTAAAGACTGTGTAAAGGCCATGTAAAGACTGTGTAAAGACTGTAAAGACTGTGTAAAGGCTGTATGACTGTAAAGACTGTGTAAAGGCCATGTAAAGACAGTGTAAAGACTGTAAAGACATTTTAAAGACTGTAAAGACTGTAAAGACTGTGTAAAGGCTGTAAAGACTGTAAAGACTGTAAATACTGTGTAAAGGCCATGTAAAGACTGTGCAAAGTGTGAAAAGACTGTGTAAAGGCTGTGTAAAGACTGTGTAAAGACTGTGTTAAGACTGTACAGACTGTGTAAGGACTGTGTAAAGACTGTGTAAGGACTGTAAAGACTGTGTAAAGACTGTAAAGACTGTGTAAAGACTGTAAAGGCTGTGTAAAGACTGTAAAGGCTGTGTAAGGACTGTAAAAGGACTGTAAAGACTGTGTAAGGACTGTAAAGGCTGTGTAAAGACTGTAAAGGCTGTGTAAAGACTGTAAAGGCTGTGTAAGGACTGTAAAAGGACTGTAAAGACTGTGTAAGGACTGTAAAGGCTGTGTAAAGACTGTAAAGGCTGTGTAAGGACTGTAAAAGGACTGTAAAGGCTGTGTAAAGACTGTAAAAGGACTGTAAAGACTGTGTAAGGACTGTAAAAACTGTGTAAAGACTGTGTAAAGACTGTAAAGGCTGTGTAAAGACTGTGTTAAGACTGTAAAGACTGTGCTAAGACTGTAAAGACTGTAAGGACTGTAAAAACTGTGTAAAGACTGTGTAAAGACTGTAAAGGCTGTGTAAAGACTGTGTTAAGACTGTAAAGACTGTGTTAAGACTGTAAAGACTGTGTAAAGACTGTGTTAAGACTGTGTTAAGACTGTGTTAAGACTGTAAAGACTGTAAAGACTGTGCTAAGACTGTAAAGACTGTGTAAGGACTGTAAAGACTGTGTTAAGACTGTAAAGACTGTGTAAAGACTGTAAAGACTGTAAAGACTGTAAAGACTGTAAAGACTGTGTAAAGACTGTAAAGACTGTGTTAAGACTGTAAAGACTGTGTTAAGACGGTGTTAAGACTGTGTAAAGACTGTAAAGACTGTGTAAAGGCTGTAAAAACTGTGTAAAGGCTGTAAAGACTGTGTAAAGGCTGTAAAGACTGTAAAGGCTGTAAAAACTGTGTAAAGGCTGTAAAGACTGTGTAAAGGCTGTAAAGACTGTGTAAAGGCGGTGTAAAGGCTGTAAAGACTGTAAAGGCCTTGTAAAGGCTGTGTAAAGGCTTGATAAAGACTGTAAAGGCTGTAAAGGCTGTAAAAACTGTGTAAAGGCTGTAAAGACTGTGTAAAGGCTGTAAAGACTGTGTAAATGCTTGATAAAGACTGTGTAAAGGCGGTGTAAAGGCTGTAAAGACTGTAAAGGCCTTGTAAAGGCTGTGTAAAGGCTTGATAAAGACTGTAAAGGCTGTAAAGGCTGTAAAAACTGTGTAAAGGCTGTAAAGACTGTGTAAAGGCTGTGTAAAGGCTTGATAAAGACTGTGTAAAGGCTGTGTAAAGGCTTGATAAAGACTGTGTAAAGGCTATAAAGACTGTACAGGCGGTGTAAAGGCTGTAAAGGCTTGATAAAGACTGTGCAAAGGCTGTAAAGACTGTGTAAAGGCGGTGTAAAGGCTTGATAAAGACTGTGTAAAGGCTATAAAGACTGTACAGGCGGTGTAAAGGCTGTAAAGGCGGTGTAAAGGCTGTAAAGACTGTGTAAAGGCTGTAAAGACTGTGTAAAGGCTGTAAAGGCTGTAAAGGCTGTGTAAAGGCTGTAAAGGCTGTGTAAAGGCTTGATAAAGACTATGTAAAGGCTGTAAAGACTGTAAAGTCGGTGTAAAGGCTGTAAAGACTGTGTAAAGGTGGTGTAAAGGCTGTAAAGACTGTGTAAAGGCTGTAAAGACTGTGTAAAGGCTGTAAAGACTGTGTAAAGGCTGTAAAGACTGTGTAAAGGTGGTGTAAAGGCTGTAAAGACTGTGAAAAGGCTGTAAAGACTGTGTAAAGGCTGTAAAGACTGTAAAGGCTATAAAGACTGTACAGGCGGTGTAAAGACTGTAAAGGCTGTGTAAAGGCTTGGTAAAGACTGTAAAGGCTTGGTAAAGGCTGTAAAGACTGTAAAGACTGTGTAAAGGCTTGGTAAAGACTGTAAAGGCTGTGTAAAGACTGTAAAGACTGTGTAAAGGCTGTAAAGACTGTAAAGGTGGTGTAAAGGCTGTAAAGACTGTGTAAAGGTGGTGTAAATGCTGTAAAGGCTGTGTAAAGGCTGTAAAGACTGTGTAAAGGCTGTAAAGACTGTAAAGGTGGTGTAAAGGCTGTAAAGACTGTGTAAAGGTGGTGTAAATGCTGTAAAGGCTGTGTAAAGGCTGTAAAGACTGTGTAAAGGCTGTAAAGACTGTAAAGGCTATAAAGACTGTACAGGCGGTGTAAAGACTGTAAAGGCTGTGTAAAGACTGTAAAGACTGTGTAAAGGCTTGGTAAAGACTGTAAAGGCTATAAAGACTGTACAGGCTGTGTAAAGACTGTAAAGACTGTGTAAAGGCTGTAAAGACTGTAAAGACTGTGTAAAGGCTGTAAAGACTGTAAAGACTGTAAAGACTGTGTAAAGACTGTAAAGGCTTGGTAAAGGCTGTAAAGACTGTAAAGACTGTGTAAAGGCTGTTACGACTGTAAAGACTGTGTAAAGGCTGTTACGACTGTGTAAAGACTGTGTAAAGCACAGATCCACTTACATGGTAATCCTTCATGGCATTATGAAGTATGTGACGCTCTGATTCTTTCTGTGAGATTTGTTGAGCCAGAGTTTTATGAGTTTTACCTAAAAGACGCTGCAAAATAAAGAATGTTTATAATTATTTATTAAATTCAGCATTAGATATTTATTTCAATAATAATAATAATAATAATAATAATAATAATAATAATGCATGTGTTCACCTCTCCATGTTCTCCCTCAGGTTGAAACGCAGAGAGGTCAAACGTGGCGTGTTGGAAACCGTCGAGTGGAGGAGCTGAAGGAGTCAAACTCACCGACTTTACACCTGACAAAGAAAGTGTTTATGAAGAAACTTTTATGGTAAAGAAAGAGTCCACTAAAGCTGTTTTCTTACTCGTGAGCACGTTTTGGTGAATGAACTGTAAAAAGGAGAATGTTTTTTTAAACATTTATTTTTTTGAGGAGCATCTCAGTCGTCTCAGGGATCACATTTTGAATATCAAGTCTATAGTTTACAGTTTAAAAAAAAAAATACACAAAAGCTGAGTTCAGAGTATAAGGTAATATTTCTGCACTTTTGTGATTAAATTTACAGACATTTGTCTGATTAAACAGGAGCATAACAATATACATATATATATATACATATATATATATATATATACATATATATATATATATATATATACATACATATACATATATATATATATATATATATATATATATACATATATATATATACATATATATATATATATATATATACATATATATATATATATATATATATATATATATATATATACATATACATATATATATATACATATATATATATATATATATATATATACATATATATATATACATATATATATATATATATATATATATACATATATATATATACATATATATATATATATATATATATGTATATATACATATATATATATATATATATATATATATACATATATACATATATATATATATATATATATATATACATATATATATATATATATATATACATATATACATATATATATATATATATATATATATACATATATATATATATATATATATATATATATATATATATACATATATATATATATATATATATATATATATATATATATATATACATATATATATATATATATATATATATATATATATATATATATATATATATATATATATATATATATATATATATATATATATATATATATATATATATATATATATATACATCTGATCTATATGGCATGTTAAGATTCTGAGACTAAATGAAGGTGTAGTGGCACTTTTCTCTTTGATGAACATAATATCGTCTGAATATTGTTAGTCAATGGTCCATTTCTACTTTAACCTCGTAATTGTTCCTGTTTTAATCTATCTTTGCGTGTCATTTGTGGCATTATTTATGAATAATTTAACAATATTGAAATCGTGTGTGACAATTATCATGTCCAAAAGAATTGTGACTCATAAAGACATTAAACATTCTCATTATGAATCAGTTCTGCGTTTAAACAACTATTATAAGAGATCTTCTAAGAGAAAAGAACGTCATGGTTAAGTTGCTTTGTTCTGCACAATCTGGTGCTAAAATGACCTTTGTTTTGATGATACAAAATGCACGAAAGATAATTGTCTTTTATTGTGATATATACTGTCCTTTCCCTCCACCTCAGCTGAACTCTGCTCCATCCCAAACCTTTTCACTGACCGAGGATGAACTGTGCACGACAAACCCCGCCTCCCGTACCTCGCAGCAGCTCCAGCAGCGCGGCGTCCGTCGTGAGCGCCTGCGTCGGGCTGAAGGTGGCGCCGCACCGGGGACAGCGCCCGCCCCGGCCCCCGGCGTCGGCCCCGCGGCCCCAAAGCGACGACAGGCAGCTCCGGCAGAAATTGTGTCCACACGGCACGGTCACCGGGTCCGAGAGCAGCCGCAGACAGAGCGAGCAGACGAGCCGAGGGTCCGGCGGCGGCGAGGACAAGGACGAGAGGGAGGACATTCCACCTGAGGACAGACGGGGACGTGAGCGACATCACAAAACTAGATTCACGACAAAATGGATCGACAAAAGCTTTGTAAAATGACTTGAGTAAAATTACAAGTGGAGGGGAAATCAGCGAGATTCTAGAGTGCTGAATATTATAGTATAATGTACAGTTACATGACTAAAAATGTGCACAAATCATCTACAATCTGCATGTTTGAGCTCTGTCCAATCAGAGCTGGCGATGTGGCATGGCTATAATGAAATCAAGTTTAAAAATGTTCTAAATGACGTAGAATGACTCAAAAATCGTACTTAGTTACAGTAACGTGCGGATTTGTACTTGTAATTATGCAACAAATGATTCTTATATTCATTTACATTTTGCAAACTGTTGTTTTTCTGAACTTTTCTATAACTTAAATACATTTGTGGGTCTTGCTATGGTTAATACTAGTTTTGGCAAATATCGTTATCGGCAACAAGATGATAAATATCAGATATCGGCTCAAAAAACAAAATAAAGTACCATTAATCTTTAATTTGGTTCAGATCATCAGTTTATTGTTCATTTTTCACTTAAAATAATCATAATCGCAGACGTCACAGACTCCAAAACTCTTAAAAACAGCTTTTGTAACAAAGACAGTGGCATTATTAAATCAAAAAGTTTAAAAAAGAATAAACTATTTCAGATTTTCTTTAATAATACACTTTAATCATAAATATTCTCTCTCTAGAAGCTTCAGTCACCAGATTTCACCCTTTATCTTGAACAAAAATGCATTTAAAGTCTGTGCAATATAAATACACACTGACAAAAGTATTCACTAACCCATGTGGGACAATAAAGGATTATCTTATCTTATCTTATTCACTAGTTGCAGTTCTAAAGCACATTTAAAGAAAGAAAAGGGATAAAAACATGCAGATTTCTCCTTCAAAAAGTGGAATACGCCACTCCCTGTCACGTGACCGGTGCTAAAGCTACATTAGCTTTCACAGTTTTCCAGCGGGTTTTGGGAAACTTCCCGGTTTAAACCTCATCTTTGGATCCGCGCATCATGAAGAGTTTGAAGAGACGAGCTGAATGTGTCTGAAGAACAAATCCACGCGTTTAAAACTTACTTTAGCAAAGCACAAACCCGCAGAAGGCTTCAGGACGAGTGTCAGCAGCAAAACAACAAACTGTGATTTACTTTAGCCTGCAGCGCCCCCGTGCGGCGCGGCGTGGAACTGTCACTGCGCATGCGCCACTTCCGCCACAGTAAAAGAACATTATTATTAGTATTCTGGGAAAATACTTCACCATAAGCTCTGTTTAGTAGATCGAATGATTTTTGGGACATTTTATTCTTTATTAATTTGTCCTAACCGTCTTAATAAAGCATGAACAAAGGCGGTATACTTAATTGACAATAATTCAGGCTTGGTTATTATTAAAATGTGAAGGTTTTAATTAAGTCGTTACGGAGCCTGAATAAAACAAGTAAAAAAATCAATTACTTCATCATCAAATCAAATCAGATTTATTCATAAAGCACAATTCAAAGTGCTTTATAATGTTAAGACACTTAAACTAAAATACAAAAAAAACAATGTAGTTTATAAGAATATAAAACAATGTATGTCAAAATAGATAAATAAAAACATAAAAACTAATTATTGTGATATTTAAAACATTAAAACCGCAGGTAAAAGTATTTAGTCATAGGCGCGGCTGACTTAAGTCTTAGTTCACGCTTTATTACGGCCAATGAAAGTGTAGTTATTGTAAAGGATGGTGTATTTTTAACAGTCCAGAGTGATGCTTCTGATGACAGTATTTCAAACAGTGTTGGAAAGTACAGTACAAAAGTAAAAGTACTGTATAACATGTTTACGCATCTGTGCTTTACGTAAGTACATTTTACGGTGACACTTTTTACTTTTACTTCACTACATTCTAGAGCAGGATTTATAAAGTAAATAATCATTTTCTTTATAGTTTGTGGCGTGTTAAATGTGTCAAACTACCAAAGGATTTTGAGTTTTTACAAAAATACATGAATAAAAACGACTAAATAAATAAAATGATCAATTCAGTCGCTTCATTTGACCAAAATCTGCACAATTCTTGACATAGAAACACCAGATTTGACACTTTAAAAGCACAGTTTATTTATTTTTTAACTGTAAAAGTACATTTTTCTTCTTATGTACTTCATCCTGCTCTGACAGTTGAAGGATCTGTACTTTTACACATGTTCCCCAGAAGAATAACCGCTTCAGACACTTTGGGAGCCCTTTATTTGTTTTTGGTCCCAAACGGGTCAAACGTGCTTCTTCACAGACTCGGTTCAAAAGATGTGAACGACCTGCAGAGTTCCCATCAGCCCCGTCACCGATGATTGACGGACGAGACTGAAGTGACAGAGTCGACGACGGTCCGATCGGTTCAGTGTTTGTACAAGACTGAACTGACTGACCTCTGGAGACGTTCTGAGCCTTTTACACCACTTATTTTTATGATTACAGGTGCATAAGTGTCACACGGGAGTATTTATGGCTTTGTCTGGAATGTCCTACTGTCATTTTAGGCCCTTTAAGTCAAAATGTCCTCAGAATGTCTTTCAAAACTGAGGCAAAAGTGCAGTAGATCCAAATACACTTCCAATACTTACACGTAACATTTACAAAAAATAAATACATCAGAAACACTTTAAGGATAGAAATAGTTTGTTTCTCTGTTGTTAAAGTGACATCATGAAACTTTCTGGAGGTGGAAAGTCTCTTGAGTTAAAACCAGACTTCAGAACGTAGAAGAAGGTTTCAAAGAAAGTCTGTATAAAGTCATTTTCAATCTGAGGAGCTCGACTTTATCCTGCCGAAAGGAAAGACGACGTTTGAATCCTTTTCTACGACGGATCACACCGACCCGTTCGCTCTCCATGAAGACAGATTAATGCCATACTGTGGAATATTACAGCCGAAGGAACAGCATTTCCATGGAAACAAGCAGCAGGATGTTCCTTCAGGCCAAGAACGAGTCAGGTTTGTGGAGTTTTTCAGTGCAATAACATCCAAAATGGAAAACATGCTTTTATTTGTGTGTATTTTGCTAAATATTTACGTTCTGGAGCTTTAAAAGTGAGTGAAAAATACAGTTTTCTATCCATCTAATTATATTTCAGCATAAAATACTGTTGCATCTGTTGTAAAGTGTGGAATGTGATTGTAGATGAAATAAAAAACTATTGTGGAAGCAGCATTTCTGTGAGTATTTGTCAAGTAAAACCTAAAAATCTGTAGTTTTGACTTCAGAGTGTGTGTCAGAAACTGCTATTATTTAAACAAATGCAGTAAAATCCAGTGTTAAATGTGTTTAAAGCAGCTCTGATGTCACTCACACGTCTCTGAGGCTTTCACTTTGACTCAAACACCTGGATTTGTCATATTTTGTGATATTCTGAGGTGAAATCACACTATGTTATGTCACCTTTTGCCTCCAGACGTTGGAAAGTATTTGTTTACAGTCTTTTAAAGTGACGAGCAGGATTGACAGCCCAGGTCGGTTACTCGGTGTAGTTTTCAGATTAAAATGCTGCAGAAACGCATCTGCGCACAAGTTTACGCCGAGAGTTTGACCTGCGAAAACACTGGGAAACGTGTCTGGGGAGAGGGAAGTCCGGGCCTCGCCGCTTCCACTCTCCTCGCGGGAAAAAGCAGCAAAATGAACAGATAAAACGCAAACCGACGGCAAGAATGTACAACAACAGACGGCATATATTACGCTCTTATTTGTACAAAGATGACACAGTAGATTTGCAGAGACGCTTGACACTGACATGCGTTTGTAGCCGCGGCGCACGGCTAAACGTTTTCAGTTCAAAACACAAGATTCATTTGATTTGGTACAAAATATATTGGCTTGTGTTGACAGTAAACATGCACGTGGAGGAGCTCTGTCGTCCTTTGTCTTCTGAGACCGTTTTGAGCGTTTTTTTAATTCACTTTACCGCCAAAAATCATCAGATCAAGGACAATTTTCACACATTTCATCAAGACAAAACAGTTCATGGTCGATTTATATGTATTCATATGTTATTTATGTGCTGTTCATAAAAAAAATACATGAACTCAAAACGAGCAACAAGGAAATAAATATCTTATCTACAGTTTAACCAGACCATGTTCCAACAGTTTAAATTAAATACCACAGTATATTTGTATAAATGTTTTCCTCTGTACATAATTATAATAGAGAACAATACTGGTCCTGTTGCAGAGGATTGTGGGACGGCTAAGCAGAGGATTGTGGGACGGCTGGAGTGAAGCAGAGGATTGTGGGACGGCTGGAGTGAAGCAGAGGATTGTGGGACGGCTGGAGCGATGCAGAGGATTGTGGGACGGCTCAACCTGAGACAAAGGAGAGAGAGAGACGACATCAGTCTGTTTAAAGTGTCTTAAACTGCATTCTAAATAGTTTAATTTTCTTCTTTTTGTGCCTTCTTTTTAGGCAAAAGCCGCACATTTTACTATGAATTCAAAATTAAATTGCTTTTTGATGGTAAAACAAAAGGGAGACTCAGCAGCAGGTGTAATAAAAGGACAATTGGGGTGCGTTAGCCCCTCCTCTTGGGGCGTGGCGGCGTGGCGAGTGCCGATCATTGCCGCTTGCGGCTATATTTATAATTATTATTAATATTACCATCATCATTATTCCTATCATTATCATTCATATTATTATAATTATAATAAAGTAAGTGGTGGTCAGTTTGACCTGTTCACTGTGAGTGTGAGCCCGGCCTCTTCCTGTGGGAGATCTTTGGGGACAGAGTCAGGTCTGTGGATGAGTCCTGAGGTCCAGAGGAGGAGCGCGTCCTGAAGAGCTGAGTCTGAAACAGAGAGACCAGATCACAAAGTAGAACAAGAGAAGAAGACAGAGAGGAAGTGAAGAGGAAGTGAAGAGGAAGTGAAGACAGAGAGCGAGTTCACCGCAGAAGAAACCGTCCAGAAGAAGCTCAGAATCTGGTTTTCGGCTCAGACCTGGCGGCTGTTTCCGTCTGTTCATTTGCTGTCGCGCATGATTAATATTAATATTGAGATTAATATTGAGCTGGCTTTTTTGAGATACTTAATTGAATCTTACTGCGAGTTCGGTCATTCCTGCAGGAGACGAGGCTCCACCACCAAAGAAAAGACCCTTTAAAATGCCACGGAATCAGAATCCAAGACCAGAGGCGACATGAAGTATACCGTATTTCCCGGACTATAAGTGGCACCGGACTATAAGTCGCACCAGCCACAAAATGCATAATAGAGAAGAAAAAAAACATATATAAGTTGCACTGGAGTATAAGTATATAAGTATAAATATAAGTATGAAAAAACTATGAAAAACGGTGCGACTTATGGTCCAGAAAATACGGTACCATAGTAAAGTGTCAATGATCCACCGAAATAAAATCTTATTGCAAATAATGTGATGTCTTTCAAACTAAACATAAGCAACATATCTTTAAATGTACAGTGTCGATTAATCATGTCAGTTAGTTTGCTTCACTAATAAACATGTTTAATAAACGACTTATGTGAAAATCCAATTACAAATGTGTTAAAAACAGCTCTGAACACCTGGATTTGTCATATTTTGTGATATTGTTCTCATTTTGAAGGGTCTGTATTTAAAACCAAAACACCACTGAAGAAGTCACGCATCCCACAGACCGAAGCAAACACCAGTGCTGCAGTGCAACAACCGTCCACCAGGGGGACGGACCTGTTCTTTCCCCTCTTTGGCCCGTTTCCTCTGCGGAGGCTGCGAGTCCTTTTGCGTCGCGGCCGCCGCTCTCTCGCCCCGGTCCACGCCCACATTCGTCGTCGGTGGAGACGTAGCGACGGCAAAGCTATCCACGCTAACCTCCAGCTGTTTGATGGAAGCTTCCAGGCTGTCGATGGAATCCAGCGCGTTTCGACACAGCTCCTTCGCCGGCGTTTTTGGTCTGGGCGAAGAAATCTGCGGCTGTTTGCTTCCCTTAGCGTTTCTGTCGACTTCGGTTTCTTCTTGCTTCTTGGGTTTACCCTTCCGAATGGCGCGGCTAATCTGCGCTAGCTTATTCTTGGGAAACTTCAGCTTGAATTTCGTCTTGCCGTCCGGCTTTTGAACCCGCGCGTCGTCCTGGGCGTCTCCCTGAAAGGTAAACTGAACCGGAGCGCTGACTCTCGCCGCGCTCTCGCCTTCGTTCAAAACGCTCTCGCGCGACTTCGCCAGCTCCTCCTCGCATTCGAAAATGGTGGAGAGTCGGTTGAAGGCGGCTTCGATGTCGACCGGTTCGTTCCAGAAAACGATAAACGGCTCCTGGGAGAAGTCGGTGCAGAAGTCTTCGAACGCCTGGTTGTCGAACGCCATGTCGGTGCCGTTTTCGAGCGTTTTGGTCGGCGAACTGCTTCTCTCGTCGCTCAGACTATCGATTTTACTCGTTGTATCGTGAATTAAATGGGTGAACGTTTGGTCTGAAACGGGAGAATTCACTTTTGTGTAACTTTTCTCGCTGATCTGCTCCAGCGAGACGATATTGGCGGCGTATTTCTGCAAAACGGCGAGAGACGCGTTCTTCATTTGAGGCTTCGTAGCTTTGTTTGTTTGCGTGTCATCGTTTTCCACCGTGTTTTGATCAGACTTTGCGCCGTTTTGACTGTTTTCCGGAGTCCGATCCGCGGGGACGTGTTTTGTGCGCGTTTGCAGATTCGATGGTAGCGTTAGCGCGTCTGTTGCGGCCGTTTCTTTTGTTTGGTTGTTGTCGTATCCAGGATTTGAACGTGAACGCTCCATTTGTGCAGCTCTAAGAGACGCATCAACCGTGACCTGGAGGAAAACACATTCTCCTTTGTCAGACACACAATTAGTCATAATAATAATAATAATAATGCCATCATTTCATTTGAAGCAGAGGGAATTAACCAATGGGAAATAACTCCAAGCTAGCTCGACATGCTAATGTACACACGCAGTTGTAATGGACATGATTTGAGTCGGACATGCTCAGACCGTGTGACGATTTATGGTCTTAAAAACAGTCCAAAGAACTCCAGATGTGAGAAATTTGAAGCCGGGTGTTTTTGTGAGTGGAGGACCTCGTAAACAGGATCGATGAAACGAGAATGAATGACGCTAAAAACAAACGCAGGCATGTTTTTGATGAGGGAACAACGTTAAAAGCTCAATTTTGCATACCATGTGGACCAGGTTAAGCACTCGCACTGAACCACGACGCGAGCCTTTTAACTTTGACTTTGTGTACAGGAAGAAGAATATTTACCTCTGCGTCTTTCCCCGCGTCGCTCTCAGTTCTGGCTGTCGTTGTGCTGGAGACGGGGCAGTGATTGGCGCCGGTGGAACTCTTCGGGGGTTTGGGTTTGACCTCCGGAGGCTGGCGAGGCGGTTTGGTCATCTGCACTTTCTCGCGCTCCACCTGAGAAGCAAAGACTTTAAAGATGAAAGCCAAACTGATCCAGACCAATGATGTGCTGCAGCCGCTCTGTGTGCCTTCTGAACCAGGGTAAATCAAGTGTTTTTGAATTTAAATCCTTTTCTCTATGACTTCCTGTACATCTAAAGGCCATATCAGTCTCCACGGCAGCAGCAGAACCATCTCCTCAGCCTCTTCTCTTCCTCTTCACTTCTGTGTCCAGGCCCCAGTGGAAACATGCCGAGGAATATTGAGTGCTGCTCTAATGTGTCTGTTTGAAGATGCAGTAAAACGCCATGTTTCCACTGGTTTGTTTTGGAGCAGAGCTGTTTGGTCCCTAAGTGTGTCTCGAGTCTCTGGTCTGGTCCGTTTCTTGGATCCAAAGTGGCCCCTGACAGCTTCTAGCTCCCAAAGCGTCTGGCTCTCTCGGGCTCCAGGTGGACTTTAGCTCAGGAGGAGGAGTTACACAGCACAGCCAGGTGATTGGATAAGAGAGAACGCAGACTCGAGACGGCAAAAAGCAGATAGAAACTCAAAAGAATTGTTCCTCATCAAACTCTGACTTGATCTCGTGCTAAAGCGCCGTGTTTCCACTGATGCTAACTTATATGTGGAGCCTTAGCAACACAAAGCTAGCAAAGCGCGTTAGCAACAGCCGTTTCCTGTTTCTGGCCGCACGGCACTCGCTTTGTCAAGAGCCACAATCTGATATTTCCAGCTCATAAAGCGTCTGACATTAGCATTAGCATTAGCATGACATAAAGAGAGGTTCAAACGCGGCGTAGAGGCTTTGCAGAGAAGTCAAAGAAATGAGGCAAAACTGTTCCTGCGCACGCTAGCTTTAGCCACGCCCCTCACACACACTAGCTTTAGCCACGCTCCTCACATACAGAGAAGTCAAAGAAATGAGGCAAAACTGCTCCTGTTTACGCTAGCTTTAGCCACGCCCCTCACATACAGAGAAGTCAAAGAAATGAGGCAAAACTGCTCCTGTTTACGCTAGCTTTAGCCACGCCCTTCACATGCAGAGAAGTCAAAGCAATGAGGCAAACTGTTCCCGTGCGCACTCGCTTTAGCCACGCCCCTCACACACACTAGCTTTAGCCACGCCCCTATCATACAGAGAAGTCAAAGAAATGAGGCAAAACTGTTCCTGTTCACGCTCGCTTTAGCCACGCTCCTCACATGTACTAGCTTTAGCCACGCCCCTCACACACACTAGCTTTAGCCACGCCCCTCACACACACTAGCTTTAGCCACGCCCCTCACACACACTAGCTTTAGCCACGCCCCTCACACACACTAGCTTTAGCCACGCCCCTCACATGCAGAGAAGTCAAAGAAACGAGGCAAAACTGTTCCTGTTCACCCTCGCTTTAGCCACGCCCCTCACACACTCGCTTTAGCCACGCCCCTCACACAAACTCTGAATGACTCTTTCAGCGGCACAGACTAGTCGTTTGAGGTGAAACTGAACACCACGTAATCAAAACGTACCTGATGTCCCGCCGCGTCGCTCACCTCCGCAGACTTCATGCTTAAAACACTGGAACCGACCTCTGACCTGTTTCAACACAGTCCGTTACCGACGGCGACAATGAGAACGAGTAAATAAGGAAGAGAAGGCGCTTCCGCTGACCTGTGAGGAGGTGGCGACGACGTCTTCACTTTGCCCGACTCGTTTTGTGTCGACGCTGAAGAATAAAAACAGTAAAATAATGACAAATACATGTGAAAAGGCCTTTGATGCGGTTTGTTGTCGTGATGAACCGCTCACATCTCGAAGGTCGTTTGAAGACGCTCGAATCGGACTCGTCTTTGTGTTTCCTCGCGGTTCCTTCTTCGGCTCGTGTGGATTTCTCCTGCTCCTGCTTCGCCACGACGACGACAACAACAGCTGCAAGAAAGAAACAACAACCGATTAAAAAAGGCCTCGTACACGGACACAAGGGGGAGCTGTTCCAACCTGGAGGAGGAGGACTATGGGCCTCGGGCGGGTCCTGCTCTGTCCTGGTCCGGTCTGCTTTAGTCTGGTTAGAGTCCAGGCTCACACTGCCATCCGGGGCCGGCCGTGTCGTTTCCTATAATGAAGAATAAAACATAAATATCATGTGTCAATGTGAAGAGTCTTATTTTAGTCGTTTGTCATTTTAGATTTTTGTTGTTGCTTTAGAACGTTTTGGCAGTTTGTTTTCTCTGTGGGTTTCTAGAGCAAGAGAGATTATTGAAATAATAGATAATATCGATAATATCGTGAATATTGTTATGAAGATATGGAATATACAATAAAATGCAGCAAAACCAGTGGAATAACAAGTCAAATGGTGATATTTCTGCTTTTTTGTGATTCATTTTCAAATCATTTCACTTTTTTCTCATGATTAAACCTGAATGAAACCTTTCAAAGACACGTTTAAACACATTTCTGCTGGATATCGTTGGAATATTGACATCGGAACACAAAAAAATTAACATAAATATAAACTGTTGTCAATATTGCACATCCGAGGTTGGGATCTAACCGCTAACCTCGTTGTTAGAGGGCAAACATGTAAAACGACTGGATGAACTTAACTGTCGCTCAAGGTTCTGCACATGAAAGTATAAATATGAATGTAGTATTTAAATGAGACAAATGTTTTAAATAACATCAGAAAAAAACCGGATGAAACTTTAGACAGTTTAAAACATTTCAAAACATTTAAATCATTCACATTCCTTATTCTTTCATTTTTTTGGGACATTTATGACTAAAATATATCTGCCCTTTTATCTGCAACAGCCTTATTTTCTATTTCATACATATTTGCCGTGATTGTTTATGATTATTTGATTTCTCAAGATTATTCCATAAATTCCCTTCATAAATTTATTCTTGAATCTGTTCATTTGTCACTATGACGACTTGTTTGTTGTTTGCGCGTGACATTTT
>NW_027315746.1:2917475-2927475 GCF_026437365.1 Eucyclogobius newberryi | reverse complement strand
GAGTGAGACAGAGAGGGAGACAGAGAGGGAGACAGAGAGTGAGACAGAGAGTGAGACAGAGAGGGAGACAGAGAGTGAGACAGAGAGTGAGACAGAGAGTGAGACAGAGAGTGAGACAGAGAGTGAGACAGAGAGGGAGACAGAGAGTGAGACAGAGAGGGAGACAGAGAGGGAGACAGAGCTGGGATTAAACTCAAGATTGAAGGTGACTTGTCCAGAAGGACAGCTTGTACGCGACAGCGTCAATGAACAACATGTAACATGATCATTAACTTAAGTTTATAGTTTAACAGAAGTGTCAGGTCCAAGTCTCTGATTTGAGTTTTATGGCATTAAATTACAGAAAAAAGATATGATTTGTGTGAAAGTTTGTTCTTTGTAAAAAGTCAGCGAAAAGAGAAAGAGAATTGTCTCCAGTTGGAAGACTCCAAGTCCAGTACCAAGTCCAAGTCCAGTCCCAAGTCCAAGTCCAGTACCAAGTCCAGTCCAAGTCCAGTCCAAGTCCAGTACCAAGTCCAGTACCAAGTCCAGTACCAAGTCCAAGTCCAGTACCAAGTCCAAGTCCAGTCCCAAGTCCAGTCCCAAGTCCAGTCCAAGTCCAGTACCAAGTCCAGTCCCAAGTCCAGTACCAAGTCCAGTCCAAGTCCAGTTCCAAGTCCAGTACCAAGTCCAGTCCCAAGTCCAGTCCCAAGTCCAGTCCCAAGTCCAGTACCAAGTCCAGTACCAAGTCCAGTACCAAGTCCAAGTCCAGTACCAAGTCCAAGTCCAGTCCAAGTCCAGTACCAAGTCCAGTCCAAGTCCAGTACCAAGTCCAAGTCCAGTACCAAGTCCAAGTCCAGTCCAAGTCCAGTCCCAAGTCCAAGTCTAGTCCCAAGTCTTTGTCCATTGGATCAAGTCAAGTCTGAAGTCATGAAAACAGTGTCTATGCTTCATGACTAAATCAAACGTCTTCTTTTAAAGCTGCAGTGACCGAATAAACTTTAAACTGAGCTCAAATCTACTAAAGACTTTGGAGCGTTAGCGAAGTGGAAATGTTCTGGAGCGGATCAGACTCATTTGTGTTGCTCTGATTAGAAACATAAACTTATCAAATGTCACGTCGTGTCCTTTGTCTGAAGTCCACCGCTCGCCCCGGGACAGTCCTGCTCTTTCCACATGTCTGTACAAAGGAAGACCCGGGGACAGTGGCAGAGCGGTTATCCCGTCCTCTCGGTGCGGAGGTTGCGGGTTTGACTCCTGCTCTGTGCGTGTGGAGCGTGTGTGTGCTGCCCGTGTTACCGTGGAGACACGCGGGACGCTGGGGGCCGGCCTAACTCTGTCCACTCTGGTCTCGTCAGCTCTGAAGCCTGAAGGGTTTCACTCACGCCTCTGTCCTCACGTCACTCACAGACGTGACACAAACCACAGCGTTCACATGAGAGAGTCTCAGTCCTTGTGTCCTTCTCACTTATGTCCAGGTTCATTTGATCCATTCTTTATCGGGGGTGAGGGAGGAGAGAGGTGGGCCGTACTGCACGTTAGTCCCACAAACGCAACTAAAGTCAGTGTAAGAAACTCACAAACACTTACATTTGTCTGAGTTTCCCTCAAATCAACTAGATCAACTGTCAAAAACCTCCCCTAAATCTCATTGTTTGTTTTATGGGCAACAAAGTCTCTGCTGCTTCCATTCCTGCAGCAGCAGCTTTACTCCGAGTTATATTCACACACCAACATTCCATCCGGGACGTAAAGATTTTTTCTACTTTAGTTGTACGATCGGGACACGCGCTGGAATCGCTTTAATTCAACTTGTTAGGACTTTGTTCGGCTGGATTATTGAGTGTTTTTTGTCTTGTTGTCGTGATGTGCGCTAGCTCCGAGCTAGCCCCCCCCGGACCCACCGGCCCCCCGGCCCCACCGGCCCCCCGGCCCCACCGGCCCCCCGGCCACCGGCGCCGTGCGTGTTTATACAAAGGAGGAACTCATGAAACTGAGGGGGAAACCATCGTCTTACCCGGAGATCGTCACGTTATCCCGGCGGACATCCTCATTTTCCCCTCCATCCCTTGTTGGGAAATGGGAGTTTGTCTATAGGAGTTTTTGTTTATAAGAGTTCTTCTATTAAGAGTGTTTTTTAAACTTCCTATAAGTGATCTGTCCTTTTCCTCTGTATCTACTGCGTTGTATCAATGAAATTTCCCCATGTGTGGACAATAAGGGAATATCTTATCTTAAACTCTGCTGTTCATCTAAACAGAGCTCGTTTCATTCATGATCAGAGAAAATCAGAATCAGAGGCAAAACTACAGCTTCAGACATTTGTTTGTCTGCAAAGGTCCAGGATATTTTATTGTGTCTGCATGGAAATGTGTTCTGTATTTGACCCGTTCTTCAACCCGGCTGGAGCGACGTGTCAGGAGCAGATCTGGTCCTGGTCAGGAGGAGGATGTGACCTGTGGTGCACGTTTTGAGGTGGAGTTCAGAGAAACAGGCACAGAAAGGCCCGAGAGTCAAACCCGTGACCTTGTTGCTGAGAGGCGAGAGTGCAAACCCCTCTGCCACCGTGTCTGTTCAGAAACAGCTTCACTTTAATTGGAGGAAGTTTTAGTCAAGTTTTTTGGCCAAAGTAAGCTCCAGACTAAAAGGTTGTTGAGCTTTTTGACACGGTTCTTTAGACGACAAAGAGGAGGATCTGGTCCTGTCTCTGGTCCTGTCTCTGGGCCTGTCCCTGGACCTGTCCCTGGACCTGTCTCTAGTCCTGTCTCTGGTCCTGTCTCTAGTCCTGTCTCTGGTCCTGTCTCTGGTCCTGTCTCTAGTCCTGTCTCTGGTCCTGTCTCTGGTCCTGTCTCTGGTCCTGTCTCTGGTCCTGTCTCTGGGCCTGTCCCTGGACCTGTCTCTAGTCCTGTCTCTGGTCCTGTCTCTAGTCCTGTCTCTGGTCCTGTCTCTGGTCCTGTCTCTGGTCCTGTCTCTGGGCCTGTCCCTGGACCTGTCTCTAGTCCTGTCTCTGGTCCTGTCTCTAGTCCTGTCTCTGGTCCTGTCTCTGGTCCTGTCTCTGGTCCTGTCTCTGGTCCTGTCTCTAGTCCTGTCTCTGGTCCTGTCTCTGGTCCTGTCTCTAGTCCTGTCTCTGGTCCTGTCTCTGGTCCTGTCTCTGGTCCTGTCTCTGGTCCTGTCTCTAGTCCTGTCTCTGGTCCTGTCTCTGGTCCTGTCTCTGGTCCTGTCCCTGGACCTGTCTCTAGTCCTGTCTCTGGTCCTGTCTCTAGTCCTGTCTCTGGTCCTGTCTCTGGTCCTGTCTCTGGTCCGGTCTCTGGTCCTGTCTCTGGTCCGGTCTCTGGTCCTGTCTCTGGTCCTGTCTCTGGTCCTGTCTCTGGTCCTGTCTCTGGTCTTCACCTGAGCTGGTGGAGGATCCGGTCCTGGCTGCTCACGTAGTCCCTTCGGCCCCGCTCCACCTCGGCCCTCGGCCCCAGAAACGCCTCGTGATTCTGGAGCAGCTTCTGCCTCATGAACCCGAGCAGCTCCTGCCCCATGGCCCAGAGCATGGAGTGAACCGAGGCCTGCTGAGCCAGCTGCGACCACAAGGGGGAGACTGTTCACAACACATACCAACATGACGATGACCTACAATCTACAATCAAGTATGCAACTCTTCTGCATTCTAACGCCGGGTGTACATCTGATGCGAGTCGGGTGCAGATTTAGGCAAGGTTTAAAATCGATGTGTGTCGTAACTCTGACCCTCGAGGAGCCCCAGGACAGAAGCCGCTCATAACGTTCAAAACATCAGATACGTTCACTGCCACAGCGTGCAAAGCAAAGCAGCAACATCATGTACATAAGCAGAAAGATTTCAATTTCTAAAGATTTTTTCTTCCGGGTTTGCCCAAAACGCACCACGGGAGGAGGGGGGGGAGACGCGGCGCGCAGGTGAGTGTAACAGTAGATTTAGCTTGATTTACACTCAGAACTCACGGCAAAACCCGCTGGAGAAAATGTGGTAAACGGGTTTAAAATGTGTATTTGCGATATAAAGGCGGAGGAAACGGGCGCGCGCTCTCGCCGGGACCTCGCAGGGATGGCGCTGCTCCGCCACGCTTCACGCGCTCTTATCTTTTGACTAAATACCGCTTTATATATTTCATTTAATACTATTTTGTGTTGTCGGCGGTACTTTATAAAAAAAAATATAATAATCAATTTTATTTATATTGTATAAATCAATAATCTAAGTGCGGCGGATCCGTAAACCAAGTAATAAAATAACTACGGCCTTAGGAACTTTGTCATTTCATTTCTGGAGGTTCTGTTCTGGACGCTCTTGGCTTCGATCGCGGACTGTCCTGTTCTTTCGGCGTCTCTGGGGTCAAACCTGTCGGCCGCAGACGATTCACCGACTGCACGAACACCTCCAAACATGCTCTGGGACATGAACCTTTTTGCTGTTGAGCTGTGGACGCTTTTCCATTCACGAGACGATTCCAGACGGTCACAAACCTGTTGGTGGCGCAGTTGCTCCAGCTGCAGCCTCAGCTCGGACACAGACTGTTTGGCCAAAGTCAGTCTGCGTTTGAGAGCGTCGTGCGAGAGAGACGTCGGCGCCACGACGACGCGGTTGGCTGAAACACGAGAAGACATCGTCACGTCAACAGTGAAATGCAAGAGAACGTGTGAGCAAGCGGTTATACTCGAGTACAAAATCTGACCTGGTTTGTGGTGGAGGAGACTTTGAGGGCCGTTCTCACTGAAGAAACCACAGATTGAACACGTTTGTTAATATCACACACATAGAAGACGGTATTCTGACTTCGTAATGCTGCCGTCTACGATGAAGACGGAAGATGACGCAGGCTGTAAGTCCCACCGTGACACAGAGACAAAGACTAAGACGTCCAGCGCGTTTGACATTTAGCAGTCTTGTTTCCAGAGTGAGCCCTCCTCTGGCTGTCGCTGCGATCAATCCCTGACAAGCATGTGACCTGTGACCTTTACCGCACCAAGCCCAGAGCTTGATATTCACTCGGTCGTGGCCATGACTGCGTGAACCGTCTGTGCTGCTGTACCATTTCACTTCTCCCACGGCTTGTACCGGGACGTTCAAAAACCCTCCGACCGACTGACGGGACAGTGAGCGCGGCACGCAGAATATGAATATGAAGCCTGTGTGTGTTTATGGTTCGGGTGACGGTGACGGCCAGGGTCAGGGTCAGGGTCAGGGTCAGGGTCAGGGTGGGGTTCATCTATGTTCAAGGTCACGTCTGCTCGTAGCTACATATCAAACACATGATTATGAAAAGAGTCCCATACCCGGGGAAGTCCTGGATCTCTGGAATCTCCGCTCCCACAGACAGAGCGCGATGCACCAGACCGGCCAAACTAGCGATCTGCTCCTCCATCACCGAGATGCGCTCGCTGCGAAGCAAAGTACGTAGTATTATGATTATTCAGGACACGTATTATGCATTTGTATTGTTATTGGCCTTTTAAATATGTAGAATGTATCCACTGAAAGCATAGATTACTTCATAGCTGTCAGGCGTTCTCTCGTCAGGATTTGGTGGATATAAACAAAAGCTAGCTTGCCCCCGACATGCTAATGTGAGCACTCTGCAATGATCGAGTCTGGGGATGATTTATGGACTTAAAAACAGTTCAAAAGACCTCTGGAACTGTACTTTTGATGTCACAAGTCTGAGAAAGTATGAAGTGAGTGTTTTTTTGAGGTTCAGAGGAAGAGTACCTCAAAAACAGAATCAAGGAAAAGAATACTACAGCTGCAGTTTCCTCGTCTCACCTCTGGGAGCCGCTGTGAGCCAGGTTCACGAAGACGTCGTTGGTTTGGGCCAACGGGCTGTCCACAAACACAGAGCAGTTTGAGGAGGACGAGCCGTGACTGCGCCCCCTGTAGGCCGCCGGCGGGACTCCGTTCACGCTGCCGCTGTGTGCGGCGAGGTCCTGGGGCAGGGGTGAAACCAGGCCCACGCCGCCAATGATGTGCCCGCCCTGAGTGCTGCGTCTCTGGGGAGAACCGGGAGGAGACTGGGGCCCGAGCAGAGGGAAGTCCCCGAACTTCTGACGCATCTTTGGCCTGGACAGAGAAGGAGTCGAGTCTTTATGTTTCGGAACATTCCCAGCGACACTTTGTAATGGGACTTGGCTGGATTTGAGGTCGGCTGCAGAGTTAAATGTAATTATCCACATGATTGAAAACGTGTTGCAACCACTGACATTCGTGACCCCCAAACACAAAACAGTCGACTGATGTTTGATTTTCAGGACCTAAGCATAGATGAGTGAATGCAGAAGGCCAGCAAAGACAATCGTCCTTTTTAAGGTTGTCAAAATCCTCACATCACCAGAAATACAGGAATCATTTTGCAACCACCGGGTTTTCCACAGGACCATTAGACTTTAGAGTCGGGCTGTGGTCGGCTGCAAGGGGAATGGTGCTGGCAAAAGAGAATGTGTCTTACCCCAAGTAATGTTTATACAAAAGTACTAGTAAATAGTGTATTTAATTACAAAAAAATAAAGAAAAAAGGCTGATTCTGCTGACCCTTTCTGCTTTCTGCGGTTGTGAATATAAATTCTTCAAAATCCGCAGATTGCCGGTGCGGCCGGTGGTGCGGGCAGTGTTACCTGCTACCTGTTGGTTAGTGGGCGGTGTTACCTGTGTGTTGGTGGGCGGTGCTACCTGTGTGTTGGTGGGCGGTGCTACCTGTGGGTTAGTGGGCGGTGCGGGCGGTGTTACCTGTTACATGTGGGTTGAAGGGGCGGTGCTACCTGTTGGTTAGTGGGCGGTGCTACCTGTTGGTTAGTGGGTGGTGCTACCTGTGGGTTGGTGGGCGGTGCTACCTGTGGGTTGGTGGGCGGAGTTACTTATGGGTTTGTGGGCGGTGCTACCTGTGGGTTAGTGGGTGGTGCGGGCGGTGTTACCTGTTACATGTGGGTTGGTGGGCGGTGCTACCTGTGGGTTGGCGGGCGGTACTAGCTATGGGTTGAAGGGGCGGTGCTACCTGTTGGTTAGTGGGCGGTGCTACCTGTGTGTTGGTGGGCGGTGCTACCTGTGGGTTAGTGGGTGGTGCGGGCGGTGTTACCTGTTACATGTGGGTTGGTGGGCGGTGCTACCTGTGGATTGGCGGGCGGTACTAGCTATGGGTTGAAGGGGCGGTGCTACCTGTTGGTTAGTGGGCGGTGCTACCTGTTGGTTAGTGGGCGGTGCTACCTGTGGGTTGGTGGGCGGTGCTACCTGTGGTTTGGTGGCCGGTGTTACCTGTGGGTTAGTGGGGGGAGTTACTTATGGGTTTGTGGGCGGTGCTACCTGTGGGTTAGTGGGCGGAGTTACCTGTGGGTTGGGGGGCTGTGTTACCTGTTGGTTAGTGGGCCGTGCTACTTGTGGGTTAGTGGGCGGAGTTACCTGTTGAGAGAGTTGGTCTGCAGTGCGTCCTCGTGGCTCTGCAGAGATTTGACGGAGGCGTGGAACCGAGGCAGGAGCCCGGTGACCCCTGGACCCTGCTCCAGTCGCTCCACACAGAGCGAGGGCGGGGCACTGCACTGGGACGACGCCCGCGCAGAGGAGGGCATGGAGGGCATAGAGGAGGGGGGCACCGAGGTCACAGAGGTCGCGGAGGGGGGCACGGAGTCCAGGGTGCGAGGGAGGGCATCGGGGTGAAGCACCAGGGCCAGGCTCGGGCACAAGTCCTCATCTGAGACACAGAGGGAAATACTCAGTTACATTTGTGTGTTTTTATACAATTGTACTTCTCAGAGTACTCGGACACCATACTTTTACACTGTGTGAGGAATCGACACAACAATCGAGGGAAATAAAGCTTATTTAAACTGATTTATGCTTTATTAGGGCTAATTAAGATGTAAATGTAAGAATGTGTACGACAAGCGTCAAACCGAACTCATAAAACCCGACTTTACTTTGAGCTTTTTCGCTGACGACAGAAAGACAAATTGCCTCGTTTCCTTGTAATGGACATGTTTTTTACCTCGTACATTGCTTGCATTTTTTTCCATCACGTGACCTGTCTGCACTCCGCACTGAAATGTTGCAGAACAAACACTCGGTCTGGTTTTAGAGCAGGGCCGACTGTTGTAAAGGCGCACGTCGTTTCCCTTGCGGATCAGCTCAGTTTAGTCGCACAAACGGCTCATTTGCAGAGATTCTGACGTGAATGTTGCCGTTTTACGCCTCGCAGTCTGAATTCAACCCACTCCAGACAAAAGCGCGGCACCTTTAGCCTAAACTGCCACCGAGGAACAGGAAATGACGTCACAGGAAATGACGCTTACGTTTGACGCCATTTCACGACAGACTTTGTATAATCTGGTGTAAGACGGTGCTGTTCCTGACCGGGCATGACGTCTCTGCGCTCCAGGATGGTGCCGCTGTTGGAGCTGAGTTTGCGGCCCGCTTCCTGGGGTCGTTGTCGCGGTAACGTGGCTGACCCCTGACCTTTGGAGGGCGACGAGGGCATGGAGCGAACCATAGGGGGCGACATGGAGCCCTGTGGGTTGTGCAGGGCAGAAGTGTGGCCGGCGTAAAGGAGCTCTTTGGACATCTGAAAGAAATGAGAGCGTTTTGAATGATTTGGCAAAACAATTGAATCTAATCTAGATTTTATTGTATATTTCACACTCATATTTCATCCGTTTAATTGTTTGGTCGATACAAATTCGTAAACCATAATTTGGTGATGCCGTGATCTGTGACTGCAAATGAAATAAAAAAACGCTCGAATAAAAAACGTTTTCTGAACTGAATTTAAAGCAACAATAGTAAATACGGTTAACTTAATAGACCTGGTTTAGACCTGGTTTAGACCTGGTTTAGACCTGGTTTAGTCCTGGTTTAGACCTGGTTTAGTCCTGGTTTAGACCTGGTTTAGTCCTGGTTTAGACCTGGTTTAGACCTGGTTTAGTCCTGGTTTAGACCTGGTTTAGTCCTGGTTTAGACCTGGTTTAGTCCTGGTTTAGACCTGGTTTAGTCCTGGTTTAGTCCTGGTTTAGACCTGGTTTAGTCCTTGTTTAGTCCTGGTGTAGACCTGGTTTAGACCTGGTTTAGTCCTTGTTTAGTCCTTGTTTAGTCCTTGTTTAGTCCTGGTTTAGACCTGGTTTAGTCCTAGGTGTAAACCTGGTTTAGACCTGGTTTAGTCCCACTTTTGTCCCAGTTTAGTTCTATAGTCAGTTGTACAGAGCTTTAAAGACGTCACAGATTAGTTCTATAAAAGGAAGTGAAATAAGTCAGAGATTTACCATCAAAACGATCTGAACTGTCACAGTTTGGAGATGTTCCTCCTACAGCAGACACACTTTCCTCACGCAGACACACTTTCCTCACACAGACACACTTTCCTCACCCAGACACACTTTCCTCACACAGACACACTTTCCTCACACAGACACACTTTCCTCACTCAGACACACTTTCCTCACTCAGACACACTTTCCTCACACAGACACACTTTCCTCACCCAGACACACTTTCCTCACACAGACACACTTTCCTCACACAGACACACTTTCCTCACACAGACACACTTTCACATGGTGTTTCTGTGCGACCTGAAGGAACAGTTCTGATCTGTGGTTGTCATGACGACGAGAACACGTTTAAACCTGCTGTAATTAAACCCGAGTCAGAGGTTTGGACACGTCTCAGTTTATTACGTGTTTTAATCTGTTTTTGGACACGTTTTGGAGACTTTCTTAGAATAAAGTGCGGAACATGAATCAAACACATTAAAGCGTGAAAGTCTCTCTGTCGTCCAGGTTACTCTGGGGGCGGAGCTTCCTGGAGGCCCTGCCCTGTCTGGAGCTGTCACTCATGTTAGAGTTCGTCTGAAGTGTCAGGTCAATAAACATAAACATAAACACAATAAACATCAAACATTCAGAAGCAGCAACTTTAGTTCCAGCAGTTTTGGCTTTGACTGAACCTAAAGTGTTATTTATGTTTGTATTTTACAGTGTTTAGCACTCTCTCTCTCCTCCTCTTCTCTCTCTCCTCCTCCTC
>NW_027315746.1:2752053-2917375 GCF_026437365.1 Eucyclogobius newberryi | reverse complement strand
AACTGTGCATATGTTTATAATATTATTATAATGCATCTGATTCTGCAGAGTAAAAATAACCAAACTGTGTCATGTCCGATCAGCTGATAAACCAAAAACAGTGGAGCAAAAGAGAGTCCTGGGGCTGTGGGGGGCTGTGGGGGCTGCGGGGGGCTGGGGGGGGCTGTGGGGGGCTGCGGGGGGGGGGCTGCGGGGGGCCTGTGGGGGCTGTGTGGGGTTGTGGGGGGCTGTGGGGGGCCTGTGGGGGCTGTGTGGGGTTGTGGGGGGCTGCGGGGGCTGCGGGGGCTGCGGGGGGCTGGGGGGCTGCGGGGGGCTGCGGGGGGCCTGTGGGGGCTGTGTGGGGTTGTGGGGTTGTGGGGGGCTGCGGGGGGCTGCGGGGGGCTGTGGGGGGGCTGTGGGGGGCTGCGGGGGGCTGTGGGGGGGCTGTGGGGGGCTGCGGGGGGCTGTGGGGGGGGGCTGCGGGGGGCCTGTGGGGGCTGTGTGGGGTTGTGGGGGGTTGTGGGGGGCTGCGGGGGCTGCGGGGGGCTGGGGGGGGGGGCTGCGGGGGGCCTGTGGGGGCTGTGTGGGGTTGTGGGGTTGTGGGGGGCTGCGGGGGGCTGCGGGGGGCTGTGGGGGGGCTGTGGGGGGCTGCGGGGGGCTGCGGGGGGCTGTGGGGGGGCTGTGGGGGGCTGCGGGGGGCTGTGGGGGGGCTGTGGGGGGCTGCGGGGGGCTGTGGGGGGGCTGGGGGGGGCTGCGGGGGGCTGTGGGGGGGCTGCGGGGGGCTGTGGGGGGGCTGGGGGGGGCTGCGGGGGGCTGTGGGGGGGCTGTGGGGGGCTGCGGGGGGCTGTGGGGGGGCTGCGGGGGGCTGCGGGGGGCTGCGGGGGGCTGTGGGGGGGCTGTGGGGGGCTGCGGGGGGCTGTGGGGGGGCTGTGGGGGGCTGCGGGGGGCTGTGGGGGGGCTGGGGGGGGCTGCGGGGGGCTGTGGGGGGGCTGGGGGGGGCTGCGGGGGGCTGTGGGGGGGCTGCGGGGGGCTGTGGGGGGGCTGGGGGGGGCTGCGGGGGGCTGTGGGGGGGCTGGGGGGGGCTGCGGGGGGCTGTGGGGGGGCTGCGGGGGGCTGTGGGGGGGCTGGGGGGGGCTGCGGGGCAGAAGGCACATTTCAGGTCCAAAGGAAGAAAAAGGAAGGAGCGAAAGATGGAGGAGAGTGTGAGGAGGAGGAGGAGGTGAAGTGAGGCAGAAGATGCTGGAGGAGCTGGAGGAGCTGGAGCCCGGAGAGGAGGACAGAAGGGCCCAAAACAGTTCCACTGATTTCTGTAGAAATTCGCAGGAGCAGTCGCCCAACGCAAGGGTCGAAACTCGAACATTTAAAAGTCATCGGTCGATAATCGAGACGCAGATCGATCCACGTTCACGAGAAAATCATCACAACGAGAACTGTCCCAGAGCATGTCCTTCTTGGCAAAAAAACCCTGCAAAAAACAAATGGAAAAAATGGAAAATTTGAGGAGAAACTTGGTCAAATATGGTCCAACGTATTGTGTTTGTTCTCTGTGTTTTTCCGGTGCTGCTGTGATGACAAAAGAGCGTTGAACCTGCTCTTTTGTGTTTCACGTTGGATCACGGCTTTGGGTGGAAGTAAAATACTGTTTTGGGCCATTACAACAATCAAAAATACATTAGGCAGTAGAAACTATTTTCACTTTTATTATGTCTGATGTTTAGTTTGATCAACATTTAAAAGTTATTTGAGTGACTACAAGTGACTGAATTTCATTAGTAAAAAAATTTGTAAAAATGTGTAGCGCCAAAATTGTACTCAAGTAAGAGTTATGCTACTTTAGTTGCTCGTGTTACTAAGTGTTTGTATCTGTATTCAACACATTCTATCTTTATCCACATTAACCTTTTTTAATTTAGTATTTACTCTTCAGTTTATGTTTGCTCATTTATTTTGCACAGTTTTAGTCAAGTTATTTTATTATTCCCTGTTATTGCATTCTGTTTCAGTTATTATAATATTTTTAAGCCCTCTTTGTTTGGTGATTTAGTTGGGTTTTGTATTATTTAAATACTTTTGAGCCTTTGTTAATTTATTTCTGCGTTCATTAAACGACATTACACCAGTGTCCACTGCAAGTACAAGTTTAAAAAAATGGTATTTGTCTGGACGTAACATCTGATTTATATAAGTTAATTTATGTAATTGGAGCATCCGAAATCTGTTAAAAAAATTAAAGCATAGCTGAAGGAGCAATAAAAGAAACCAAATCAAATAATTTCATATTGTCACACAAAGATTTAGTCACTTCTAGATTTCTTCTAATTTACGATATATTACTCAAGTAAGAGGAAATGTCTCAAAACAACAAAAACAAGTACAATTTAACTGTGTCCCATCTGTCGTCCCACCACATGTGACACAGGGACTGAAGAGGACGGGAGGGCATCCGACACACAGGGACGTAAGCGTGTGCACAATTATTCACATGAAACTTGTTCCTCTGACAGACACTAGGACGAGCATGAGTCCGTCCTTCAGGCGAGTCAGAGCGAGTCCAAACCAAAGAATGACAGTTTCAAAACAAATCTGCTCCTCATCTTCTGGAACTTTCCACATCCAAACTTCTGCCAATCTCGTCCTAAAACACTGTCAATTTGACTTATTTGGCAAATTTGAGTCAGTCATGCCACTCGTTCACTCGACTATTTTGCATCATGTAAAACGTGAGACAGTTCAAATGTTCTCTGAGAGTTGAAGGTTTTGGTCGTAAGTAATAGATTCATTGAAATAGAGTTGTATTACGCTTATTTAAGATCAAATCTCAGACCTGCCAGTCACAAAACATGAAAGATTACACCAAAACCACCTGCTCTGATCAGGTTTGTTATCAGTTAAATTATGTTTTTTCACCAACTTTGGGCTCAGATTCAACTTAAAAAGGTAAAAGTCATGTATTGCATGATAAGATGTAGTTCGTCCACTTGCGAGTTGCCATCGTAAAATATTAATGTTTGTGTCTTTGTGCAGAATTGGGAATCACAGAACCATTTTTATTCTCTCTTTTATTGCGAGGTCCTCTGAGCCTCTTAGTCATTTGATTTTAGTCGGTGTAATTCCTCATTCGTCCAGGAGTTTTCCATCGTAGAAAAAATGATGTAGTCTTCTGTTTTTAGAAAAACAAGACCGTCATCCAAGAGTCATTCTCAATCTGCGGATCTGGTTGAGAACTCAGATATTTATCCTACTCTGAGCTGGGTCTGACCTGTTCACCGGGCGGGACTTCCTGTTTTGTGTTTACCCTGCCTTAGTTTCATCTGAGACAAGTCTTTGTTCAGGATCACTCTGCCACCCTGCATTAGCGCGCCTTCTGTGTTGATACAGCCTTTTGTGCAGTGGTGGCGTCTGAGACAATGAGGAGAACCCGCTTGGCCTTTCTTGATCGTTCCACCATCAGAGGACGGGAAGCTCCAGAGCAAAGTATAAAAGAAACCTAAACACACGGATCAGTACCTGCTCTTTGGCTCTAATCACCCACAGCACCACCTGGAGGTGATCAGGACATTACAACACAGAGAACAAGAGGTGTCCACCAGCTCAGAGGACAAGAGGTGTCCACCAGCTCAGAGGACAAGAGGTGTCCACCAGCTCAGAGGACAAGAGGTGTCCACCAGCTCAGAGGACAAGAGGAGCCCACCAGCTCAGAGGACAAGAGGTGTCCACCAGCTCAGAGGACAAGAGGAGCCCACCAGCTCAGAGGACAAGAGGTGTCCACCAGCTCAGAGGACAAGAGGTGTCCACCAGCTCAGAGGACAAGAGGTGTCCACCAGCTCAGAGGACAAGAGGTGTCCACCAGCTCAGAGGACAAGAGGTGTCCACCAGCTCAGAGGACAAGAGGTGTCCACCAGCTCAGAGGACAAGAGGTGTCCACCAGCTCAGAGGACAAGAGGTGTCCACCAGCTCAGAGGACAAGAGGAGCCCACCAGCTCAGAGGACAAGAGGTGTCCACCAGCTCAGAGGACAAGAGGTGTCCACCAGCTCAGAGGACAAGAGGTGTCCACCAGCTCAGAGGGCAAGAGGTGTCCACCAGCTCAGAGGACAAGAGGTGTCCACCAGCTCAGAGGACAAGAGGTGTCCACCAGCTCAGAGGACAAGAGGAGCCCACCAGCTCAGAGGACAAGAGGTGTCCACCAGCTCAGAGGACAAGAGGTGTCCACCAGCTCAGAGGACAAGGGGAAAGAGGAAAAATACGTCCGGAATGCCCTCTCAGCCTGTGGTTACCCGGCGTGGGCTCTCAACAAAGTTAAAAGAGCCAAAAAAAAGACAAAAGGGACAAAAGTGTCTTACGTGTCTGGACTGTCGGAAAAACTACAAAGGATTTTTAGACAGCACAAAATTCGTATGATTATTTTGAACTAGGTAACACTTTGAGACAAAAACAGGAGCAAGAGGACTTATCAGCACAGAGGACGCTCAGGATTACAGAGCGCTGCACATCTTCATCTTAAAGCCACAAACCACTCTTTTGATGACAGTGAAGCTTCTAAGCAGGAGAAGAGATGGTTTGAACAGTAATATAGGTTTAAGGTTCAGGTTACTAGAAGAAAATACACAATATGTACACAACATGATCGTCATGATTGTAAAGTGGGACAGAAGCACAAAGTGACTCGTCATAAAGCTGCTGTAATAACCAGACGTTTGTGCTCCTCCTTCAGCTCTCACACCCAGGGCCGGCCCAGCCTATAAGCGAACTAAGCAGTCGCGTAGGGCCCCGAGGCGTTAATAGGGCCCCCAATCTGGCAACCCGTTTTATGCGAAGTGCAAGCGCAGCGGGCGCCACTAGTGTGGTAGCGCTGCTGGCGCGGCAGCGCACACAACTGTAACATATAACGCACAAACCACATTTATTTGTAATGACAATCTGGCAACCAAGACACCAAACATGCGCTGATTGGTCGCGAGCAAAACGAGAGCAAAACATAAACACAACACAACGTGGTCCTCATGTCCAGAGGAATATATCTCCCGGTGCCGAAAAACGAAAGAAGAAACTTCTTGACGATGTAAAGAAACTGCAAACTCAACAACACTCTCCAGGTATTGAACTTCTCTTACAAAGAGACGGTTAATGCTGCTGTTTGAAACAACACGATTCTGTCACGTTAGTTCGCTCAGACTGGAGGCGACGAGAGCTCTGCCCCGCGCATTATATGTGTCTGAATGAAAGATAATAAGCTTCACATTTACACCAGCCCGTGTGAGCTGCGGAGGTGGCGTCTATGCCCGGGTCACTAAGAGGCGGAGATCCGGTCTGGACGAGCGCCGTCTCGTCCAGAACCTCTGACGTGAAACTTTGGAGTGAACAGTGTGCGGCCCCTGTCCCGGGCCCCTGTCCCCTGTCCCTGTCCCGGGCCCCTGTGCAGCCTCAGTCAGAGATGAGCGGTTTGAGTTTGCGTCCCTCTCTCTCACATCACCATGTGTGAGATCAATCGTGACTCGTGATGTCTGTTTTACTTACTTAAAGTGCAATAAGAGGAACGTAAAGGTTTATGCGTGTAAGGTCCATCAGCCAATCACATCGCAGCATTGTTTCATGCAGGAGTCCAGTGTGTGATGTTCTGATCAGAACAAACATTTATATTGTAATTCACTTTTAATAGAGCAATAAAACATTTCAATTTATTTAAAAAGCATCATTAGACTATTTGTTATACATTATAATAAACTGATAGTGAAAAATAACCAGACATATTATGATTACGTCTGTTATAGAATAATACTATATATTTTTATATAAAAGTGGAAAAGTTGCAGAAACGCAGTCTCTTCACTATAGCTAGGTTTGGATCTTCACTTCTAGTTCTGTTCATTCTCTGGGAATAACATGTTTGTTTTATCAGTGTTAATTGTTAATCAAGCAATGCTTATACTATTTGTTTAATTTAATATAACTTGTTTTGTCACTTTGGCAAGAAGGAACAGTTGGGAGCTGTAAAAGATAAATTAGTAAGGATAACTAATACTTTTACATTTTCAGTTAAAATTAATCAATTTGATCATACTTATTTTTCATAGCCAATATTGTATTGAGTAATTAAGTACCATAATGTATTAATAACTGGCTTTAGTCATTTTCTCCTGGCACAGTTTCATCACATCATCATTTTATTGCATTACAACCTCAACATTTTACTCTTATTTTAGCGGCTGGACCACATTAAAATGCAGCAGAAGACCCAAAAAAGGTCTGAAAATCTCTGAGGGAGGGCCCCCAGACCCCCCTGTTCATTAGTTTAAACTGCTAATGTGCTAATGTGGCTGTCGACCCTTAACGCCCACAAATACGCCCAAAAACATATCTGGGAGGTGTGTTTTTTGTACAGGGAGTAGAGGTGATGTCAGCGGAATACCAAGTTGCATTGTGGGATTTAAGTTATCAATATTTGAGCTTGTGAGGTGTTGAGAATAAACTAACTGGCAAACGGATGCCCTGGAGTTTTGGTGAACTTTGTTTGCGTTGAAGAAAGTTCCCATATGTGAATTGTTTACTGACAATGGCAATAAAACTGATTCTGATGACGTGGTGAGGGGCCCCCAAATTTTTTTTCGCTTAGGGCCCCCTGAAGGCTTGGGCCGGCCCTGCTCACACCAGTACTTTTGGTGCTGTTCTGGAGGTTAAACTGGCTCCTCTGTCTGTGGATGTCTGATGGATGTTGGTCTCGTGAATGTGGAGCTCTGACGTGAGAAGACTGAGCAGCGACAGGCGAGATGACACACTGACATTAGAGGGACAGAGTTTCTAGGGCAGAGCAATAAGACGTGCTAAAGCCAATCAGGACAAGAAGGAAGCACGGCTGACACTTTACAAGAAGGAAAAGCATTGGAACACAAAGTCATCACCAGCCCATCACCATTAATCATGAACAAGCAAAGAGTTGATCACATACAGCTCAAATAAAGCAGCTGACGGCGGTGCAGTTTGCCTTCACATTCCTCTGACCTTTGGCTGCCCTGTGCTCGTGCCGCTGAGGTCCGTTCTGATCCAGGTTCAGTCCGGGTCTGTGGACCAGGTTCCCCTCGCTGCCGGCCCGCATCAGCCTCTCTCCGATACGCAGCATGCACGAGCGGTTCCCCTGGAGCTCCTTCTGCAGCAGCACGGAGCCGCTCTTCTGGGCCCGAGGGAGCCCACAGCGGGGCAGCGACGAGGAGAAGGACGGACGAGACATGGAGCTGCAGCTGGACGTCTGAGGTCTGAGGTCTGGACTGAACCAGAGCAGGCAGAGGCTTTACTCTCACTCCTCCTCCTCTCTCTATCACACTCTCTCTGTCTCTCTCTTCTGTCTGAACATGTGCCTCTGTCAAATGTCAGCAACAACAAGGACACTGCATTATCGCCATGAATGTGACTTTAAAAGACACATATTCTGCATTATTTGTATTGTTATTTTTATTTTTTTATTTTTTTTATTGATTTTGCATTTAAAAGACACCACATAGTGCACTCAAACCATCAAAGCAAGTATAATCATAAGTTACATAAACGTATACATATCTATACACACATATACCGGTACATGTACATGTTTATACACATCAGGTGCTGTAACATTGGTACCCACCACTTGACCGAGGAACCTAGCATCCCAAACTGAGGCCCACCCCAACTGGAACCAGTGTCGAGGGCAAACGCACGGGCAAGCCAACACCGGACCCCCCCCAATTAACTTCAGGGTGGCCCCGACCCATGGCCCCGACCCATGCCGGAGCCAGTACTGATCCAAAATGCGGAGCTCACAAGGGCCTTCATCCCGTGTCCAGGAATCCACTCGACCGTCCTAGAGACGGCACGGAAGTTGGGATCAAGCCTCTTACCCCGCGCCAAGCCGAAGCTGGGACTCCAGCACCGCACTATACATATACACATATACACATATACACATATACACATATACACATATACACATATACACATATACACATATACACATATACACATATACACATATACACATACACACATATACACATATACACATATACACATATACACATATACACATATACACATACACACATACACACATATACACATATACACATATACACATACACACATATACACATATACACATATACACATATACACATATACACATATACACATATACACATATACACATACACACATATACACATATACACATATACACATACACACATACACACATATACACATACACACATACACACATACACATATACACACATATACACATATACACATATACACATATACACATACACACATACACATATACACATATACACATATACACATACACACATACACATATACACACATACACACATATACACATATACACATACACACATACACATATACACATATACACATATACACATACACACATACACATATACACATATACACATACACACATACACATATACACACATATACACATATACACATATACACATACACCCCTACACACCCCCTAAAAAGGGAGGAGAGGAGAAAGGGGGAAAAAAAAAAAAATAATAATAATAATAAAAATAATAATTAAAAATAATAATTAAAAATAATAATAAAAATAATACAATACAATCATAATCATCATAATAATAAATAATAAATAAATACAAATAATAATAGTAAGTACTGTATTTTACATCTAAAAGAGGTTTTGGAGCGGCACCAATTATGTTCTTTACCTTGAGTTCCATATCTACAGTAATATCTGCTCAACATGATCCTTCAATTTATCAAGTTAAAGCACATCTACTTTAATGATTCATAAGTTTATCCCGTAAATTTAGTGATAGTTTTCTTAATCTGAAAAGCCCATGGTAATCACCTTATTCCATTCCTCTCCAAAGACAGAGGCTAGTGGGGACCAGTTTTTAACAAATGGTCCTACAGAGCCTTTCATGACGTGTGAGAGCCTCTCGGGACGTGTGAGAGCCTTTCAGGACGTGTGAGAGCCTTTCAGGACGTGTGAGAGCCTCTCGGGACGTGTGAGAGCCTTTCAGGACGTGTGAGAGCCTCTCGGGACGTGTGAGAGCCTCTCGGGACGTGTGAGAGCCTCTCGGGACGTGTGAGAGCCTCTCGGGACGTGTGAGAGCCTCTCGGGACGTGTGAGAGCCTCTCGGGACGTGTGAGAGCCTTTCGGGACGTGTGAGAGCCTCTCGGGACGCGTGAGAGCCTCTCGGGACGCGTGAGAGCCTCTCGGGACGTGTGAGAGCCTCTCGGGACGTGTGAGAGCCTCTCGGGACGTGTGAGAGCCTCTCGGGACGTGTGAGAGCCTCTGGGGACGTGTGAGAGCCTTTCAGGACGTGTGAGAGTCTCTCGGGACGTGTGAGAGCCTTTCGGGACGTGTGAGAGCCTCTCGGGACGTGTGAGAGCCTTTCGGGACGTGTGAGAGCCTCTTGGGACGTGCGAGAGCCTCTCGGGACGTGTGAGAGCCTCTCGGGGCGTGTGAGAGCCTCTCGGGACGTGTGAGAGCCTCTCGGGACGTGTGAGAGCCTCTCGGGGCGTGCGAGAGCCTCTCGGGACGTGTGAGAGCCTCTCGGGACGTGTGAGAGCCTCTCGGGACGTGCGAGAGCCTCTCGGGGCGTGCGAGAGCCTCTCGGGACGTGTGAGAGCCTCTCGGGACGTGTGAGAGCCTCTCGGGACGTGTGAGAGCCTCTCGGGACGTGCGAGAGCCTCTCGGGGCGTGCGAGAGCCTCTCGGGACGTGTGAGAGCCTCTCGGGACGTGTGAGAGCCTTTCGGGACGTGTGAGAGCCTCTCGGGATGTGTGAGAGCCTCTCGGGACGTGTGAGAGCCTCTCGGGACGTGTGAGAGCCTCTCCAGTGGCATTAAGGACATGATCTTCTCCCTCCACATAAAGATCTGGAGGTTCCTCGTCTTGCCATCTTTGTAGGATTGTTAAGCGGCTGCAAATAATAAAATTCTCAAAATATATTGATGTTTCTTCTCAGAATATGTGTCTAGTCCTAAAACAAAACAATAAGGATCTGCTGGGATATTTATGAGTCGGAGGCGTTTAATTTCTGTTCGGACACATTGCCAAAAATGTTGAACTTGGGGACAAAACCATAAGATGAGAGAATGTCCCCAAACTGTCTTCACATGATGGACACGGTGGAGCTGCAGAATCATATTTACTGTGAATAACTGTGTCACATGAAGCATATGGATTATATTGTATTGGGTTTCATAAGATGTCATTTTCTTTGCATTTAATAAAACTTGTTTCCATTTTGACTCGTCCAAATGGTCCAAAGTCATCGGTCCAAAGATTTTTACTTTTGATCAAAATGGGTTTGACAAACATACGTTTATACAAATAGCCTAAGCTTTTCTTTTTTAATTGAGCCTTAAGTCGAATAGTTTCAAGTTCATTATTATAAGGGCCATTTTTATAGAATGGAATTGAAAAGATAAAGCTTCTCATCTGTAAATATCGATAAAAATGTGTCTGTGGGGATTATATTCTAACTTAAGTTGAGAAAAAGATTGTAGGTTTCACCAGAGAAGAGCTCTTGGATCTTATACCTCCACATTTAAAGCATCTGTGTGTAGGATATGCAGATGTCCTACCCCTGTTGCCATGGTGACAGGAATGCGGGCTAGGTGTTATCTACTGCCCGTGTGGAGTTTTACGCCCCTCACAAGGAAGAGGATGTAATAGTGACAACAGAGACGCTCTGAACTTTGAAAATAACTTTTCATCAAATGACTCCTTTTGGATCACAGAGAGTAACGATCTCTCCAAGACAAACGCTAAAACGCTGAAAGACGATGCGGTTTTAGTGGTTTTAATAGACAATCATCAGATTGCAAAAATGTGTCCACCAGATGACTTTACATGTACATATTGTGATATTGTGTTTAACATGTCATTTTAACTGTTTCATAACTTGTTTTGTGGACAATTTTACCTTTTGTGCAACTCTTGTGGCTAAAGCCAGATCTCGTCTCCTTATCAGCTCTGACCCCAGCGTGCATGCTGATTGGCTGAAGCCACGGCGCCAAAACCCCCGCGGGGAAAGACAAAGGAAAGAGCAGGAGTTACAGACCAGTACCATCTGAGCTCCAGAGCGAGTTCCATCTGAGTTTCTTTCGAAGCTCGACCCTCCATCCAGGGTCCCACCAGCAAGGTCCATGAGGCCTTGGGAGCAGGCCTCGGGCCTAGTTAGCGTGAGCGATGCTACGCTATGGGACAAAGACTTTTCCAAGAGAAGCTAATGTTCCCTCCCGGAACTAAGAAACCTGTGCCCGTTTTTAAAAACGTGATTGATGCTGCATCACGCAAAATCAAGCAAGGACCTTTTGCAACTTTTTCAAGTCCACAGCCTTTTACCAGCCACATCTGTGGAGCAGCACGACGGCCTTTTCATTCAGGAACGCCTCAGAGCCAAGGAGAACGCCTCAGAGCCAAGGAGAACGCCTCAGAGCCAAGGAGAACGCCTCAGAGCCAAGGAGAACGCCTCAGAGCCAAGGAGAACGCCTCAGAGCCAAGGAGAACGCCTCAGAGCCAAGGAGAACGCAGATCGCAGAACCGATCCAGTCCTTCTTTGGCCAGACAACGTCAGAGCCCTTGGACCCCACGCAGGCCCTTGGACCCCACGCAGGCCCTTGGACCCCAAGCAGGCCCTTGGACCCCAAGCAGGCCCTTGGACCCCACGCAGGCCCTTGGACCCCAAGCAGGCCCGTCTCCTCAGGATCACAGCTTCTGGTTCCGTTCGTATGAATGCACCTCACAGGCTGAATTTCATCTGAGAGTTAACTCTAACACACACCTAGATAGATCTAGAACCATCATGTCTCGTGTTTTCCATCTGTTATCGACTCATTTGCATATTCCTGATTCATATTTATCTGTTTAATTCTTTGGTCATTAAATCTTCATAACCCACATTTGGTTAAGTGTTCCTTCATTTCCAGAAAAGGGGTCAATGTCACGGTTACGTTCTCAAACCTTTAGATCAACGAGCAAATTAATTTCTAATTAATTAATTAATCTAGATATCTGATTTTAGAGTTGTTAAATTGCCGATTATCCGGCTGGTGCCCCATTCTTCTCTTAAAAATACGATTCAAACTTACCCACATTCAGGCAGTGTGTCATGTTTGAATTCTTGAGCAATTCTTTAATCAATATCTACCTTGAATGCCCCGCCCCCTTTACAAGTGGGTGGACATTCATAACCTTACAGTACTTGTACTAGTATGTTACCCTACATGTGCATGACACTGGAAGATCAGGATTATCATAAATTGGTGCTAAAAATGAATATTGCTCCACTCTTCTGAAGTGTCCGCGCACATTTTGCCAAGTTTTGCGGGTATTTTTCACAACAACATTATCATTTAGCCCTTTTATCAAGGAATTATTATTAATAAACGGTACGGCTGAGAGTTCTGTATTTAGTCCCAGCGCTTCAAGATCCAAATATGAAGAGTCAGTATCATTTCTAATCCATTCTAGTATATATTTAATTTGGGCTGCCCAGAAGTAGTATTTTATGTTTGGTAATGCTAATGCTAAGCCTAATGCTAAGCCTAATGCTAACCCTAATGCTAAGCCTAATGCTAAGCCTAATGCTAACCCTAATGCTAACCCTAATGCTAACCCTAATGCTAACCCTAATGCTAAGCCTAATGCTAAGCCTAATGCTAAGCCTAATGCTAACCCTAATGCTAAGCCTAATGCTAAGCCTAATGCTAACCCTAATGCTAACCCTAATGCTAACCCTAATGCTAACCCTAATGCTAAGCCTAATGCTAAGCCTAATGCTAAGCCTAATGCTAACCCTAATGCTAAGCCTAATGCTAACCCTAATGCTAACCCTAATGCTAACCCTAATGCTAAGCCTAATGCTAAGCCTAATGCTAAGCCTAATGCTAACCCTAATGCTAACCCTAATGCTAAGCCTAATGCTAACCCTAATGCTAAGCCTCCTTTGTCAACTGGTAATTGTAGTTTTTCTAACTTCAGTCTCGGGCGTTTCCAAAGAAATTTCCTGATTCGTTGGTGAATTGACTTAAAAAATATTTCAGGAACATGATGAGGTAAAAGCTGCATTGATATAGCAATCTTGGCAAGATGTTCATTTTAATGACGGCAACTCTCCCGGTATATATATTTGTATTGTTATTTGCCTTTAAACATGTTCTTGTACCTTACTTTTGCATCGCTTTAGAACTTAAAATAATATACTTACAAATAAGGAGTTATTACAACAAAGAAACACTCACAGTCTAATCACATTTTTTAATTCAAGCTTGTAAACCAGAACTCTTTGTGAAAATCAGGTCAAAACGACACAAGTGTATTACTGATCTGAACAATTCAAGTGTATAAATCCCGTCTGAAGCGTCCTGGTGACGTGCACCAGCAGCTTGTACTGGCTGCTCTGGTGGTGCAGTGACAGCCTCATCAGCAGCTCAGAGGTTCAAACCTCACAGAAGACACTTTGTCAAATACATAAATACTTTGTTGGTTTATTGCTGGGTTTCAGAGGACATTAGAAGAATAAAACTCTTTATAAAACCATCAAACTGTTTGAATCATTCACATGATTTTTACAATGCTGAATGTGAATTATTTTGATATTTCACATTTGATAGACGCATTGTCACAGAATGTACTTTTATCAGTGATATTGTCAGATCTGGAGATGATGCTGTTACAAGGCTAAATATTGTGTAGTATTTGAAATGACTTTCTCTTTGTTTGAAACACACGATTGGAGGAGATGACAAGGCTTTTTTACACTTCCTCTGGTGAAAGTTTGTTCATGTAAACCAGAGCTCCTCACCTTGTTCTACAGTCACTTACCACATGCTGCAAGGTTCATGACTCCAATTCTGTTTATTGAAATACATCACATCAGAAGCTTTTTACAATCGAAAAAAACTTTGCCAAAATGAAATGTAAAGTGTCTAAACCAGACTTTGAGAAACGTATTCACGCGTTTGTCTCCAGATTAGACACTGAACACTGTTTAACACGCTTTGTGTTTTTGTTTTTTACCGTCGCCTCCGAGACGACCGCTGTTGTGATTTTGGCCGTTACAAAAATAAATTGAATTGAAAATTATAAAACGACTGTTACGGCTGCTCAATGAGTTCATCCAGAACGCTGCTGCTCAGGTCCTGACTAGAACCAGGAAGTACCATGACATTAGTCCTGTGCTCAGGGACCGGCCTCCTGCTGGTGCCAGAGTCAGGACTAAACATGGACCGGCCTCCTGCTGGTGCCAGAGTCAGGACTAAACATGGAGCGGCCTCCTGCTGGTGCCAGAGTCAGGACTAAACATGGACCGGCCTCCTGCTGGTGCCAGAGTCAGGACTAAACATGGACCGGCCTCCTGCTGGTGCCAGAGTCAGGACTAAACATGGAGCGGCCTCCTGCTGGTGCTAGAGTCAGGACTAAACATGGACCGGCCTCCTGCTGGTGCCAGAGTCAGGACTAAACATGGACCGGCCTCCTGCTGGTGCCAGAGTCAGGACTAAACATGGGCCGGCCTCCTGCTGGTGCCAGAGTCAGGACTAAACATGGAGCGGCCTCCTGCTGGTGCCAGAGTCAGGACTAAACATGGACCGGCCTCCTGCTGGTGCCAGAGTCAGGACTAAACATGGACCGGCCTCCTGCTGGTGCCAGAGTCAGGACTGAACATGGACCGGCCTCCTGCTGGTGCCAGAGTCAGGACTAAACATGGACCGGCCTCCTGCTGGTGCCAGAGTCAGGACTAAACATGGACCGGCCTCCTGCTGGTGCCAGAGTCAGGACTAAACATGGAGCGGCCTCCTGCTGGTGCCAGAGTCAGGACTAAACATGGACCGGCCTCCTGCTGGTGCCAGAGTCAGGACTAAACATGGAGCGGCCTCCTGCTGGTGCCAGAGTCAGGACTAAACATGGACCGGCCTCCTGCTGGTGCCAGAGCCAGGACTAAACATGGGATGTTGATGACTGGTTTAGATTTTTCTCTCTTGTTCTGTTTTATTGAGTTCATTTGATCCTGTGTTTGTATTTCTTTATTAAACATTAAACTTCATTTCTGTGGCTCTCGTGTTCCTCCTCCTGCTGCATTTAGAACGTCCACAGCACAGACTCAAGATCTTCATGAAGAATAAAGAGAAGCTGAAATATTTATGATGTAAAAGAGTCACAGAGGTCCACCAGGGGGCGCTCTCCTCAGATCCACCACAGACACAGAGTCACCTTCAAACCACAGACTAAACCCAGGAAACAGAGGCTCAGAGAAGGAGGAGCTGGAGGTGTGGAGGAGGAACAGTTTTCCATCAGAGAGAACCTGATAGAAGGACAGAGATCCAGCCTCAGAGTCCAGGAACACAGACACTCGACCTGAGGAGGAGGAGGAGGAGGAGGAGGAGGGGAGGTATGTTCGTCTGTTGTTGTGATAGAAATAGTAACGTCCATTATAGATGCTCAGACTCCAGGACTGATCATTTTCTCCAAACTCACTCTCCTCTCTCTTTCCTCTTCGTCTCTTTCCTCTGTAACTCACTGCTACATTAATGCCCCTCCTCCCCCTCCAGTGCACCTCCCAGTAACAGCGCCCCCTCAGGCCAGTGCTGCTCATGACCTGACCCCAGTCTGTAAATCTGTCCTCATGATGTGGACGCTGCTGCTCCTCTGTCGTCATGGTAACTGTCCGTTTGTCCTCAGACAGTTTGAGTCTTCTGTGAGCTGTGTTTGGATCCAGAGAGAACTCACAGGAATCTGAGGACACAAACACATGACATGTTTAGGATTGTAGCTCTGTCAAACTGTTCTAATCATTTAGAGACTTGTTTATAATATTTGACCTGCATCAGTTATAAAACTATGACATTTGTACATTTCATTACAAACATGTTGAATACATGTGGAATATTCTGGTCTTTATCATATTTGATAAACACAAATGTAGATTCATAAAAGTAAAAGCTCATTTTATTGTTTTCAAGAATGAACTGAAGTCTTTTTATACATTTATAAAAAGAATTGTACTGGAGCCTTAAGACTTCAGAGAAAATATTGAGCTGAATGAACGTCCTCTTGTCTGAATGTTGTTTATGTTATTTATGATTCTTTTCTATCGTTCTGAAGCTGCTTGGATTGTTCAGTCTAAATCAACTTTTATTGTCACTTTGAATATTCAAATCAAAGTTTGGGGTAAAAAGGCTAAATTAAAGCTCAATCTTTCTTTTTGATTGTAAGAAACATCAATGTTCAGTCTCGTCACAAGTCGTATAAATGACATAAAGTGTGACATAAGTTACATCAATTATGACGTCATCAAAACAGCAAAAACACAAAAGTCAAATATAAAAGGAAACAATCATAGAAAATAATAAAATACAGATTTAGGGCAAATGTTTCATATCTTTGATGTTTTTATAAATGCTTTAAGTTCAATGAGGGAAATATTGATCCTGGAGTGATTTTGAAAATGTTGCTTTTATGGATATCAAACTTTCCAAGTGGTAGAATTAGATTTACAATACGCTTCATAGATTTAATGTTTATTTCTGTGCATGTTATAATATCTTTTGTCTTTGAATAAAGTTGTAGTGAGTTTGAACAGAAAAATAGCTGGTCACATGGTTCAAAATGTGAAGGTTTATGACATAAATCAAAGAGATGATGGACAGTTTGAGTTTGTCACAGAATGTACTTTTATCAGTGATATTGTCAGATCTGGAGATGATGCTGTTACAAGGCTAAATATTGTGTAGTATTTGAAATGACTTTCTCTTTGTTTGAAACACACGATTGGAGGAGATGACCAGGCTTTTTTACACTTCAATGGATTTGTTCCAAAAAGACTTCCTCTGGTGAAAGTTGCTTTGGCTCGTCAGTCACTTCATTATTATTTTGTGCATTTTGGATCCTCTCCTTGAACCGACACCTTAAGGTGGTGGAGGGGTTTGAGGGCCCGAATGATCCCGGGAGCTATGTTGTCGGGGGCTTCAAGCCCCTGGTCGGGTCTCCCAAGGCAAACAGGTCCTAGGTGACGGGTCAGACAAAGATCGGTTCAGAAGCCCCCTATGATGAGTAAAAGAACAAGGCCGGTTACGTCGCCCGGATCGGCGTCACCGGGGCCCCATCCTGGAGCCAGGCCTGGGATGGGTGCTCCATGGGGAGCGCCTGGTGGCCGGGTCTTACCCCACGGGGCCCGGCCGGGCACAGCCCGAAAGAGCGACGTGGGGCCGCCCTCCCGTGGGCCCACCACCCGCAGGAGGATCCATAAGGGGCCGGTGCAGAGAGATCTGGGCGGCAGTCGACGGCAGGGGCCTCGGCGACCAGATCTCCAGACACAGAGACTAACTCTGGGGACAGGAATGTCACCTCGCTGGGGGGGAAAGAGCCTGAGCTTGTGCGGGAGGTTGAGCGATACGACTAGATATAGTCGGCCTCACATCCACGCACAGTTTGGGCTCTGGAACCATGTCCTCGAGAGGGGCTGGACGCTCCACTTCTCTGGTGTTGCCCGCGGGGAGAGGCGGCGGGCTGGTGTGGGCTTATAGCCCCTCAGCTCAGCCGCCACGTGTTGGAGTTTACCCCAGTGAACGAGAGGGTCGCGTCCCTCCGCCTTTGGGTGGGGGACAGGTCTCTCACTGTTGTGACGGCCTACGGGTCGAAATGCAGTGCAGAGTACCCAGCCTTCTTGGAGTCCTTGGGAGGGGTACTGGACAGTGCACCGACCGGGGACTCCGTTGTTCTACTGGGGGACTTCAACGCCCACGTGGGCAATGACAGTGACACCTGGAGAGGGGTGATCGGGAAGAACGGCTTCCCCGATCTGAACCCGAGCGGTGTTCAGTTATTGGACTTCTGTGCTAGCCACGGATTGTCCATAACGAACACCATGTTCAAGCACAAGGGTGTTCATCAGTGCACATGGCACCAGGACACCCTAGGCCGGAGGTCAATGATCGACTTTGTTGTCGTGTCATCAGACCTCCGGCCGCGTGTCTTGGACACTCGGGTGAAGAGAGGGGCAGAGTTGTCAACCGATCACCACCTGGTGGTGAGTTGGATCCGCTGGCGGAGGAGGAAGCCGGGAGGAGTTCGGGGAGGCCATGGACGAGGACTATCGGTCGGCACCAAAAAAATTCTGGCAAACCGTCCGGCGCCTCAGGAGGGGGAAGCAGTGCCTCACCAACACCGTTTACGGTGCGGGTGGAGGCCTGCCGTCGGACGGTGGAAGGAATACTTTGAGGATCTCCTTAATCCCTCAGTCACGTCTTCCGAAGAGGAAGTAGAGACCGGGGACTTGGAGGCTGGCTCATCCATCACCCAAGCTGAAGTCACTGAGGTTGTTCGCAAACTCCTCGGTGGCAGGGCTCCTGGGGTGGATGATATCCGCCCTGAGTACCTAAAGTATCTGGATGTTGTAGGACTGTCTTGGTTGACACGTCTCTGCAACATCGCGTGGCGGTCGGGGACCGTGCCTCTGGACTGGCAGACCGGGGTGGTGGTCCCTCTGTTCAAGAAGGGGGACCGGAGGGTGTGTTCCAACTACAGAGGGATCACACTCCTCAGCCTCCCGGGTAAGGTCTATTCCAAGGGACTGGAGAGGAGAATCCGACCGATAGTCGAACCTCGGATTAAGGAGGAGCAGAGTGGTTTTCGTCCCGGTCGTGGAACACTGGACCAGCTCTATACTCTCCATCGGGTGCTCGAGGGCTCATGGGAGTTTGCCCAACCAGTCCACATGTGCTTTGTGGATCTGGAGAAGGCTTTCGACCGTGTCCCTCGGGGTGTCCTTTGGGGGGTGCTCCGGGAGTACGGGGTCCGGGGCCCTTTGCTCAGGGCTGTCCGGTCCCTGTATGACCGGAGCAGGAGCTGTGTTCGCATTGCCGGCAGTAAGTCAGACCTGCTCCCAGTGCATGTTGGAGCCCGCCAGGGCTGCCCTTTGTCACCGGTTCTGTTCATAATTTTTATGGGCAGAATTTCTAGGCGCAGTCAGGGGTCAGAGGGTGTCCGGTTTGGGGACCACAGGATCTCATCTCTGCTGTTTGCAGACAATGTTGTCCTGATGGCTCCATCAAACCCGGACCTGCAACATGCACTGGGACGGTTTGCAGCCGAGTGTGAAGTGGCTGGGATGAGAATCAGCACCTCCAAATCCGAGGCCATGGTTCTCGACCGGAAAAAGGTGGGTTGCCCTCTCCAGGTGGGTGGGGAGTCCTTGCACCAAGTGGAGGGGTTCAAGTATCTCGGGGTCTTGTTCAGGAGTGAGGGAAGGATGGAGCGTGAGATCGACAGGCGGATCGGTGCAGCGGCTGCAGTGATGCAGTCGCTGCATCGACCGTTGTGGTGAAGAGGGAGCTGAGCCGAAAGGCAAAGCTCTCGATTTACCGGTCGGTCTACGTTCTGACCTCACCTATGGTCATGAGCTTTGGGTAGTGACCGAAAGAACAAGATCGCGGATACAAGCGGTCGAAATGAGTTTCCTCCGCCGTGTGGCTGGGCGCTCCCTTAGAGATAAGGTGAGGAGCTCGGCCACACGGGGGGAGCTCGGAGTAGAGCCGCTGCTCCTCCACGTCGAGAGGAGCCAGCTGAGGTGGCTCGGGCATCTGTTCCAGATGCCTCCTGGGCGCCTCCCTCGGGAGGTGTTTCAGGCATGTCCCACCGGGAAGAGGGCCCGGGGAAGACCCAGGACACGCTGGAGAGACTATGTCTCTCGGCTGGCCTGGGAACGCCTCGGGATCCCCCCGGAGGAGTTAGAGGAAGTGTCTGGGGAGGAGGAAGTCTGGGAGTCCCTGCTCAGACTGCTGCCCCCGCGACCCGGCCCCGGATAAAGGGGCAGAAAATGGATGGATGGATTTTGGATCTGTTCCATTTAATGATGATGTTTTTAGTTTGTACTTTTCTGACATTTTACATGTGATTTTAAAAGATGATGTTTATCCTGTTGGAAAGATTTAACAACAGATTTGAAATATTTATATTTAATGAAGTGGCCCTGTCGTGGCCCTGTCGTGGCTCTGACGTGGCCCTGTCGTGACCCTGTCGTGACCCTGTCGTGGCCCTGACGTGGCCCTGTTATGGCTCTGTCGTGGCCCTGTCATGGTCCTAACGTGGCCCTGTCGTGGCTCAGAAAATGGCCCCGTCGTTGCCCTGTCGTGAATCTGTCACTGCCCTGTCATAGCTCTGACGTGGCCTTGACGTGACCCTGTCACAGCTCTGACGTCGCCCTGACGTGGCCCTGTCGTGGCTCTGGCGTGGCTCAGAAGTGGCCCTGACGTGGCCCTGTCGTGGCCCTGACATGGCTCTGTCGTGGCCCTGTCGTGGCTCAGAAGTGGCCCTGGCGTGGCTCAGAAGTGGCCCTGTCGTAGCCCTGTCGTGGCCCTGTCGTAGCCCTGTCGTGGCTCAGAAGTGGCCCTGGCGTGGCTCAGAAGTGGCCCTGACGTGGCCCTGTCGTGGCCCTGACGTGGCTCTGTCGTGGCCCTGACGTGGCCCTGTCGTGGCTCTGTTGTGGCCCTGATGTGGCCCTGACGTGGCTCTGGCCCTGTCTTGGCCCTGTCTTGACTTTGATCTGTCGTGGCCCTGACGTGGCTCTGACGGGGCCCTGTCGTTGCCCTGTTGTGTCCCTGTCGTGGCCCTGACGTGGCCCTGACGTGGCCATGTCGTGGCCATGTCGTGGCCCTGACATGGCCCTGTCGTGGCCCTTTCGTGGCCCTGACGTGGTCCTGACGTGGCCCTGTCGTGTCCCTGACGTGACTCTGTCGTGGCCCTGACGTGGCCCTGTCATGGCCCTGTCCTGGCCCTGACGTGGCTCTTAAGTGGCTCAGATGTGGCCCTGTCGTGGCCCTGACGTGACTCTATCGTGGCCCTGTCGTGGCCCTGAATTTGCTCAGACGTTGCCCTGTCGTGGCCCTGTCGTGGCCCTGTCGTGGCCCTGTCGTGGCCCTGTCGTGGCCCTGTCATGGCCCTGTCGTGGCCCCGTCATGGCCCTGACGTGTTCCTGTCGTGGCCCTGTAATGGCCCTGTCGTGGCTCAGAAGTGGCCCTGTCTTGGCCCTGTCGTGGCCCTGTCTTGGCTCTAATGTGGCCCTGTCATGGCCCTGACGTGGCTCTAATGTGGCCCCGTCATGGCCCTGACGTGGCCCTGACGTGTTCCTGTCGTGGCCCTGTAATGGCCCTGTCGTGGCTCAGAAGTGGCCCTGTCTTGGCCCTGTCGTGGCCCTGTCTTGGCTCTAATGTGGCCCTGTCATGGCCCTGTCGTGGCCCTGACGTGGCCCTGTCGTTGGTCTGACGTGGCCCTCTCGTGGCCCTGTCGTGGCTCAGAAGTGGCCCTGTCTTGGCTCTAATGTGGCCCTGTCGCGGCCCTGTAATGGCCCTGACGTGGCTCTACTGTGACCCTGTTGTGGCCCTGTCGTGGCTCTAACATGACCCTGTCGTGGCCCTGTCTTGGCCCTGTCTTGGTTCAGAACTGGCCCTGTTGTGGCTCAGACGTGGCCCTATCGTGGCCCTGTCGTTGCCCTGTCGTGGCTCAGAAGTGGCCCTGACTTGGCCCTGTCTTGGCCCTGACGTGGCCCTGTTGTGGCTCTGAAGTGGCCCTGTCGTGGCTCTGAAGTGGCCCTGTCGTGGCCCTGTCGTGGCCCTGTCGTGGCCCTGTCGTGGATCTAACGTGGCCCTGTCATGGCTCTAACGTGGCCCTGTCGTGGCCCTGACGTGGCCTTGTCGTGGCTCAGAAGTGGCCCTGTCGTGGCTCAGAAGTGGCCCTGTCGTGGCCCTGTTGTGGCTCTGAAGTGGCCCTGTCGTGGCCCTGTCGTGGCTCAGAAGTGGCCCTGTCGTGGCTCAGAAGTGGCCCTGACGTGGCTCTGTCGTGGCCCTGTCGTGGCCCTGTCGTGGCTCTGTCGTGGCGCTGCCGTGGCCCTGACATGTTCCTGTCGTGGCCCTGTCGTGACTTTGATGTGACTCAAACGTGGCCCTGACGTGGCCCTGTCGTGGCCTGAATGAAATACAGGGACTCACACTTCCTCAGACCTGGGACCATCCACTGCTCTCCAGCAGGATCCAACCTGAAACACACAAGTCCAGTTTAGACCAGACCACAGACCCAGACCTGGACCAACCATGGACCAGAGACTGAACCAGGACCCAGACCTGAGAGAGTCCAGGGGGCAGTGGGGGTCGTCCCGTAGAGCGGTCAGGAGCTCTGCTGAGGGTCCTGGATGGTTGTAGCTCAGGTCTAACTCTGTCAGATGGGAGTGGGAGGAGCTTAGAGCTGAGGCCAGAGCAGCCCCGCCCCTTTCTGAGACCAGACATCCAGACAACCTAAAGACACACAGCATTACACTCATGTGGACACAAGGGACAGCATTACACTCATGTGGACACAAGGGGCAGCATTACACTCATGTGGACACAAGGGACAGCATTACACTCATGTGGACACAAGGGACAGCGTTACACTCATGTGGACACAAGGGACAGCATAACACTCATGTGGACACAAGGGGCAGCGTTACACTCATGTGGACACAAGGGACAGCGTTACACTCATGTGGACACAAGGGGCAGCGTTACACTCATGTGGACACAAGGGACAGCGTTACACTCATGTGGACACAAGGGGCAGCGTTACACTCATGTGGACACAAGGGACAGCATAACACTCATGTGGACACAAGGGACAGCGTTACACTCATGTGGACACAAGGGGCAGCGTTACACTCATGTGGACACAAGGGACAGCATAACACTCATGTGGACACAAGGGACAGCGTTACACTCATGTGGACACAAGGGGCAGCGTTACACTCATGTGGACACAAGGGACAGCATTACACTCATGTGGACACAAGGGACAGCGTTACACTCATGTGGACACAAGGGACAGCGTTACACTCATGTGGACACAAGGGACAGCGTTACACTCATGTGGACACAAGGGACAGCATTACACTCATGTGGACACAAGGGGCAGAGTTACACTCATGTGGACACAAGGGACAGCATTACACTCATGTGGACACAAGGGACAGCGTTACACTCATGTGGACACAAGGAACAGCGTTACACTCATGTGGACACAAGGGACAGCATTACACTCATGTGGACACAAGGGGCAGCGTTACACTCATGTGGACACAAGGGGCAGCGTTACACTCATGTGGACACAAGGGACAGCGTTACACTCATGTGGACACAAGGGGCAGCGTTACACTCATGTGGACACAAGGGGCAACGTTACACTCATGTGGACACAAGGGGCAGCGTTACACTCATGTGGACACAAGGGGCAGCGTTACACTCATGTGGACACAAGGGACAGCGTTACACTCATGTGGACACAAGGGACAGCATTACACTCATGTGGACACAAGGGGCAGCGTTACACTCATGTGGACACAAGGGGCAGCGTTACACTCATGTGGACACAAGGGACAGCGTTACACTCATGTGGACACAAGGGACAGCGTTACACTCATGTGGACACAAAGGGCAGAGTTACACTCATGTGGACACAAGGGGCAATGTTACACTCATGTGGACACAAGGGGCAGCGTTACACTCATGTGGACACAATGGACAGCGTTACACTCATGTGGCCACAAGGGACAGCGTTACACTCATGTGGACACAAGGGGCAGCGTTACACTCATGTGGACACAAGGGGCAGCGTTACACTCATGTGGACACAAGGGACAGCGTTACACTCATGTGGACACAAGGGACAGAGTTACACTCATGTGGACACAAGGGACAGCGTTACACTCATGTGGACACAAAGGGCAGAGTTACACTCATGTGGACACAAGGGGCAATGTTACACTCATGTGGACACAAGGGGCAGCGTTACACTCATGTGGACACAAGGGACAGCGTTACACTCATGTGGCCACAAGGGACAGCGTTACACTCATGTGGACACAAGGGGCAGCGTTACACTCATGTGGACACAAGGGACATCGTTACACTCATGTGGACACAAGGGGCAGAGTGCATCATGGGAGCGTCTCACCTGAGAGTCTCCAGTCTGCAGGGGGCGCTCTTCAGTCCAGAACACAGCAGCTCCACTCCTGAGTCCTGGAGGTCGTTGTGAGACAGATCCAGGAGTGTGAGACTGGAGGAGCTGAGGACTGAGGCCAGAGGACCACAGCTGTGAGAGGACAGTCCACAGGCGAGAAGACTGAGGACAGAGAGGGACATTAGAGACAAGAACCATGACACAAGAGTTTAAAGTGCAGATGATTTTCATGTTTCTCTAATTCTGACTCAGTTGGTCCCTGTAGTTAAATTAATCATATGTTGAGTCTTTAACATATAAATATATATATTTAACATATATAGAGAGAGAGCAGGAGACATGAGTCTGGAGCGTTTCCTAGACAACAGAAATAGAAATGGAGCTGGAGGACGTCCTTGGCGTTCTGAACGTGATACAGAGAATCTCGATGTAGTGTTTGGATAGAACATGATACAACTGTTTATGTTTTTGTGCAGCATTTTAACTGTTCAGACAAATCTGGAGCCAAAACAAAAAGAGTTTTACAAATAAAGTCTTGCTCAACATAATCAAATGATTTGTAAAAGTCCAGAAAAAGAATGAGTCTTTGTCAATATATTCAGAGTGATGGATTCAATCAAAATCAGTCTCATATTTGAGCCTTTTGGCCATGAATCCAGTTTATGTTTCATTTATTATTTCATTTAAACTGTTTTCATTCAAGTATTTGAGATAGAATTTTGTCATCAATATTTCACAATGTTTTTGTCTCCAGTTTCCAACATAAAGAGATCTTTGCCTGGTTTGGGAATAAGACAGATTGTTCTCTGCTTCAGACTTGTTCACATTTCTTCTCTCTCAAAACTAAAGTGAAAAAGCTCCAAAAGTCTCTTTTCAACTCGGATCCAAAAGTGCAGATAAAATTCCACTGTGAGACGTCACATCCAGGGGATTTAGCCTTTTTCACTGATTGAACTGCTTCAGACAGTATTTGTGTCATAAATATTGGTCAAATGCGTCTGACTCACACATAGTTATGGACTAATAATCACAAAACAAGTCATGGATCTCACATTAAACAAAAACAAACTAATTATTCATCTTTTTGCCTGTTATGGAGCTCTTTTTCCAGCTCAAGCTAAGCTAAGCGGCTAACGTTAGTGACTTTACAGCTAAGGCTTTATTCAACAGTGGTTTCTTCATAATCTGGGCTGGACAGAGCTTTTTTTAAACAGCTCTTTTGCTTCATTCAGTCGTGTTGTGTTCAGGTAAAGACCTGTCGCTGTGGTTTTTTCACACTCTCGCAATGCATTGTGGTCTCTATTGACCGCTCTAGTGACCAGCGCTGGACACTGCTTTTAAAATGGTTTCACCTTTCACTTAAATGGCGTGATCCTTAAATAGCGCCCTCTGTAGGAAAAAGTGTGGACCTTCAGATGCACTGACACTTATTCTGACAGTTTAAACAATCATTTAACAAACTGAAGGTGTTATCAGGAATTATTATTTGTCAAATCATAATCATAATCAATTTACTGGATTTTGGCCCTTGTTAACATTATGGTTGCCAGGCAACAGTTGTGGAATCATCTCTACATACGTCACATCTGTTGCTCATGTCCAACCAGGAAGTGACATTATAAACATCAGAATGGTCAAATTGGAGAAAAACAGACTAAATGTTGAGTCAAATCTTAAATATAATCATGTTCACTATGTTTATGTGAAAAGTATAATCTGACCTGTCATGTGCACTTTAAATACAGTCTGGACTCACAGGACTTTGGTGGAGGCTTTGATCACCGGCAGCAGACCCAGGAGAGCTGTCTCTGAGGCCCCATATTCCCTCAGGTCAAACTCCTCCAGGTCTGAGTCTGAGGACAGTAAAATGAAGGACAAAGCTGACCACTGAGCAGGAGAACTTATCCTGGAGAGACGTTCTCCTCTCATGTTCTCCTGTATCTCCTTCATCAGACTGAGGTCGTTCAGCTCGTTCAGACAGTGGAGCAGGTTCAGACTTCTCTCTGCAGACAGACCCTTTTCATTCAGCTTCTCTTTGATGTACTTTACTGTCTCCTGATTGGTCCCTGAGCTACTTCCTGTCTGTGTTAGCAGACCCTGCAGCAGGCTCTGATTGGTCGACAGAGACAGCCCCAGAAGGAAGCGCAGGAACAGGTCCAGGTGTCCGTTTGGACTCTGTATGGCCTGGTCCACAGCAGAGCAGTAGAAGTCTGCCTCAGACTCAGGACTCTCAGAGGAGTGTGGTGGTGACAGCAGGTTCTCTCCAGAGCTGAAGAAGGTCTGATGGACGTGAAGAGCAGCCAGAAACTCCTGCACACTCAGATGGATGAAGCAGTAGACCTTGTCCTGGTACAGGCCTGGCTCCTCTCTAAAGACCTGTGTGAACACTCCGGAGCACACTGAGGCCGCTGCAGCGTCCAGCCCACACTCGCTCAGGTCAAACTCGTAGAAGATCAAGTTTCCTTTCTGCAGCTGCTCAAAGCCCAGTTTTCCCAGAGACCGCACCATCTCCCTGGTCTCTGGAGTCCAGTGAAGGTCTGCCCCTGATCCATGGTGATACTTCATGTTCTGGACTTTGGCCTGCACCACCAGGAAGTGAACGTACATCTGTGTGAGAGTCCGGGGCAGCTCTGGTCCCTCTGTTTGTTCCAGAAGCTTCTGTATAACTGTGGAGAGGATCCAGCAGAAGACCGGGATGTGGCACATGATGTGGAGGCTGCGGATGCTCTTGATGTGGGAGATGACGGCAGTGGCCTCGTCTCTGAACCTCTTCCTGAAGTACTCTTCCTTCTGCGGGTCGGTGAACCCTCGCACTTCTGTCACCATGGAGATGCACTCAGCAGGGATCTGATTGGCCGCCGCGGGGCGCGTGGTTATCCAGATGCGTGCGGAGGGAAGCAGGCTCCCCCTGATAAGGTTTACCAGCAGCACGTCCACTGAGACGGACTCTGTGGGGTCGCTCAGGACCCGGGTTCGGCTGAAGTCCAGAGGAAGTCTGCACTCGTCCAGACCGTCAAAGATGAAGAGCACCTGGAGCTGTTGGAAGCTGCAGAGATCTTTGGATGGACTGAAGAAGTGGTGCAGCAGCTCCACCAGGCTGAACTGTCTCTCTCTGAACACATTGAGCTCTCTGAAAGTGAACGGGAACAGCAGCTGGAGCTCCTGGTGGGCCCTGCCTTCAGCCCAGTCCAGACTGAACTTCTGAGTCAGCACTGTTTTCCCCACGCCGGCCACGCCCTTCGTCAGCACCGCTCTGATTGGTGCTTTTGTCTCTTTTCTCGTTAGTTGCTTGGTCTGGTCTTCTCTTACTGGCCAAAGTCCAGCAAAAATATTTTTGAATATTAAAAGTGGTGTCTTTATTCTGTTCTTCTGTTCTGTTTGAATCGGGCAGTTGTGGTCAGGCTGTTTAAAGATGTCTTCACATGTGATGGTGGTCTCTGGAGCGGCCGCTCTCCTGGACGCACTCTCCATGTGTCTGACCTCGTGTTCCTGGTTGACCTCTGAGGCTCCGCCCTCTGTGATGTAGAGCTCTGTGTAGATCTGGGTCAGGGAGGCGGAGTCTCCTGCTTTGGCCACACCCTCAAACACACAGCTGAACTTCTGCTGCAGATGAGACTTCAGTTTATCTCCACAAACTCCAACAGTGTTTCCTGAATAAAGACACAAACAACTGTCAACTCAAGCTCCTTCTGATTTGTGAAAACTTCTTCTTCACTAAAATGTCAAATGATCTACTTTTAATTGTAAAGTTAAACAGATCAGAGCCTGGAGCTGTTCCTCAGATGGACAGTAACAGAGTTCTTACTGTCCTGCAGGCGCTGGGCCAGCTGCTCCTGGTCCATCCTCCTCAGGAAGTCCAGGGTGATGTTCAGAACCGCCTCTCTGCTGCTCGGCTCCTCCCCCTCACTCTCAGAGCATTCTGGGTAATCTGAGGCCAGGAGCCTGTGGAGCCTCTGCAGCTGCTCTTTGACAAAAGTCAGGACGTCCTCCTCCAGACGCTGGAACAGAACAATAAGAGAATAGTTTGAGTCACAGAGAGAACCTGAGGAGCGCCCCAGAGAACCCCACACATGCTGCGGCCGTGGGATACTCACCCTGAAGATGGCGTCCAGCTGCTCCTTTGGGACTGGCTCCCTGTAAAACAATAAAATCATCATCATTATTTGTTTCAGACTCATGGCCCATAAAAGAACACAATAAGACAGGAGACAAGAATAAAAGTGTCCTAAAAGACAGCTCAGTGTTTGATAAAGAGCAGTGATACTGAACAGCACTAAACCTGGGACTCACCAGCATCGCCACCAGAGAGTTCAGAGACTCATTTAGGCCACACATGAATTTATACATCAGGTTTGTCATGAGAGTGTGAAAAGTGTTGACAAGAGCCTGACAGAACAGGAGCCTGGCACTACTGGCCCTGGGCTTTTTCACCAGCATTCTGAGTCAAGTCAAGTTTATTTGTAGAGCACCTTTCATGCACACAGACAACTCAAAGTGTTTCACACAGAAAACAAGCACAAACATTTAGGACAGAGAGTGACTTATAACTTGTGTGTTCTCAGACTGCTTCATGTTAAATCACGTGCAGAGGCAGAAGAACCCTGGAGTTCACTTGAGAGGGAACTGTTTGAAAAGAACTACAGTATTCCAATAGAAGAGTTTGAGGAATGATTGTGCTCCTTGTTTCATGTGTTCAGGGGCTTTTAAGTGTTGGACAAAAGGTGAATTGGAGATAATTAATTCATTATGAATTTACAGCTTTTCTGTAACTATAGTAACTGAGAGTTTTAGAAGAGAAGTAATACATATGTGAGCTGAAGATGAGTCGTCAGAGGATTATATTAACTGTCTATCTTGTCTTTTAATGACTGTATTTTAAAATGTTAATGTTTAATCAAATAATCACTTTCTAAGCTACTGTGCATGAGGGTGTTTTATTCTGAAAAGCACAATAGCCTTTCCCAGTATAAATGCAACAGTAGCGGGTGTAAAAATACAACTCTTAATGTAAGATACTGTCCACATGCATCAGTAAGAAGCAGTTCTCTCATCACTGTAAGTTTACTGCAGATTTACAGCATTCTACATTCTGCTCTTTACCGTATAGAAACACTACTTTTTCTTACAGTGTGAGGGTTCTTTGGTCAAATGCAGCTGAAAAACAATGTGAATCATAAATCCAAATCCATCATCTACAGTGGTCCAGTTGTTAGACTCTGATGTGTTCAGTCCTGGTTCAGAACAGATGATTCTCTGAGACTCTGTACAATCTGTAGAAGACCCTGTGATCCTGTCCCACCTGAACTCATCTGTCTCACACTGAGAGCAGCTCCATTCAAACACAGGATCACTGTTTGCACTGATGAAGGATGAGCAGCAGGTGGCGCTGTCCTGAGAACATGTCCAGAGCTCTGGAGGAAGCAGCTCTTACCTCTGGTCTTCAGGAGGAGCTTCTTTAAATAATGGAGGAAGACCCTTAGAGCGGTCACTTTTCAGAGACAGAGAGCTGGGAGCAGGTCCAGGTCTGGGTCCAGGTCTGGGTTTAGACCCGGGGCCAGGTCCAGGTGGGTCCATGTTGTAGGAGCTGGAATCAGAAGAAGAGTCCATTTGAACAGAACATACAGAGATGTCTCTGATGTTCAGGAGGATTCCAGGACAAAACTACTGACACGACTTATACTAGAGCTCTGGAACGTCTGAGGAGAAGAACGTACACTTTACTTGACATTATTATCATGAGTATAAACTTATTAGTGACTCATTAATCTTGTGGGTTCATGACATCATAAACAAACCAAAGTTCCACAGGTAAAAATAGTCAAACTCACACATTTGTACAATAGTTCCTCCTGTTCCACTGAGTCACACATGAGAGCTTTACTTCTGGCTCTTCTTTTCTCTCATTTGTCATTTTCAGGTAAAACAATGAAATACAGTTTAGCAGCTCAAGGTCGAGCAGCAAATGGTGTAAATGACAGAATAGGAGTGATTGTTTCACAGCTTGTGGATAAAAGCAGTTTTTCAGTCTCTTGGTCTTGAACAGTGTGAATGGTCAGTCTGAAGGAAGAAGGGCAGGAAATAGTCCATGTCCAGGGGGGAGTGGCCCCTGTAGATGTGACTGGACTTTAAAAAAACACTTTTTCTACTTATTTTTCTAAGGACAGGGACCCTGGGACATTTGTCTAAGGACACGGGGACCATGCAACATTAGTCTAAGGACACGGGACACTGGGACATTTGTCTAAGGACACGGGACCTTGGGACATTTGTCCAAGGACACGGGATGCTGAGACAAATTATCTAAGGACAGGGGACCCTGGGACATTTGTCTAAGGACACGGGACGCTGGGACATTTGTCTAAGGACACGGGATGCTGGGACATTTGTCTAAGGACACGGGACGCTGGGACATTTGTCTAAGGACACGGGATGCTGGGACATTGGTCTAAGGACACGGACGCTGGGACATTTGTCTAAGGACATGGGATGCTGGGACATTTGTCTAAGGACACGGGACGCTGGGACATTTGTCTAAGGACACGGGATGCTGGGACATTTGTCTAAGGACACGGGACGCTGGGACATTTGTCTAAGGACACGGGATGCTGGGACATTTGTCTAAGGACACGGACGCTGGGACATTTGTCTAAGGACATGGGATGCTGGGACATTTGTCTAAGGACACGGGACTCTGAGACATCTGTCTAAGGACATGGGACATGCTTTATTACAAGGGTGCACGGTTGCAGAGCGGTTAGCGCTCTTGCCTCCTATGAAGGAGAAAATGGGTTTGATTCCTGTGTCTTTATGTCTAAGTCTGACCCTCTGGAGCACATGAACATGACAAAGCAGGAAAGAAGATCAACTTGAAGAACGTGTTTGATTGAGGAGGCAGTCGTACAGTAACAGCCCCACTCACTTTGTCTCTGTTTATCAGAGTGAAAAGAACTGTTCAGATGTCTCACCTCTGGTCTTCAGGACCAACTTCTTTAAAGTTTAGAGGAAAGTCTTTGGACCAGTCACTTTTCAGGGACAGAGAGCTGGGAGCAGGTCCAGGTCCAGGTCCAGGTCTGGGTCCAGGTCTGGGTCCAGGTCCAGGTCCAGGTCCTGGTCCAGGTCTGGGTTTAGACCCGGGGCCAGGTCCAGGTGGGTCCATGTTGTAGGAGCTGGAATCAGAAGAAGAGTCCATTTGAACAGAACATACAGAGATGTCTCCTGTTTAGAAGCTCTGTTCTCCAGATGTGGAGTTACTGTGTCTCCCTCTGCTGGTCACATGACCACATTACACTCAACTGCCTGTCACTTTGTACAAATATTCTACCTCCTTAATAGTGTATTATAAATGATTAGACTGTGATTAAAGCGGGACTATATAAAGACCTTTAAAGTCTGTAAACAAATACATTCTAAATTCCTGAACGGAGCAAAAGTTTCAGTGGAACATAATGTGATTTCACTGGAGAAACTGGGATTAACCTCAGAATATCACAAAATATGACAAATCCAGGTGTTTGAGTCAAAGTGAAAGCCTCAGAGACGTGTGAGTGACATCAGAGCTGCTTTAAACACATTTAACACTGGATTTTACAGATTACGAAAGACAAATGTATTGTTTTTAACCTAAACTAGTTGTAATCAAATACTTGAGCTGGTATGAACCAAAACCATGTTTAAAAGAGTCGACACCAGGTCCCAACAGGAGGCTTCAAACCTGTTTTACTGGATTCATATGTCAGACTTTTCTAAACATGTCGTCTAGTTTTAGACTTTAGACTTTATTGTTCCTCAGGGGAAATTTTTTTCCACAAACACAGAAGTCGTTTGACAAAAGCACAAACAGACTAAATGTCTTTAGTTTGACATGTTGAAGGTTCTAATGTGACTTCCTGGTTGGACAGATGTGACATACATTTATTTATCATTTATTTAAACAGAGGAAACTCAAAGAGAGAAACTCTTTTGGTGACGACCCGTCAAGTTAAATACAGACTAAATAAACACAGGATTTACAGATAAAATGACAATAAAACCTTCACTGAAACAATCAAAGACATTAAAGGAACACATAAAAACACAACTACACATACGATATGGGATAAAATCATGCAAAGCAAGAGCACTGGCATTGTGGGTAATCTTTTACCCGTTTGAATTAATTCAAAGGCAAACGATTATTTCATTTAAATAGTCCATTGTTCCATTATTTCATGTGTTAATCATAAGAAATACTCACTGCGTCAGCGTCGTCTCTGAACAGCTTTACTTTGACTTCCAACAGTCACGTGACCTGCACCGCACCTGTCTCTGTGACAGGTGTAGTGGCAGGTTTTTCCGGTTTGTTTTTAACACTTTGTTTCCCGTAGTCTATATTAGACAGGAAAGGACAGAGTGAAATGGGGCTGAGAGAAGGGAGGACATGCAGTAACTTGTCTGAGTCGGGATTTGAACTGGCGACGCTGCGGCTGCACTTAGAGCCTGGCATATGTGCTGAGCCTTAACCACTCCACCACCGGGCAGCACTTTCAGCTGATTTTGGATCAATAAAAACACCTGTGATTGAATAAACTCAGGACAGTTTAAAGCTTCACTGTGTTAAAAACTTTACTTTGATTATTTTCACTGTTAAAAACATAAATAAAGTCAGTGTTTGATCTATGAATTCATACGGATAATTGTATTTGTATTTTGTAAATGTTCAGCTGGAGTTTTGTGCTGATTTACGTAGTATAATTTAACTTTTAATAAATTAAAGGGGCTAATGTGTTACAGTTTGTACAGTTCTCTTGAACTGGCTCCACTTTAGCAGCATCTTTAGAGTTGATTTCCTCTGTTTGATTGTGTTTTAAAGGAGGTGTTTTGGTGCCGTTTGGACACAGGACTCACCTTCATTTCCATCTCAAACAGGTTTGTGATCAGATCTTTCTTCTAACGCTGTTCATGGCTTTATTTGTCACACGTTTTGGACACTTGTTTTATCGGCCTAAATGACGTGGTTTCAAACGGTTTGTCGAGAGTGGAAAGGAGCACGACATTATTTACAACTGAAGCATTCATTTAATTACAACATCTAGAAATGATGAGGTGAATGAACAAAGTCATGAATGAGGTTTCCATCTTAAAGGCACGGTACGTCGCCTGCTGTGAGGTCACAACAAGTCAATCCATGAATCACAACTGAGCCAGTGTTGAAATAGTCATGAACTGATTGACTCATCCAATAATCGTTAACTGCTCCATAACGAGCCACGAGCTGAAAAAAGAGCTTTTATGGCTCGGCCTGAACAGTAATTACACCAAAATGATGAAAGAATGTGTCAATGTTGATGTTTTGGGTCAAAATGACGTCCTGGAGCTTCATTTCAGCTTCATTGGGTCAAATTTTGGGCCTTTCTCGACGTAAACAACGAATCGATGAATCAAAAAAGAACGTCTGGATGAAGTGATGAGCAAAATGATGATTTCTTGCAGCCCTACTGCACTCTTACTGTTGTAGAAAAGCTCCTCCAATCACAGCTGAACCTGTGCTGAAGCTGCTCTCTGATTGGACCATCGTCTCTTGTGAAGAAAACGTCCAATTCTAACATCAACTTGTCCTTTAGGTCATGTTTCTGTCCTGAAGAATAAATGACTCTTACAGTTGTTTCCAGTCAAGGCTTTATTTGATGTGAACATGCTTACCTCGTATCTGGGCACAAAGATAGATCATGTTTGTGCACATTCATCATCTTACTCTTCCTTTTCCCGTCTGTCACATGGTTATAATCTATGAGTCCCGTAAATCCTTCACCTTCTATTTTGCACCTTTGAAATGACAATATTGAGCTGAAACGAGGCGATGAAAGAAACTAATGCTCTGACTTCCAGTTGAGAGAGAGCAGCGGATTTCTCGACATTTGTGCCAAACCTTTTACAGGACGCTGCCAAATCCTGCCAGTGTCACAGAGGAAAAACCAAAGTGGAGAACAAAGTCAACTGAGCAGCTTCAATCAAAGTCTGAACTGGACCTGGTCGCTGTGTTTTTCATCAGGTCCAAGATGGAGCTGGAACCAGAATGAATAAGGAGACAATAGCTCCAGGTTTGAGCAGAACGAAGCTGAGATGAAAGCAAAGCAAAAGCAGCTCTAATCTCTGTCCTGGACTGAGCCAGAACTAAACCAGGTCCAAAGATGCTCCAGGTTCATCTCAAGCCTTTCTTAGTGTTTTGTCCAAAGAACCAATCAAATGTGTCGAATGGACTTGGGCTTCAAAACAGACTTAAATGTGACTTATACCAGCTCAGACAGGGATTTATATTTGTGTTTGATTCATCAACATTTGATTTGTCATGACAACAACAACAACAACAACATGACAACAACATGACAACAACATGACAACAACATGACAACAACATGACAACAACATGACAACAACAGAAGAGGGAAGACGACAGGAAACAAACAAACACACACACACACACACAAACAAACAAACAGACACACACAAACAGACACAAGCACACAAACAAAAACACACACAAACACTTTAGAATTAACAAATGGATGATTATAGGTGTATTGCTCACATTGCCGCTGGTTTTGATGAAACTTCAGACTTTACACTTCAGATGGAGCGCATTCTGAGAGGAACGTTTGGTCCAGGGACACTGCACCAGACTTGATCCTGTGCACGAGGTCGCCTTCCACCAGTGTCAAACTTGTCTGGGATCTTCTTCACTTTTGTGTGTGTGATAAAAGTGAAGATGTGGCTGTGAGAATGCAGTAACACAGTGACAGAGGAGCCAAACATGAAGATATAGAATTACAATGAAGACGAGCAGGAGCTGAAGAAACATCCAGTCCACAATGTGAAAGCTGAAAGAGCATTTTGCTTTGGATTCACCCCCAGAGCATCATCAAGTTCAGTAAGTGAAACCAGAAGGAAACATAAGTCCTGGAAGCTCCACTGTGTCTGTGCGCACGGACACCGCTTCACGTCTTGTGTTTTTGTCCTTTTTAGTACATTTTCTTCCACATTTTTGCTCTTCCTTGAGTGATTTCTTAGTTCAAACGACTGTGGCAAAGGTGTATTCTTCAGACCTGGTTTAGTCCCAGTTTAGCCCTGAAACAGTCCTGTTGTACACCGGATTTAGACCTGGATTAGCCCCAGTTTAGCCCTGAAACAGTCCTGTTGTAGACCGGATTTAGACCTCAGAGACAAATCCTGTTCTTTGGAGTGAAACGTTTGAGAACCACTGCTTTAGACAACAGACTAAGATTTTCAACTCAAAACAATTCTTTATTAAACGTTCCGATCTTATTCTAGTTCTGATGAAGCTCAAGATCATTTTAAAAGTCACATTTTGTGCTGTTTTTATCCTGTTTTTTAGTATCCATACTTGAGTGATTGATGAGTATCTGCTTTTCCACTCTTTCATGACTGTAATGGTAAAGGAACACATATATTTACACTTAAGCTGCAGAAAAGTGAAAAGAGTTAGACTTTTACACCTGCAACTTCACAACTGAGACTTAAAAGAACAAGGTAGAGTTTTGTCCCTTTTAGATTTTAGAGTAAACTTAGTGATCAAATACAACTCCTCCTCCTTTTCACGTCCTCTTCTGGTTCAGGGACAGGACTTGGACTGGACTCAGGTTTTTCAGGCTCTGGAGTCGACTCCACATGAGTTGGATGAACTTTCACTGTTTTATTTTCTAGGAACAAATGTCTCGATTTGAAAATGGTTTAAGTCGACTGACACTGGACTTTTATTTTAGACTTTTCTTTTGTGTTTATTTGATCCTGTGTTTGTATTTCTTTATTAAACATTAAACTTCATTTCTGTGGCTCTCGTGTTCCTCCTCCTGCTGCATTTAGAACGTCCACAGCACAGACTCAAGATCTTTATGAAGAATAAAGAGAAGCTGAAATATTTATGGTGTAAAAGAGTCACAGAGGTCCACCAGGGGGCGCTCTCCTCAGATCCACCACAGACATAGAGTCCCCTTCACCACACAGTCTAAACCCAGGAAACAGAGGCTCAGTGAAGGAGGTGGAGCTGGAGGTGTGGAGGAGGAACAGTTTTCCATCAGAGAGAACCTCATAGAAGGACAGAGATCCAGCCTCAGAGTCCAGGAACACAGACACTCGACCTGATGAGGAGGAGGAGGAGGAGGAGGAGGAGGAGGAGGAGGAGGAGGAGGAGGAGGAGGAGGAGGAGGAGGAGGAGGAGGAGAGGGCTGTTCGCCTGTAGTTGTGATAGAAAGAGTAACCTCCATATAAGATCTTCAGTCTCCAGGACTGATCATCGCCTCCAAACACACACTCCTCACTCTTTCCTCTCCGTCTGATTCCTCTGTAACTCACTGCTACATTAATGCTCCTCCCCCTCCAGTCCACCTCCCAGTAACAGCGCCCCCTCAGGCCAGTGCAGCTCAGGACCTGACCCCAGTCTGTAAATCTGTCCTCATGATGTGGACACTGCTGCTCCTCTGTCGTCATGGTAACTGTCCGTTTGTCCTCAGACAGTTTGAGTCTTCTGTGAGCTGTGTTTGGATCCAGAGAGAACTCACAGGAATCTGAGGACACAAACACATGACATGTTTAGGATTGTAGCTCTGTCAAACTGTTCTAATCATTTAGAGACTTGTTTATAATATTTGACCTGCATCAGTTATAAAACTATGACATTTGTACATTTTATTACAAACATGTTGAATACATGTGGAATATTCAGGTCTTTATCATATTTGATAAACACAAATGTAGATTCATAAAAGTAAAAGCTCATTTTATTGTTTTCAAGAATGAACTGAAGTCTTTTTATACATTTATAAAAAGAATTGTACTGGAGCCTTAAGACTTCAGAGAAAATATTGAGCTGAATGAACGTCCTCTTGTCTGAATGTTGTTTATGTTATTTATGATTCTTTTCTATCGTTCTGAAGCTGCTTGGATTGTTCAGTCTAAATCAACTTTTATTGTCACTTTGAATATTCAAATCAAAGTTTGGGGTAAAAAGGCTAAATTAAAGCTCAATCTTTCTTTTTGATTGTAAGAAACATCAATGTTCAGTCTCGTCACAAGTCGTATAAATGACATAAAGTGTGACATAAGTTACATCAATTATGACGTCATCAAAACAGCAAAAACACAAAAGTCAAATATAAAAGGAAACAATCATAGAAAATAATAAAATACAGATTTAGGGCAAATGTTTAGAATGTTTCATATCTTTGATGTTTTTATAAATGCTTTAAGTTCAATGAGGGAAATATTGATCCTGGAGTGATTTTGAAAATGTTGCTTTTATGGATATCAAACTTTCCAAGTGGTAGAATTAGATTTACAATACGCTTCATAGATTTAATGTTTATTTCTGTGCATGTTATAATATCTTTTGTCTTTGAATAAAGTTGTAGTGAGTTTGAACAGAAAAATAGCTGGTCACATGGTTCAAAATGTGAAGGTTTATGACATAAATCAAAGAGATGATGGACAGTTTGAGTTTGTCACAGAATGTACTTTTATCAGTGATATTGTCAGATCTGGAGATGATGCTGTTACAAGGCTAAATATTGTGTAGTATTTGAAATGACTTTCTCTTTGTTTGAAACACACGATTGGAGGAGATGACCAGGCTTTTTTACACTTCATTCAATGGATTCCATTCAAAGAAGGAGATCATGGGTTCAATTCCCGGACCAGACCAATATCACATGATCTCTCTGGGTGGAGTCTGCATGTTCTCCCCGTGTTAGCGTGGGTTGTCTCTTGGTTCTCCGGCTCCTCCCACCGTCCAAAGACATGCATGTGTTAGGCAACATTGGTGACTCTAAATTGGTCGTAGTGAATGAATTTGAGAGTGAATGTTTGTCTGTCATGTCTATGTCTCTGTGTTGACCCTGCGACGAGTTGGCCACTGTCCAAGGTGTACCCCGCCTAAGGCCCGAAGTCACTGGGATAGGCACCAGTCACCCGTTACCCCTAAAGGGAACAAGCGGTAGAAGGAAGGAAGATGGATGGATAAATATTTTCTTTTTAAGTTCTAAAACATAAGATGACATCCTCTTCCTCTTCTTCCTGCAGCTTGTTGAGCCGAAGGTTCTGTCTATGTCTTTCCACTTAATTATTCTTGTCTTACCTTACCTCAGTAACCTTATTTTCTTGTTCTATCGTCTTCTTTTAACAATGTTAAGTTAATGTTTGTGTCCTGCAGTTACTGGAAAATAAACTCTTTGTGTTTGGCTTTCTCTTCAATGCTCGTTAGGTTTTCACTTGTTAGGCTCAGTTCAGAAGTCGACCCTCCAGTGGCCTCATGGGAGTGGAATTGAGTCACTTCTTCAGGTGAAGGTCGCTGGTTCGTAGAGTTCTCTCCTCAGTATCTTTTCCTCTGCTATTTTCTGTCGTGGTGGAGCCACTGTAGCCAGAAACCTGTCGTGGTTGTCTATAGTTCACCAGAGTTTAAGTGTGGAAATACCAGTGAGTCAAGAGTTCAATAGGACTTGTTTCCAGGTTCCATTTAGAGCAAACTCAGATGTTTAAGTGACTTACAAGTCCATGTTTGAGCTCATGGTGGTGGCAGCCATTTTTCCATTAACAAAGGCTAAATTTTAAAAATAAACTCAACATGAAATAACTTCCTCTTCATGTCAATTTGAAAAGTTTTTCTTTCTTTTTTCATTATATTTTAAGTTAATCATATGAACAAAGACTAAACTTGAGTCTTTTGCAGCTCAAATCTCTCACTCAGATGTTTCCTCTTTAACTGTGAAGACTTGAAGTCTGATAAAGTCACATATTGTTCATGTTTCTTTGGCCTGAATGAAATACAGAGACTCACACTTCCTCAGACCTGGGACCATCCACTGTTCTCCAGCAGGATCCAACCTGAAACACACAAGTCCAGTTTAGACCAGACCACAGACCCAGACCTGGACCAACCATGGACCAGAGACTGAACCAGGACCCAGACCTGAGAGAGTCCAGGGGGCAGTGGAGGTCGTCCCGTAGAGCGGTCAGGAGCTCTGCTGAGGGTCCTGGATGGTTGTAGCTCAGGTCTAACTCTGTCAGATGGGAGTGGGAGGAGCTTAGAGCTGAGGCCAGAGCAGCCCCGCCCCTTTCTGAGACAAGACATCCAGACAATCTAAAGACACACAGCATTACACTCATGTGGACACAAGGGACAGCATTACACTCATGTGGACACAAGGGACAGCGTTACACTCATGTGGACACAAGGGACAGCGTTACACTCATGTGGACACAAGGGACAGCATTACACTCATGTGGACACAAGGGACAGCGTTACACTCATGTGGACACAAGGGACAGCATAACACTCATGTGGACACAAGGGACAGCATTACACTCATGTGGACACAAGGGACAGCATTACACTCATGTGGACACAAGGGACAGCGTTACACTCATGTGGACACAAGGGTCAGCGTTACACTCATGTGGACACAAGGGGCAGCGTTACACTCATGTGGACACAAGGGACAGCGTTACACTCATGTGGACACAAGGGGCAGCGTTACACTCATGTGGACACAAGGGGCAGCGTTACACTCATGTGGACACAAGGGACGGCGTTACACTCATGTGGCCACAAGGGACAGAGTGCATCATGGGAGCGGCTCACCTGAGAGTCTCCAGTCTGCAGGGGGCGCTCTTCAGTCCAGAACACAGCAGCTCCACTCCTGAGTCCTGGAGGTCGTTGTGACTCAAATCGAGGAATGTGAACCTGGAGGAGCTGAGGACTGAGGCCAGAGGACCACAGCTGTGAGGGGACAGGCCATAGGCACGGAGACTGAGGACAGAGAGGGACATTAGAGACAAGAACCATGACACAAGAGTTTAAAGTGAATATGAATTTCATGTTTTTCTAATTCTGACTCAGTTGGTCCCTGTAGTTAAATTAATCATATTTTGAGTCTTTAACATATAAATATATATATTTAACATATAGAGAGAGAGCAGGAGACATGAGTCTGGAGCGTTTCCTAGACAACAGAAATAGAAATGGAGCTGGAGGACGTCCTTGGCGTTCTGAACGTGATACAGAGAATCTCGATGTAGTGTTTGGATAGAACATGATACAACTGTTTATGTTTTTGTGCAGCATTTTAACTGTTCAGACAAATCTGGAGCCAAAACAAAAAGAGTTTTACAAATAAAGTCATGCTCAACATAATCAAATGATTTGTAAAAGTCCAGAAAAAGAATCTTTATCAATATATTCAGAGTGATGGATTCAATCCAAAATCAGTCTCATATTTGAGCCTTTTGGCCATGAATCCAGTTTGTGTTTCATTTATTATTTCATTTAAACTGTTTTCATTCAAGTATTTGAGATAGAATTTTGTCATCAATATTTCACAACGTTTTTGTCTCCAGTTTCCAACATAAAGAGATCTTTGCCTGGTTTGGGAATAAGACAGATTGTTCTCTGCTTCAGACTTGTTCACATTTCTTCTCTCTTAAAACTAAAGTGAAAAAGCTCCAAAAGTCTCTTTTCAACTCAGATCCAAAACTGCAGATAAAATTCCACTGTGAGACGTCACATCCAGGGGATTTAACCTTTTTCACTGATTGAACTGCTTCAGACATTTCTAGTTTTGTTCTTGAGCTTTCACAGTCCGAACTTTTCAGAACTTGATGTTGTCTTATTCCTGACACAATTGATGAACTCTTCACTTTTAGATGCCTCATTATTTCATTTATATATGTTTTCATTCAGAAGCCCTCTATGATGACAACAAGCACAAGGCAGTTTACGTCGCCCGGATCGGCGTCACCTGGGCCCCATCCTGGAGCCAGGCCTGGGATGGGTGCTCCATGGCGAGCGCCTGGTGGCCGGGTCTTACCCCACGGGGCCCGGCCGGGCACAGCCCGAAAGAGCGACGTGGGGCCGCCCTCCCATGGGCCCACCACCCGCAGGAGGATCCATAAGGGGCCGGTGCAGAGAGATCTGGGCGGCAGTTGACGGCAGGGGCCTTGGCGACCAGATCTCCAGACACAGAGACTAACTCTGGGGACATGGAATGTCACCTCGCTGGGGGGGAAAGAGCCTGAGCTCGTGCGGGAGGTTGAGCGATACCGACTAGATATAGTCGGCCTCACCTCCACGCACAGTTTGGGCTCTGGAACCCATCTCCTCGAGAGGGGCTGGACGCTCCACTTCTCTGGTTTTGCCCGCGGGGAGAGGCGGCGGGCTGGTGTGGGCTTGCTTATAGCCCCTCAGCTCAGCCGCCACGTGTTGGAGTTTACCCCGGTGAACGAGAGGGCCGTGTCCCTCCGCCTTCGGGTGGGGGACAGGTCTCTCACTGTTGTGGCGGCCTACGGGCCGAACAGCAGTGCAGAGTACCCGGCCTTCTTGGAGTCCCTGGGAGGGGTACTGGACAGTGCACCGACCGGGGACTCCGTTGTTCTACTGGGGGACTTCAACGCCCACGTGGGCAATGACAGTGACACCTGGAGAGGGGTGATCGGGAAGAACGGCTTCCCCGATCTGAACCCGAGCGGTGTTCAGTTATTGGACTTCTGTGCTAGCCACGGATTGTCCATAACGAACACCAAGTTCAAGCACAAGGGTGTCCATCAGTGCACATGGCACCAGGACACCCTAGGCCGGAGGTCAATGATCGACTTTGTTGTCGTGTCATCAGACCTCCGGCCGCGTGGCTTGGACACTCGGGTGAAGAGAGGGGCAGAGTTGTCAACCGATCACCACCTGGTGGTGAGTTGGATCCGCTGGCGGAGGAGGAAGCCGGACAGACTTGGCAGACCCAAGCGCATTGTGAGGGTCTGTTGGGAACGTCTAGTGGTAGGGTATTCAACTCGCACCTCCGGGAGAGCTTCTCCCATGTCCCGGGGGAGGTTGGGGACATTGAGTCCGAGTGGACCATGTTCTCCGCCTCCATTGTTGATGCGGCTGCTCGGAGTTGTGGTCGCAGGGTCTCCGGTGCCTGTCGTGGCGGCAACCCCCGAACCCGGTGGTGGACACCGGAAGTAAGGGATGCCGTCAGACTGAAGAAGGAGGCCTATCAGGCCAATCTGGCTTGTAGGTCTCCGGAGGTCATCGACGGGTATCGGCAGGCCAAGCGAGCCGCGGCTCGTGCTGTCACAGAGGCAAAAACCCGGTCCTGGGAGGAGTTCGGGGAGGCCATGGAGGAGGACTATCGGTCGGCACCAAAGAAATTCTGGCAAACCGTCCGGCGTCTCAGGAGGGGGAAGCAGTGTCTCACCAACACCGTTTACGGTGCGGGTGGAGGCCTGCTGACCTCGACTGGGGATGTCGTCGGACGGTGGAAGGAATACTTTGAGGATCTCCTTAATCCCTCAGTCACGTCTTCCGAAGAGGAAGTAGAGACCGGGGACTCGGAGGCTGGCTCATCCATCACCCAAGCTGAAGTCACTGAGGTTGTTCGCAAACTCCTCGGTGGCAGGGCTCCGGGGGTGGATGAGATCCGCCCTGAGTACCTAAAGTATCTGGATGTTGTAGGACTGTCTTGGTTGACACGTCTCTGCAACATCGCGTGGCGTTCGGGGACCGTGCCTCTGGACTGGCAGACCGGGATGGTGGTCCCTCTGTTCAAGAAGGGGGACCGGAGGGTGTGTTCCAACTACAGAGGGATCACACTCCTCAGCCTCCCGGGTAAGGTCTATTCCAAGGTACTGGAGAGGAGAACCTCGGATTCAGGACGAGCAGAGTGGTTTTCGTCCCGGTCGTGGAACACTGGACCAGCTCTATACCCTCCATCGGGTGCTCGAGGGCTCATGGGAGTTTGCCCAACCAGTCCACATGTGCTTTGTGGATCTGGAGAAGGCTTTCGACCGTGTCCCTCGGGGTGTCCTTTGGGGGGTGCTCCGGGAGTACGGGGTCCGGGGCCCTTTGCTCAGGGCTGTCCGGTCCCTGTATGACCGGAGCAGGAGCTGTGTTCGCATTGCCGGCAGTAAGTCAGACCTGTTCCCAGTGCATGTTGGACTCCGCCAGGGCTGCCCTTTGTCACCGGTTCTGCTCATAATTTTTATGGACAGAATTTCTAGGCGCAGTCAGGGGTCGGAGGGTGTCCGGTTTGGGGACCACAGGATCTCATCTCTGCTGTTTGCAGACAATGTTGTCCTGATGGCTCCATCAAACCCGGACCCGCAAAATGCACTGGGACGGTTTGCAGCCGAGTGGGAAGTGGCTGGGATGAGAATCAGCACCTCCAAATCCGAGGCCATGGTTCTCGACCGGAAAAAGGTGGCTTGCCCTCTCCAGGTGGGTGGGGTGTCCTTGCCCCAAGTGGAGGAGTTCAAGTATCTCGGGGTCTTGTTCACGAGTGAGGGAAGGATGGAGCGTGAGATCGACAGGCGGATCGGTGCAGTGGCTGCAGTGATGCAGTCGCTGCATCGGACCGTTGTGGTAAAGAGGGAGCTGAGCCGAAAGGCAAAGCTCTCGATTTACCGGTCGGTCTACGTTCTGACCTCACCTATGGTCATGAGCTTTGGGTAGTGACCGAAAGGACAAGATCGCGGATACAAGCGGTCGAAATGAGTTTCCTCCGCCGTGTGGCTGGGCGCTCCCTTAGAGATAAGGTGAGGAGCTCGGTCACACGGTGGGAGCACGGAGTAGAGCCGCTGCTCCTCCACGTCGAGAGGAGCCAGCTGAGGTGGCTCGGGCATCTGTTCCGGATTCCTCCTGGGCGCCTCCCTCGGGAGGTGTTTCAGGCATGTCCCACCGGGAAGAGGCCCCGGGGAAGACCCAGGACACGCTGGAGAGACTATGTCTCTCGGCTGGCCTGGGAATGCCTCGGGATCCCCCCGGAGGAGTTAGAGGAAGTGTCTGGGGAGAAGGAAGTCTGGGAGTCCCTGCTCAGACTGCTGCCCCTGCGACCCGGCCCCGGATAAAGCGGCAGAAGATGGATGGATGGATGTTTTCATTTAATGTATACACATGGTTAGAAATGTCTTTTGGGCTTGAGTGTCATGATTTGTTTTGGTGTTAGTAGTTTTTCAGTTTTTTCCTCTGCTCCTCTTTGTTTCCCTTCTTGTTCTTCCTCTGGTTACTGCCCCTTTTGTCTCTCTGCTCACTCACAGCTGTACCTCATTGCTAATCACTGGGTGTAGTATATTAGGTGTTGGGTTTCATTTGTTCTTTGCAAGATTGTCCGTCATTGTCCTGTTAGCCCCAGCATTCGAGCAGTTTTTCTGATCCTCTGTTTTGACTTTTTGATTCTGATTCCTGCCTGACCTTCGTTATTCCTGTTTGCCGTTATCGACCCTGGACCGCCTTGTGTTTCTCCTTCTGCCTGATACCTGAGAGTGCCGTTAGCCCTTGTACCGAACCTGGAAAGGATTTTCAATTACTACTCTCGCCTGCTCTCCGACACAGCTAGATACTGGACTTGACCTTTGCCTGAAGAGTTTGTATTTTTTCTGTCTTATTTTGTATTAAAGACTGTTAAATTCTTCACCTGTCTCCCGCTCTGTAATTGGCTCCGTTCTGCTGTTCGTGACATTGCGATTTATTTATTTTTATTTTGAAGCAGATATTTTTTTCTTGTCATGTGTTTTTGTCTGTCTTCAAGTCATTTGGTCCTTGATCAGACAAAGGCCTTTTGTCATTTCACCAAATATTTGATTTATTTCTTCTTGTAGCTGTGTAATTCTAATATCTTCCTCCTCTGTTGTGTTCTCTTTTGATAGAAGTGCATTTCATTCATCCATCACCTTTTATTTCTTTGTGATTTCAGATTTTCTTGTCGTTTTTCTTGCCTGATCCTTAAACTCCATATTTCTGCTCATGATCAATCATTTCACCATTAAATACAACATTAATCAGTGAAGTTACCATATCACAAAGATCTGGTCCTGCAGTAAGGTGTTATTAAACTTATAATATGCACACATTTGATCACTTTTAATTGAATAGTTATTAACTTGTGATCTGTTAATGGAGCATAACTTGTGATCTGTTAATGGAGCGTAACTGTGACCTATTTCTGAAATGAACTGGAGAGAAACAGAAGAAGTAAACTATAAATCAGTCCTGGATTGGCCAGATCTACTTGCATTACACAAGTTTATTCCTTCATAAGTGGGTTGAAGAACCAGGAAGTAGAGCTGAGTTCTAAAACAGAATCCCTCTGTGATGTCATCAATAAGAGACTTTCCATCCAAAATGCAGGGACAATTTACAAGTAACTGGCTGCGTCTGAAAGTCTGTAAAACTCCAATAAAATGTATTTGTGTCATAAAATTCCGGTGATATTCCGGTGAAGTCACTTAGGGACAGCAGCGTCTTGATTTTCACAGAGACCTGGTTAACAGCAGAAATGCCAGACTCTATTGTAGGTTTGGACAATTTTCATCTGCTGCGGGCGGACAGAACGAAAGAATCCGGGAAGAAAAGAGGAGGCGGTCTCGCGGTGTATGTGAACACGAGCTGGTCCAAACCCGAACACTGCACAGTGAAGGAGCAGCTATGTAGCAAGGATATTGAACTATTGGCTATTGGCATGAGGCCATACTATCTGCCCCGGGAGTTCTCACATGTGATTTTGATCGCAGTCTATGTGACCCCGTCTGCCAATGCTGAAAATGCTTGTGAAGCACTGCTCTCCTGCACTTGTAGGCTGCAAACACAGCATCCACAGGCTCTCTTCCTCATCTCTGGTGACTTTAACCACGCTTCTCCCTCTTCTGTCCTACCAACATACACCCAGTATGTTACCTGCCCCACCAGAGAGAATAGAACATTGGACTTGTTTTTTGCCAACACCAAGGAGGCTTATTCCTCTTCCCCCCTCCCTCCCCTGGGCAGCTCGGACCACAACCTTGTACATCTGAGGCCTGTGTATGAACCCATCGTGCGCAGGCAGCCTGTGGTGTCCCGTGAGGTGAGGATGTGGTCTGCTGAGAGTGAGGAGGCTCTGAGGGACTGCTTCAGCACCACTGTCTGACTGACTGAGCTTTATGACCCACATGGGGAGGACATCAACACCATCACAGAGTGCATCACGGACTACATCAACTTCTGTTTTGAGAACATTGTTCCCTCCCGGACGGTGCGGTGTTTTCCAAACAACAAGCCATGGATTAACCGTGAACTGAAGGCTCTGCTGAAGGAGAAGAAGAGAGCCTTCAGGTCAGGGAACAAGGAGGAGCTGAGGACTGTGCAGAAGGAGCTGAGGAGGAAGATCAGGCAGGCTGAGGCCGGCTACAAGAGGAGGATGGAGGAGCAGCTGCAGCAAAAGAACATTCAGGGAGTGTGGAGGAGCCTGAAAACCATCTCGGGCTTCAAAATCCCCCCTGCCCAGACAGAGGGGGATCTACAGTGGGTGAATGATTTAAATGCTCACTTCTTGAGGTTTGATCGGTCACCCGCCCCTCCCCCTGCACAGCTGCATGCTCCCTCTTCCACAGCTGGACAATGCCCTGCATCTGTTCCTCTTCGCTTATCTGCCCCGGACCATCAGCTCCCCACTTCGCCTGGACTCACCCATCCCCCCAGCACACGGTCCCCCTGCCAACCACTGACTGTCACAGCAGCACAGGTGAGGAGTGAGCTGAAGAGGATTAAAGTGAGGAAGGCAGCAGGACCTGATGGCATCAGCCCCAGGCTCCTTAAGTCCTGCGCAGATGAACTGTGTGGAGTTATGGAGCATGTCTTCAACATGAGCCTGAAGCTGAGGGTGGTACCACAGGTCTGGAAGACCTCCTGTCTGGTACCTGTGCCTAAGACACCGCGCCCCAAAGACCTCAACAGCTTCAGGCCAGTGGCTCTCACGTCCCACCTGATGAAGACACTGGAGCGGCTGGTCCTGGACCACCTCCGCTCCACCATGAGCTCAGCCATGGACCCGCTGCAGTTTGCATATCGGTCTGGCATCGGAGTGGAGGACGCCGTCATCTCCCTGCTGCACCGCTCTCTCTCTCACCTGGAAAAGCCTGGCAGCTCTGTGAGGATCCTGTTCTTCGATCTCTCCAGTGCCTTCAACACCATCCAGCCACTGCTCCTGAGGGACAAGCTGGAGACGGCTGGTGTGGAGTATGACCTGGCAGAGTGGATCCTGGACTACCTCACAGACCGACCCCAGTTTGTGAGAGCCCGGAACTGTGTGTCTGACACTCGGACCTGCAGTGTGGGGGCGCCCCAGGGCACTGTCCTCGCGCCCTTTCTCTTCACCCTTTACACTGCAGACTTCAGACATGACACGGACAGCTGTGTCCTGCAGAAGTTCTCTGACGACTCTGCCATCATCGGACTCATCACGGACGACGATGACGCGGAGTACAGAGGACTGGCGCAGGACTTTGTGGACTGGTGTCAGCGGAACCACCTCCTCATCAACGCGGGGAAGACCAAGGAGATGGTGGTGGATTTCCGCAGACGCCACCCCACTGCCCCCTCACCAGTGAACATCCAGGGACGGGACATTGAGAGAGTGGACTCATACAAGTACCTGGGTGTTCATCTGAACCACAAACTGGACTGGACTCATAACACAGACGCACTGTACAGGAAGAGCCAGAGTCGGCTCTACCTCCTGAGGAGACTCAGGTCTTTTGGAGTGACAGGGCCACTCCTGAAGACCTTCTACGACTCTGTGGTGGCATCGGCCCTCCTGTACGGTGTGGCCTGCTGGAGCAGCAGCATCACAGAGAGGGAGAGGAGGAAGCTGGACAGAGTCATCAAGAAGTCCAGCTCCGTCCTGGGCTGTGCTCTGGACTCGGTGCAGGAGGTGGGGGACAGGAGGGTCCTGGCTAGATTCACATCTATGCTGGACCATGAGTGTCACCCCCTGCAGGACACTCTCTCCGCTCTGGAGAGCAGCTTCAGTGAGAGACTGATCCACACTCGATGTGCGAAGGAAAGGTTCCGTAGGTCTTTCCTTCCTGCTGCTGTCAGACTTTATAACAAAAATTGTTAGTACTGAACACTCGCAATACTGACCTAACCTAATACTGATGTGCAATTCTGTCATATGTGCAATTGCTGTTGGAAGTCATGTGCAATTCATGTAAAATTCATGTGCAATCTATGTGCTGTCGTGACACATATTCATGTGCAATTACTGTCGTGATCACATGCAATGGTATTTATGTATTTATTTATTTGTCTATGGCAGTTTTTTATTTATTTATAGGAGATCTTCTACTGAAAGTGTTTTTCAGACTTCCTATAAGTGATCTGTTCTTCTGTATCTACCTCTGGATCTTCCTGCGTTGCACCAATGAAATTTCCCCATGTGGGACAATAAAGGAATATCTTATCTTATCTTATCTTATCTTATCTTACTTCCGGTGAGTGTACGGCGTTTTCAGAGATGTTTGTTCTTAGAGCTTTTTATCAATTAATCCACAAGTTATACACACTATTTACACATCATATACACAAAAGTGAAAGTTTGATTGCTCTGCAAACAATCCGGAGCCTCAAACCGCTCTGTATTTCGTGGATTAAAAGCCTGAACTACATGAGCGTAGCCTAGCCGCTAGTGTCATGGCTGGATCTACCTTTACCTGTTTAAGTTGTCATATGTCGAGTCAGAACCCTGGCTCCTTCTCTGATGATAGGTGCGTGAAGTGCAGTGGTAGTTTTGGAGGCCAGGGTTACGGAGTTAGAAGCGCGGATCCGCTGTTTTGAGGAGCTTAAGTCCAGCTATAGTCAAGTATTAGCTCTAGGTCTACCGGACCGCGCTTTAGGGCGTAGCATTAGCATTAGCAGTAGCAGTAAGGCCGAGCTCAGCCCCTCAGTGCAGCCAGGACTAGACCAGGAACAGAATAGGGACCAATTTGTGACAGTTCGGAGGGGGCAAAGCGCTAAACGCCGAACCTTAGAGCACCGTGAGCTTCTCGTCTACAATAGGTTTTCTCCACTCAGCGATCACACGCCCATGGAACAGACTAGAGAAACTCTTTTAATTAGGAGTTCTATAGTCAGAGACGTGAAGCTGCCAGCTGCTAGCGTTAGGTGTTACCCGGGGGCCAGAATGGGTGACATCGAAGGAAATCTTAGCCTCCTAAAGCAGAGTAGGCAGAATTTCCGTTGAGTCGTGATACACGCAGGCGGTAACAACGCCCTGAGACAATCAGAGGTACTCAAAGTTCAAGTAGCTGCGGTGACTGAATTGGTCGAAGTCGATGTCAGACACTGTAATATTTTCTGGTCCTCTGCCCAATCGGATCAATACTGAATTGTACAGCCGTCTTTCAGCATTCAACAGCTGGTTATCTAGATGGTGTCCTCAAAACAACGTAGTCTTTATTGATAACTGGAGTGCGTTTTGGGGAAAGCCCGGGCTCATACGCAGGGATGGCATCCATCCGACTTTGGAGGGTACATCCCTTTTAGTTCGGAATTTGACCGATAGTCTTAGTCGTGTTAAGTGACCATCTAGGGATGAGTCCCGGGCGCAGAGCAGCAGTGTAGGACGCTCCTCTGTCGCTGAACTCTCGCCCGCTCTGTCATATGTGAAGTGTTCAGATTTAAGACAGATAGAGACTGTGTGTGTCCCTCGTGTCCCTCGTACAAATAATGCCAAAAAGTCACATCTCAGAAAAAATATTTCAGGCGTCAGACCAAATAACTTAAGGATAATAACAATCACAAATGACACAAATATACAACTGAATAAACACGTAAAATATGGACTGCTAAACATTAGAGCAATTTCCTCCAAATCGCTTTTAGTTCATGAATTAATTAGTGACTATAACATAGATCTTCTAGCTCTAACTGAAACGTGGCTTCAACAAGACGATTATGGCAGACTAAATGAGTCCACCTCACCCACCCATGTTAACTTTCAGACCGCCAGGAGCACAGGCCGAGGTGGTGGTGTGGCTGTGATGTCACACTCAAGCCTACTTATGAGCCCTAAAATTAACAATACATTTCACTTTTTTGAAAGCCTCATGCTGTCAATCACATGTCCAAATATGAAAAACCAAAAAGGAGTTTTGTTCATAGTTATCTACCGACCTCCTGGTCCCTACTCAGAGTTTTTAACAGAGTTTTCTGACTTTATATCAAACTTAGTACTAGCCTGGGATAAAATAGTTATAGCTGGAGACTTTAATATCCACGTGAACATGAGTGATGACGCTCTCAGTAATGCCTTCAGCGCCTTGTTAGACAGCATTGGTTTCACTCAAAATGTAAATAAACCAACTCACACTCATAAGAACACTCTGGATCTTGTCCTAACGTATGGAATAGAGATTAGTGACCTCATTGTCTTCCCTCAAAACCCTATATTGTCAGATCATTTCCTGATTACCTTTCAGTTTATTATTAAAGATCATCCAGCCCCACAGAATAAAGTTATAATGAAAAGGACAATATCTGAAGAATCCATCTCAAAATTCAAAGAAATAATAGAGCCAATATTCAGTTACATGTCATGTGATCATGTCATGTGATCACGTCATGTGATCACGTCATGTGATCCTGCTGAGAACAGTTTCAGTCCCAGTATAAGTGATCAATTTGTCGACCTGACCATGAATTCTCTGAAGTCTGCTCTTGACGTTGTAGCGCCGTTAAAACAGAAGGTTATTAGGCCAAAGCGCGCCTCCCCATGGTACAACCAAGAACTGCGTTCACATAAACAAAGAGTTAGATAATAGGGATAATAGGGATTATTTCGTCGCTCTCACACAGAATAATCCCTAAAAGCATGGAAAAGTTGCCTGCTGTCCTATAAGCAGGTTCTGCGTAAGGCCCAAACCAGATACTATTCAAATCTAATGGAAGTCAACAAAAGTAACACTAAATTTCTTTTCAGCACTGTAGCTAGGCTAACAAACTGTCACAGCAGTAGAGCCCTCAATCCCAGCTTCTCTCAGCTCTGACGATTCCCTCCTATTTTTTAACAATAAAATAAAAACAATCAGAGTAAATAAATTAGATGAAATTACCCCCGCTATTAGCCCTGAACAAGCCCAAGCTGTAAATCAAACGTCCCATATAAATCCACCAGTAAATTTAGAAAGGTTCACAGCTGTTGATCAAGCAGAGATAACTTCAGCCATTATGTCCTCTAAAAGTTCCACTTGTGTCCTAGACCCCATGCCAAGCAGACTCCTCAAAGACATTCTCCCCCTAATTATAGACCCTATTCTAAAATATAATAAATACTTCACTGGAAAGTGTTTATGTTCCACAGTCCTTCAAACATGCAGTCATTAAACCTCTTCTGAAAAAGCCTAACCTAGATCCCGACCTATTGGTAAACTACAGACCTATCTCAAATCTTCCCTTTGTCTCTAAAATCCTTGAAAAAGTTGTAATAAAACAGCTTTGTCGCCACCTGCAGGACAATAACTTATTTGAAGTTTTCCAGTCAGGGTTCAGAGCCCACCACAGCGGGGTTCAGAGCCCACCACAGCACTGAAACTGCACTAGTTAAAGTCACAAATGATTTGTTATTAGCCGCTGACAATGGTCTGGTCTCAAACCTAGTTCTGTTGGACCTCAGCGCAGCTTTTGACACCATTGACCACAACATTTTACTGCAGAGGTTAGAATGTGATGTAGGTGTTGGAGGAGCAGCCCTCAGCTGGTTTAAATCCTATTTATCTGATAGGGACCAATTTGTTAATGTAAACCAGAGCTCCTCACCTTGCTCTAAAGTAATTTACGTTGTGCCACAGGGATCAGTACTCAGTCCAATTCTGTTTACTCTTTATATTCTGCCGTTAGGCAACATTATCAGAAAGCATGGCATTAACTTCCACTGCTATGCAGATGACCCTCAGCTGTATTTATCAATGAAACCTGATCAGAGCGAGCAAGTAGACAGACTTAGTACTTGTGTGAAGGAGATGAAAACCTGGATGACACTTAACAACCTGCTTCTTAACCCTGAAAAAACCAAGGTCATTGTGCTTGACCCTAAGCATCTTCGAGACGCTCTATCTGAGCAGATAGTCACACTGGACAATGTTAGTGTAGCCTCCAGTTCTACTGTAAAAAACCTTGGAGTCTTATTTGACCAGGAGCTCTCATTTAAAGCCCTTATAAATCAAGCTTGTAAAACAGCCTACTTCCATTTCCGCAACAAGAGCCAAAATCAGAAGAATCCTGCCTAAAAGCGATGCTGGAAAAACGTATCCATGCATTTGTAACGACTAGATTAGACTACTGTAACTCCCTGCTCGCAGTGTGTCCTAAAAGCTCCATAAAAAGCTTTCAACTGGCTCAAAATGCAGCAGCAAGATTGCTAACAGGAACTAAAAGAAGAGAGCACATTACGCCGGTGCTGGAGTCTCTTCACTGGCTCCCCGTCGAGTTTAGAATCAAATTTAAAATTCTGCTCCTGACCTACAAAGCCATAAATGACATGACCCCATCCCACCTCAAAGATGCTATAGAACCATATCATCCAAACAGAGCTCTCAGAATGCCGGCCTTCTGGTGGTCCCAAGAGTCTCTAAAAGTACTGTAGGAGGTAGAGCGTTTAGCTACCAAGCGCCTGTGTTATGGAATCAGCTCCCGACCCATGTTAAATATGCTGACACAGTCTCTTCATTTAAGTCCAGGCTTAAAACGTTCCTATTTGAAATCGCTTATGGTCAGGCCAGTTAGGGACAGAAATATAAACCCACAGCTTTAGCTATGCTGCCCTAGCAGCAACTGTGCTGAGGGAAGTATGGCAGCTTGAGCACTATCCTCTTCTTCTGACTACTTATTCTATCAAACAATATTTAATTTTTAATTCCACTTGCAAACTGTTCACCGCCTTCTTTTTCTTTCTCCCACTCCTGAGGACCTGTGGACCCAGATGCCCCTCTCCTGGTGAAGTGGCCCCTGCCCCGTGTGGACGGTCCCTCATCTGCCTGAAGAGTGGGTCCAGCTCGACTGAGGGTCCCTCATCTGCCTGAAGAGTGGGTCCAGCTCGACTGACGGTCCCTCATCTGCCTGAAGAGTGGGTCCAGCTCCAGTCTCCCTCGCGTCCGTCCGTCCGTCTGTGAGAGTCAGATCTCTCCTTCACTCTGGAACTCCTCCAGGTTTCTACTTTTTCCCAAGGAGGTTTTTTGTAGTGTTTCCTGGCCGAGAGGGAGGGTCTAAGGACAGAGGACCCTGGGACATAGTCCCTCACCACCACAGAGATTGTTTGACTCCATCGCCACCACAGACATTGTTGATTCATTTTTTACTGTGGCCCTCAGTGGCAACTGTTGTTGTGAATATGGGCATTACAAAAACTACCTGCTTCTTAACCCTGAAAAACCCAAGGTCATTGTGCTTGGCCCTAAACATCTATGAGATGCTCTATCTGAGCAGATAGTCACACTGGACAATGTCAGTGTAGCCTCCAGTTCTACTGTAAGAAACCTCGGAGTCTTATTTGACCAGGAGCTCTCATTTAAAGCTCATATAAATCAAGCTTGTAAAACAGCCTATTTCCATTTGCACAACAAGAGCCAAAATCAGAAGAATCGCGATGCTGAAAAACGTGTCCATGCATTTGTAACGACTAGATTAGACTACTGTAACTCCCTGCTCGCAGCGTGTCCAAAAAGCTCCATAAAAAGCTTTCAACTGGTTCAAAATGCAGCAGCAAGATTACTAACAGGAACTAAAAGAAGAGAGCACATTATGCCAGTGCTGGAGTCTCTCGTCACTGGCTCCCCGTCGAGTTTAGAATCAAATTTAAAATTCTACTCCTGACCTACAAAGCCTAACGGCTAACGTTGGTGACTTTACAGCTAAGGCTTTATTTAACAGTGGTTTCTTCATAATCTGGGCTGGACAGAGCTTTGTTTAAACAGCTCTTTTGCTTCATTCAGTCGTGTTGTGTCAAGGTAAAGACCTGTCGCTGTGGTTTTTCACACTTTCACAATGCATTGTGGGCTATATTGACTGCTATAGTGACCAGCGCTGGACACTGCTTTTCAAATTGTTTCACCTTTCACTTAAATGGCGTGATCCTTAAATAGCGCCCTCTGTAGAAAAAGTGTGGACCTCCAGATGCACTGACACCTTTTTCTGACAGTTTAAACAATCATTTAACAAACTGAAGGTGTTATCAGGTATTATTATTTGTCAGATCATAACTATTGTGTCATTTATATGAATTTTGGCCCCTGTTATCATTATGGTTATCACAAAAGTTGTGGAATTATCTTTACATACGTCACTTACATAACATTATAAAACTGGAGAAAAACAGACTAAACGTTGAGTCAAATTTTAACTATAATTATGTTCACTATGTTTTAGTGAAAAGTATAATCTAACTTGTCATATGCACTTTAAATACAGTCTGGACTCACAGAACTTTGGTGGAGGCTTTGATCACCGGCAGCAGACCCAGGAGAGCTGTCTCTGAGGCCCCATATTCCCTCAGGTCAAACTCCTCCAGGTCTGAGTCTGAGGAGAGTAAGAGGAAGGACAGAGCAGACCACTGAGCAGGAGAACTTATCATGGAGAGCTCTCTATCTCTCATGTATCTCTGTATCTCCGCCATCAGACTGAGGTCATTCAGCTCGTTCAGACAGTGGAATAGGTTCAGAATTCTCTCTGCAGACAGACCCTTTTTATTCAGCTTCTCTTTGATGTACTTTATTGTCTCCTCATTGGTCCCTGAGCTACTTCCTGTCTGAGTCAGCAGACCCTGCAGCAGGCTCTGATTGGTCGACAGAGACAGCCCCAGAAGGAAACGCAGGAACAGGTCCAGGTGTCCGTTTGGATTCTGTAAGGCCTGGTCCACAGCAGAGCAGTAGAAGTCTGCCTCAGACTCAGGACTCTCAGAGGAGTGTGGTGGTGACAGCAGGTTCTCTCCAGAGCTGAAGAAGGTCTGATGGACGTGAAGAGCAGCCAGAAACTCCTGCACACTCAGATGGATGAAGCAGTAGACCTTGTCCTGGTACAGGCCTGGCTCCTCTCTAAAGACCTGTGTGAACACTCCGGAGTACACCGAGGCCGCTGCAGTGTCCAGCCCACACTCGCTCAGGTCACACTTGTAGAAGATCAGGTTTCCTTTCTGCAGCTGTTTAAAGGCCAGTTTCCCCAGAGACCGCACCATCTCCCTGGTCTCTGGAGTCCAGTGAAGGTCTGCTCCTGATCCCTGGTGATACTTGATGTTCTGGATTTTGGCCTGCACCACCAGGAAGTGGGCGTACATCTGTGTGAGAGTCCAGGGCAGCTCTGGCCTCTCTGTTTGTTCCAGAAGCTTCTGTATAACTGTGGAGAGGATCCAGCAGAAGACCGGGTTGTGGCACATGATGTGGAGGCAGCGGATGCTCTTGATGTGGGAGATTACGGCTGTGGCCTCGTCTCTGAACCTCTTCCTGAAGTACTCCTCCTTCTGCGGGTCGGCGAACCCTCGCACTTCTGTCACCATGGAGACGCACTCAGCAGGGATCTGATTGGCCGCCGCGGGGCGCGTGGTTATCCAGAGGCGAGCGGAGGGAAGCAGGCTCCCCCTGATGAGGTTTACCAGCAGCACGTCCACTGAGACGGACTCTGTGGGGTCGCTCAGGACCCGGGTTCGGCTGAAATCCAGAGGAAGTCTGCACTCGTCCAGACCGTCAAAGATGAAGAGCACCTGGAGCTGTTGGAAGCTGCAAGGATCTTTGGATGGACTGAAGAAGTGGTGCAGCAGCTCCACCAGGCTGAACTGTGTGTCTCTGAGCACATTGAGCTCTCTGAAAGTGAACGGGAACAGCAGCTGGAGCTCTTGGTGGGCCCTGCCTTCAGCCCAGTCCAGACTGAACTTCTGAGTCAGCACTGTTTTCCCCACGCCGGCCACGCCCTTCGTCAGCACTGCTCTGATTGGCTCTGGTGAATGTGGGCGGGCTTTAAAGATTTCTTCACATGTGATGGTTTTCTCTGGAGCGGCCGCTCTCCTGAACTTGCCCTCTATGTGTCTGATCTCATGTTCCTGGTTGACCTCTGAGGCCCCGCCCTCTATGATGTAGAGCTCTGTATAGATCTGGGTCAGGGGGACGGAGTCCCCTGCTTTAGCCACGCCCTCAAAAACACAGCTGAACTTCTGCTGCAGATGAGACTTCAGTTTATCTCCACCAACTCCAACAGTGTTTCCTGAATAAAGACACAAACAACTGTCAACTCAAGCTCCTTCTGATTTGTGAAAACTTCTTCACTAAAATGTGAAATAAACTACTTTTAAAGGTCCCATTACATGCAAAATCGACTTTTCAGAGCTTTTAACCTTCTTACATTGCTATTTGTGCTTCATATATGTACCCAGAGTGTTTTTTTTTATTGATTCCCGCAGTGTTTAGCTATATTACAGACTATCTCCTTTCCTCGAATCTCCAAACTGACGGGCGGTGGGGCAAGCACGCGTTACCATCCCCCCTCACCCTCCCCCCTCCGCCTCCCACCTGCCGCCTCCCGCTCCCTTGCCCCCGGCTCCGCGCTGCTGTCTCCCTACAAGCCCATTCCGGAGTTTTTCTGCTTCGATTTACGACGAAACACGGTTCAAAGAGGCCCAAGACGTCATTAATGATATCGCACTCTTTACTATTATCACAATGGTGAAGTTTTATGTGGCAGTTGATGCAGCAACTGGGAAAATAAACGGAGAGAAGTTCTATCCGATACCGAAAAACCAGGAAATAAGAGCGCTATGGACATAAGACTTTTATATATATATGTGGCGCAGCAGCCCTAATGCCGGTACATGTCGGCCTCGGTGAAACTGAGATAAACCCCCAAAAAAATTTTTTTTTTCAAATGTGTGATTCTCGTTTTTTTGCAGAATGTGCTAGTTGAAGTTATGAATAAGCCCCTGTGTGCTTCAGATAAAACTATTGGTTGTCTTAAACGTATACATTAAGCTGTTAAAAATGTGGAGTTTTCGGGTCTTTTTCCTGCTCTCCTGGGGGGCGTCACCTTTTTCTAGCCAACGTATTGTTTACATTTTCCACCAATCAACCGTGATCCGCATGGCTACAGCTGCGTGCTCTGTTTTCCTCTCATTACTCCAGACCGTCTGCAGAGCACAGTCTTCAGAGCTTACATTTCCTGGACTACATTGCAATGGAACTGTTTACTCCGGTACACTTTTACTTTACTACTAAATTATTGCTTTAACGCTGTGTTTCAAGGCGGTCTCGTGATCACTTTAGAATCTTACTTGTCTGCTCCGGTGGAGCTAATGCTAAGCTAACATGTTGCTTCAGTGCACTCTGCAATACGGGCTTAATGTGACTACTTGCTGTTATCACCATGTTATCGGGTTATTTTTCGGCGTGGGTTGGCCCTAATCCTTTTTTTCCCCTTTTCAGAATTGGCAAAGACACCCTGACTGACATGACCTGTCTCTACGTGAAGTCTGCTAAGGAGCGTGGTAAGTGTAAAACATTATTTTGGTGATTTTCATGTTTTAATGATTAGAGTATAATTAACCATAAGCAACATCTGTTTTTCAGGTGAGCCTGCAGTTTGTACATCAAGCTTCAGATCACTGTGGAAACAGCTTCTCCCACACATCAGAAGCTGCAGGCCACGCACAGATCTCTACAACAGAATCTAATGTGCTGTCTTTCGGACCCTCACCGCCAGCAAGCAAAGACATCAGGATGCATTACAGCTTTGACTTTGCACAGCAGGTACTAATAATAGTGATAATGCAGAATAGCAATTATAGAGAGATATACGTCTTAATCAAATGTCATATGTATTAATCTAATCTCCTTTCTCTCTCTCTCTGTCTACTACAGATATACTTTCCGTCCAACCCTCTGCAGCCGGGGCCAAGCTTCACTACACCAAATTCTCCCCTGATTGCGGCTTTGGACTTATCAAGCGAGCATACATGAAGACCAGGGTTGACACTTTGGAAGACATCGCTGAGGTTAGTTTATATTATTTGACTACTGTAATGTGTAAACATTAGCCTGGCAAAACGTCAGTGCTGCTCTCTGCTTAAGATATGTTTCTTCTGTTCTCATTTTTTTACATTGTCGCCCTTGTCATCAGGTAGTGGAAAACAGCTCTCCTGAGTCTCACCTCAATATCCCACAGCTTGTTGGAACGGCGGATGGCAAAGTGTTTGTCAAGAACTTGGACTGGCAGAAGCATCTGAGTCCCTTCTTCAGACGGCTTCCAAAGATCAAGAGTTATCAGCACTTCAGGTATTTATATTGAAACTCTCACATTGTGTTAAAAAAGTGTGAAAGAGTGTTTTATGTGAAATAGTTAGCCATTTCTTAAATGTCCTGTTATTTGTTTACAGCTTTGATGCCAAGAGCCGAGAGTCACAGCACAGAAGAGTGCACAGACGAAGAAGAGGATGAAGATGTGATCTCTGATGTAATTGGACTCTGGTGGTGTACATATCATATCTATTATCTCATATCTCATATATTCAAAGCCATGGACCCGTTGCAGTTCGTATACCTGGCCCTGGCATCTGTTTATAAGAGTTCTTCTATTGAGAGTGTTTTTTAAACTTCCTATAAGTCATTTGTCCTTTCCCCCTGTATCTACTGCGTTGTAACATTAAAGGCTCTTATCTTATCTTTTGTTGTTTGTGTTGAATCATTCAGTGCACCATTGTTGGTGAATCACCTGTGAATTATGTTTATCGACAAATGCAATGAACCCTATTCTCATTCTAATTCTTTGATTCTATTCAGGGCCTTTTGTAATCCAAGTATTTCCATTTTAATATAGTAACTTCTAATTCTGATTCAAGTCCAGTTACCATCAATAACAACACTCCTCTTGAGTCTTCAGTGACAGCTGTAGGGGGAAGGTGGTGTCAGTGTGACAGGGGGGAGGGCTTATCTCAATGAGATGCAAATGAGCCCCGCCCCCTGTGACTCTGGGCTCACTCCGGTGAGAAACTTTGAGCCCCGTTTTCTCAGTGAATGGGTTTGAGAGTTGTATACATTCAAATGACCACAACTTACTCAAATATTATCAGATCTACATGAGTGAGACATCATTGGAAAGCTTTGAATTCACACTTTCAGAATCTGTGAATAACTTTAGCCACGGTCAGTCACATATATATATATATATATATATATATATATATATATATATATATATATATATATATCTATATCTATATCTATATCTATATCTATATCTATAGATATAGATATAGATATAGATATATATATATATATATATATATATATATATATAGATATATATATATATATATATATATATATATATATATATATATATATATATATATATATATATCTATCTATCTATCTATCTATCTATCTATCTATCTATCTATATATCTATATATCTATATATATATATATATATATATATATATATCTATATATATATATATATATCTGAGACTACGTCACGGGTCGGGCGGGGGAGCCAGATCGCTCTTCGCAAGGGTGGGGGCGAATATCAAACCAAGCCGTTTGCATTTCCGGGTTGGTGAGGGGGTCCAAGGTCTGGGTGATATTTCTTAACTATTATGTTAAGGGTGTTGCACAACCCTTATTATTATCAATTATACACTTAGGATAGACTACGAAACGTGAAAAAAAGCATGTTATGGCACCTTTAATAGTAAAGTTAAACAGATCAGAGCCTGGAGCTGTTCCTCAGATGGACAGTAACAGAGTTCTTACTGTCCTGCAGGCGCTGGGCCAGCTGCTCCTGGTCCATCCTCCTCAGGAAGTCCAGGGTGATGTTCAGAACCGCCTCTCTGCTGCTCGGCTCCTCCCCCTCACTCTCAGAGCATTCTGGGTAATCTGAGGCCAGGAGCCTGTGGAGCCTCTGCAGCTGCTCTTTGACAAAAGTCAGGACGTCCTCCTCCAGACGCTGGAACAGAACAATAAGAGAAGAGTTTGAGTCACAGAGAGAACCTGAGGAGCACCCCAGAGAACCCCACACATGCTGCGGCCGTGGGATACTCACTCTGAAGATGGCGTCCAGCTGCTCCTTTGGGACTGGCTCCCTGTAAACAATAAAATCATCATCATTTCTTTGTTTCAGACTCATGGTCCATAAAAGAACACAATAAGACAGGAGACAAGAATAAAAGGGTCTAAAAGACAGCTCAGTGTTTGATAAAGAGCAGTGATACTGAACAGCACTAAACCTGGGACTCACCAGCATCGCCACCAGAGAGTTCAGAGACTCATTTAGGCCACACATGAATTCATACATCAGGTTTGTCATGAGAGTGTGAAAAGTGTTGACAAGAGCCTGACAGAACAGGAGCCTGGCACTACTGGCCCTGGGCTTTTTCACCAGCATTCTGAGTCAAGTCAAGTTTATTTGTAGAGCACCTTTCATGCACACAGACAACTCAAAGTGTTTCACACAGAAAACAAGCACAAACATTTAGAGTGGAAATAGTTGTAAAATAAGAGTGAAAATTGCAGGTGTTGCACCAGCGGTGAAAGTAGGAACCATAAACCAGGTCAACACATCTGCATCTGACACACTTCCAGCAGAGAACTGACCTGTCTCAGCTCAGAGTTTAACTATGGGCTTTAGACTGTTGTGTCACGAGGACCTCACTAGTCCACAGGGGGCAGTGTAGAGCCAGTCCAGCTCTGTGTTCTGCAGGAGTTTAAACTTACACTTCTAAAGTTTGGACACACTGGCTCTTAGTCAAAATGCGTTCTAGTGTCCTCGTGAAACGTCGTCCGCGCTGGACCAAGTTCTGTTCCGATTCAAAGAACGCATCAGACCGAGAACGGTTCAATCCCCGGATGTTGTTCTCGACACGCCCTCTTTTCCGAGTCTGCTTCAGAGCAGATTTGTCACGTTCTCTGTCCCAGAAGTCTTTGTGGCAGAGCGCAAGCAAAACTTGAGGTTAAGAAGTTAACCCCGGTTCTCTGAAACATGAGTGAGGTATCTTACAAATGGGAACAGCTCTCTACGCTGGTCCCCAGAAGCCTTATAACACTACGCCAGTCTCAGACTGGCTAGGAGACGCGACGCAGAGGAGGCGGAGCCTATTCCACCTGCTTATATAGTGTTAGGAGGCGTCACCACATGAGTCTAAGTAAGCACACTCTTCTCGCTCAGGGCAAGAAGGGTGGTCTGGTGAGATACCTCACTCATGTTTCAGAGAACCGGGGTTAACTTCTTAACCTTAAGTTCTCTTTCAACATTCGTTTCGGTATCTCACAAATGGGATATAGAGACTCCCGAAATGCCAGACAAGCTTACCCGAGGACCAACGATCACACAAGCACCCGGGGCGAGGCCCCCACGCTCAGGACGTTCTGAGACAGTGAGGGCACAGTGACATCTAGTCTATAGAACCTGGCAAAGGTGTGAGGCGTAGCCCAGCTGGCTGCCGCACAAATCTCCTCCACCGGAGGTGCCCCGGAACATAGCCCATGATGTAGCCATGCCACGAGTGGAATGAGCCCGTAGTCCAGCAGGGGGCTGAAGCCCGCTGCTCTCATAGGCCACGATGATAATTTCCACTATCCAGTGAGACAAACGCTGTTTCGTGAGAGGCTTACCCCGATGGGGTGGAGTCCATGACACAAACAGCTGCTCAGTTCCCTGAAATGAAGCAGTCCTATCCACATAAACGCGCAGTGCGCACACCGGACAGAGCGCATGGAGCAAGTACACTTTGATTGTGGAAAAAGCCAGACCTTTTTCCAGCAAACTTTGGAGGAACGTCAAAATGATGGGCACGGAGCTCTGAAGAGAAACACAGCCCTTTTTCACGCACCACTCCTCAAACGCACGCCACTTCCCATCGTATGCACTACGAGTCGAACTGGCCCTAGCGCTTTGAATGGTGTTAACGACGATAATTTTAACCTCTCAGGGGCCAGACCCATAAAGCAAGACGCTCTGGGTGAGCGTGGAAGATCTCCCCGCGTGCTTGTGACACCAGGTCCCTGCACAGAGGCAGAGGCCACGGGTGACCAGATAATAGCTGGACTATGTCCGCCATCCAGTGCATCGCAGGCCAGTGGGGGGCCACGAGGAGGAGTGTGTGCCTCCTCTCCCGGACCCTGGAGAGAGTAGCAGTGATCATTTCTAATGGGGGAAACGCGTACAGGAGGACGTGTGGCCACTCGTGTGCCAATACGTCCAGACCCAACGGTGCGCTCTGACCCGTCAGAGAGTAAAACAGGTGGCAATGTGTGTCCTCTTGTGACGCAAACAGGTCCACCTCTGCTCTGCCGAATCTCTCCCATATCTGGTTCACAATCCTGCTGTGAAGCTTCCAGTCTTTGTAACGGGGAATGCCCCGGGACAGCAGATCCGCCCCCAGATTCATGATTCCCGGGACATGTGTGGCTCTCAGCGATAACAGGTGAGAGTCCGCCTGTGGGTGCTGAGGTCCTGATTGCCAATGGTGTTACTCGTGCACTTGTCAGATGAGCAATAACCTCACGTAAAAATCGTTCAAAACATTTATTCCACAATGAGAACAAAAATTACAGGAGAAATCCAAAGCTGGCTATTCTCAAAAACAAAACGCTACGGTAAGAAAACCATATGGCTCCTCCGTCTCTGTCCCTAGTTTGCGTGTGTACCTGGCCACGCCCCCTGAGCGCTGTCCCTCTTAAAGCGACGGGCACCCAATCACACCAGGGCAGGCAAATTACCACTAATAAATGTTACAAATATAACAAATATAATGTAGCCTTTCTAAAGAACCAAAACATTCATTAGTAAAACATACATTTACACATTTATAATGAAATATCAAGTTTTCCAAATTAACAAAAATATATAACTAAACTTGGCTCCCACATACCGGCCCCTAATTGTGAACCTATAACACAATTATCAAACATAAACATGTGAAGTCAAAGTATTCAAATATTCTGCATGTCAGAACTTAGTCTTAAAGTGACTGTCTCAGTCTGCTTCTTGTCTGCTTCTTGTAAGAGACAAAGCTTTGTAATTGGCCTGTCCAATGTTCTCTTGTCCAGCGCTTCCAGAATTTTTCAATCTTGGAAACATCCATTTCCTTTTCAACCTCGTCCTGAGCTTTAGTAGCGTTCAGCTCTTTCCTTTTTCGACACAGTTTCAGCAGAATGCTCTTGAATTTTAGCATCCATGCTACTGCTTTCTTGAGGCAAAACCACACAGAGTACAAGTACTGAAGGAAATCCTGTACTGCATCTCTATGTTCTTCATTTGCCTTGGCACAGACAATGGTATTTGTTACCTTTGGATCTTCTGTGGCTAGGTTTCCAAGGTGTTGCATGTTCCCGGGCTTACGGAGGAAATCCGGCCCCTGTAACAGCTGATCATTTAATGTGGTGCCCTGGTATGACGCTCCACGGTCAAACACCACTCTCAGTTTGTGCTTCTTGGGATGATAAACCTTGTGATGCGGCAGGTGCCAAACTTTACCATCATTGCAACTAAGGTCCTTGTCGGGAACTTTCACAGCATATCCTTTTTTGATTATGTTACATGTGAAAGCTGAGTATTCTGCATGGAATGAAGGATTCTTCACAAGCTTCTGCTTTAAGTTTAAAGCGCGCTGCTCTGCTACTTTGTGGTTACGAGGCATTTGAACGTGTTGGTTCCGCAATGGCAGGGCGATACTGTAATGTCCATCCACTATTTTAGTCAACTGATTAGTTATATCAAGAAACTGCAAGTCTTCTCTTGAAATTTCCTGCATTTCATCCTTTCCACACTCCGGGAAGTCACTCTTGAACTGCTGACTCAAGAGCTCGTCGACTCTGCTGACTGACATGCGATTGGCTGAAACCTGTATCAGCCCACTTGTTGAACTTTGAGGAGCTTGTCCTCTGATAGGTTCACTGATAGTCCAACCGAGCCTTGTCTTTACAGCATATGGACCATCCTTTTCACTTGCAATAACCTGCCAAGGTTCGATAGCTTTAGGTGCATTGGTTCCAATAAGAAGACCAATCTTTGCATCAATCTTGGGGAGAGAAACTTGCTGAAGGTACGACCACTTGTTCACATACTCTTGTGAAGGAATGTTGTCGACAGATGCCGGAATGTCACTGTGGCTGTCCATATCTGGCAGTTCAAAAAAGTCATTGTCGTCCAAACTGCTCACTTCCAAGCCAGACACAATACGGCTATTGACGACCCTTTCTGTTCCCATAGTTTTCAGCAAAATGTTTGTGTTTCTTCCAGTGAGGTTAAGCTCCTGCATTAACTCTTCAGTACAAAAGCAGGCAGTACTTCCAGGGTCGAGGAAAGCGTGAGTTTGTGTCACCTTTTGTCCTCTTTTTGATTTGATTTTGACTGGAACTATTGCCAAAAGGTGCTCCATGTCCTCTACACCAAACGCTGCTGAATCCATTCCCACGAATCCACTCACGATTGACTCTGATGGTCTGTCTTCATTTCCACTTGATTCTACTTCAGAATCTACATCTTTGGTTCTTGTCTTTATGTGTCGCACAGTAGGATGCAACTGTGAGCAAACCTGGCAACTTGCTTTCTCCTTGCATGAGTTACTCATGTGTCCCTGTTTTAGGCAACCAAAGCACAGACCTTTAGTTCGTAAAAAGTCAATCTTTTCTTTATGAAGGCATTTCTTTAGCTTTCTGCACTGTTCCATAGAATGCTCAGCATCATGGCAGAAGAGACGGGGTTTAGAAAATGCACAAACCGTTGCTCTTGGATTAGTGTCTTGGTAATAGTTGGTGATAGTTGCTGCAGTAGTGAAGCCTTTCCTGCTGCTACTCCTTTGCAACCTCTCGTCCACTTGACCTTTACCATGACCCCTTGCTGCGCCATCTTTAATGTCTCCAAACAGTGGGTGCAAAACTTCTTTGGCTTGCTTGTTGACAAATTTCACAATGTCTTTGAATCTGGCTCTGCGTTGGTCCCACTCTTCTATTACACACGCATGCGTTCTCCACCTTTCTCTCAGTTTGTATGGAAGCTTGGCGATGATAGCACGCATATTGGCGGTGTTATCCAACTCCTCCATAAACTCCACGTCATTCATTGCGTTGCAACATCCTGTGAGATAGAGGCCAAAAGCTTGGAGAGCTTCTCCATCGTCCGACTTGATGGTGGGCCAGTTCAGAGCCTTGTTGATGTATGCCACTGAAATCCTGTAGGCATTTCCAAAGTGCTCTTCCAAGAGTCTTTTTGCTTCGTTATACCCGCGTGTGGGTTCCATGTGTAAACAACTCCTAATCAACTCCCTTGGTTGTCCACTTGTTTACTGCTCCATGTAGTACAGTCTGTCCTTGTTACTTTCAGTCTTATCCTCCACACCATGTTCAAATGCTCGGATGAACAGCCGATAATCCAAAAGGTCCCCTCTAAACACAGGAATGTTCTGAGGCGGTAGGGTAGCTAACCGTTGCTGCTTTATTAGCATTTCAATAACATCTTGTAATCCATTTGCTGACTGTGATGGCATAGTGTCAGCAAAACTTGTTCTTTGTACACTTTGTGTGCCAGCGTGCTGCGCCTGCCTTTGTTGGGCTGGCGGTTGACTCTGTGACTGCATGGGAGCTGGTAAGTTGTGAAATCTGTTAGACTAAGCGTAAGCGTTCATTCCATTACGAATAGATACTTTGGAGTCACGGTCTTCATAATCACTTAGGATTTTGATCTTTGCCTCACTTTCTGCAAGAGCCGTTTGGATTTCAAACTCCTGTTTTTCTCTTTCAAGCTTAGACTCCTTTTCCTCCAATATTTGTTTCTGTTTCAAAGAAGATGCTTTAATCAGCAGTGCAGCTCGTTCTAGCTCCACCTTTAGGCGAGCAGATGAAGCTGCTGATGCACGAGATGAGCGTCCTGATGCATTTGAACAATTAGAGCCTGATGCATTTGAGATGCTGTCCGATGGTTGCACCTCCTCTCTGTATTCCAAAACTTCTGATTTCTGCAAAACAGCCTTTTCAATCCAACCGTGAGCTGTTTCTGAAAAGATCTTGAAAGAATTGGCTTTGGGTTCGAACCAGGACTCTTGATCTCTGTTCATATCGTCCTCCGATATTTGTTGAAGTTGTCCTTTAACATTGATGTTCAGGTCACAAAACTCTCCAAACAGTCTATTAAAATCTTCCATCAACTGTTTAGTTTTCTCCAAGCAGGAATCATCTTCATTTTCCATTAATTGGCGCACCTGGTTCATTGTGCCTGTTAGCTTAGCTACCTTAGCTCTCCTGAGGCTAATAGCACGATGCAGCCTTTCCTCCTGTGCTTTAGGTATAACCTTTACAGTCCTGACACCCACCACAGAGTCTGTGTCTTCTTCTCTGTTTAACTCCATTGTATTTTTAGTAGAGTAGCAACATAAAAGTATTTATTCCTTGAGTTAGCTTGACCAGTAGCCCACTTAGCACAATGCCAATACGCTTTTTGTATTAACAAGTTCCACTTTACTCACGTTCATCACAACTTGAATTATTTCCTTTGTTCTTCCAAATGTGTCCACAAATGTCCAAGGTCCACAATGAGCTGGGTTTTCTTACAAGTGTGGGTGCTGAGGTCCTGATTGCCAATGGTGTTACTCGTGCACTTGTCAGATGAGCAATAACCCCACGTACTCCGGTGTAAAAATCGTTCAAAACATTTAATCCACCATGAGAACAAAAATTACAGGAAAAATCCAAAGCTGGCTATTCTCAAAAACAAAACGCTACGGTAAGAAAACCATATGGCTCCTCCGTCTCTGTCCCTAGTTTGCGTGTGTACCTGGCCATGCCCCCTGAGCGCTGTCCCTCTTAAAGCGACGGGCACCCAATCACACCAGGGCAGGCAAATTACCACTAATAAATGTTACAAATATAACAAATATAATCTAGCCTTTCTAAAGAACCAAAATATTCATTAGTAAAACATAAATTTACACATTTATAATGAAATATCAAGTTTTCCAAATTAACATAAATATATAACTAAACTTGGCTCCCACACCGCCCACAATATCAGACATGCGTCAACATGTGTAGCTGTTGGGAGCGCAGCCCCCCCTGCTTGTTGATATACGCCACCACGGTGGTGTTGTCCGTCCTGACCAGAACATGTTGTGCCCTTATGAAGGGTCGAAAATGGTGCAGGGCAAGCCACACGGCACAGAGTTCCAAATAGTTTATGTGACATAAGCGCATTCTTAAACTCCATATTCCACTGACTGATCTGTCTTCGTGCGTGGCTCCCCAGCCGCGCAGAAAAGCGTCTGTGGTAATAACTTTTCGTGCCATGACTGTTCCCATTGGAACGCCTGTGGACAGAAAGGCAAGGCAAGGCAAGGCAAGTTTATTTGTAGAGCACATTTCATACACAAGGCAATTCAAAGTGCTTCACACACCAGGAAAAATGCATTCAAATCACAAAGAAATTACAGAAACAGAAATACAATAAAATGAACTAAATAAAAAATTATCAATCCAACTGATTGTCTAAACTAATAAAATCACAAACAAAAGAGAAGAGTGCAAAGAAAAAATCCTTTCAGTCATACTATGCGCAGCTAAACAAAACTGTTTTTAGCTTAGATTTGAACATTGTTAGAGTAGAAGCCTGTCTCACATCTTCAGGAAGACTGTTCCAGATTTTAGCTGCATAAAACTGAAACGCAGATTCCCCATGTTTTGTCCTGACTCTGGCACCAGCAGGAGGCCGGTCCATGTTTAGTCCTAACTCTGGCACCAGCAGGAGGCCGGTCCCTGAGGTCCTCAGAGTCCGAGATGGTTCATATGGCACTAACATATCCAAGATGTACTTTGGTGCTAGGCCATGGAGAGACTTGTACACAAGCAGAGCTGCTTTAAAGTCTATTCTCTGAGCCACAGGGAGCCAGTGCAGAGACCTGAGAACAGGACTAATGTGATCATACTTCCTGGTTCTAGTCAGGACCCGAGCAGCAGCGTTCTGGATGTACTGCAGCTGTTTTACAACTCGTTTGGAGAGGCCAGTGAGCAGGCCGTTACAGTAGTCTAATCTACTGGAGACAAACGCATGGATAAGTCTCTCTAAATCTGGTTTTGACACTATATTTTTGATTTTGGCAATGTTTTTTAGATGGTAAAAAGCTGCTGATGTTATTGATTTGACGTGGCTATTAAAGTTCAAGTCTGAGTCCATTATTACCCCCAGATTTCTAATTTGGTTTGTAGGTTTTAGAGCGAGACTCTGGAGGTGACCGCGAACACTTTCTCTTTGTTTCTGTGGGCCAAAAACGATTATTTCAGTCTTGTCTGAGTTCAGCTGGAGAAAGTTGTTTTGCATCCACAAACTGATCTGTTGGATGCAGTGACAGAGTGAATCTACTGGTCCATAGTCACCTACGACAGTGAAACATAGATCTGAGTGTCGTCTGCATTATTGTGATAGGACACATTTTCACTGCGTATCAACTGACCCAACGGCAGCATGTAGAGGTTGAACAGAAGGGGACCCAGGACTGACCCTTGGGGCACTCCACAGGTCAGGGTCATGTAGTCTGAGACACAGCTACCAATTTCAACAAAGTACTTCCTGTCTTCCAGATAGGACCGTAACCAGTTTAGGGCAGTGCCAGTGATGCCCACCCAGTCCTCTAGTCTCTGTAAGAGGAACCCATGATCGACATTGTCAAACGCAGCACTCAGATCTAACAGAATTAAGACTGAGGCTTTGCCCGTGTCAGTGTTCAGGCGGATGTCATTTGTCACCTTGACAAGAGCAGTCTCAGTGCTGTGATGAGGTCTAAAACCTGACTGAAAAACATCAAATGAGTTGTTTATTAAGAGGAAATCTGTGAGCTGTTGGTAAACAACCTTTTCAAGGACTTTGCCCCAAAATGGCAGATTAGAGATGGGCCGGTAATGACTCAGTACTGCGGCATCAAGACTGCTCTTCTTTAGGAGAGGCTTTATGACCGCAGTTTTCAAAGACATTGGGAATGTTCCAGATTGAAGCGACATGTTAACTATGTGAGTGAATGGTGCTAACAAACTGTTCAGCACAGACTTTAGAAATCTGGTGGGTAACACATCGAGGCAGCATGTAGATGAACTCAGACTGGTGATGATCTCATGGACAGTTTTGCCAGTTACTGGTGCAAAGTGAGTTAGCTCTAAGTGTCTTGGTGGTTTTAGGGTAATTTTTTGCATTGTGGGATTTATAGCATTTTTAATGCCCTGAACTTTTTCATTAAAGAATAATGCAAACTCATTACACTTGGATGTGGAAATGAGTTCTAACGGCAGCTGAGCTGGAGGGTTTGTTAATCTGTTTACTGTGGCAAACAGGACACGCGAGTTGTTACTGCAGCTTCCAATTATTTCAGAAAAATATCTTTCCCTAGTTCTACATAAGATTAGGTTGTACATGTTCAGCTTCTCTTTGTAAACTCTTTTTGAACCTGGAGCTTTGACTTGCGCCATTTCCGTTCGGCCCTGCGGCACTCCCTTTTCTGTGCCCTGACCGAAACATCATTTCTCCACGGCGCCTTCTGCTTATTTTAAACCATTTTAGCCTTTATAGGGGTGATGGTGTCCAGAACATTCAAAACACTAGATGTAACAGAGTTCGACAAATCATTTACATTAGAACATGAGACATTTTCAAAGTTTATCATTCCCATAAACAGTGCACATGTGCCATCACTTATGTATCTCCTCTGAACAACTGCAGGACCAACCGGTGGTTTGGGAGAAACGGACAGGTCAAAGAAGACACATTAACATTTGAAATATTTACCCCCTTTGTAATTATGAGATCTAGAGTGTGTCCTTTGCTGGGGGTGGGGCCTCTCACATGCTGAGTAAGACTGAAGGTTTCAAGGACAGCATCAAGCTCTTTAGCGTTTCTGTCACAAATATTATCAACATGCACATTGAAATCACCTGTAATGACCAAACCATCAAAGTCTGTGCATACGACTGAAAGCATCTCAGTAAAATCATCAATAAAACTTTGGCAGTGCTGGGGAGGCTTGTATAAGACAATGAAGAGAATGGATGGAGACCGTTTTAGCTCCATTTTAAAGGATACATACTCAAATTGATGAAAACACCCCAAAAGACAACCTGCGGGTAATTATTTCATCTCTAAAGACAGCACAGACTCCACCCCCTTTTTTGTTTTCTCGTGTTTCAGATTCAAACTTAAAGTTGGGTGGAGCAGATTCTATCAGAACTACATTTCCTGTGTTTTTGTCAAGCCATGTTTCAGTTAAAAACATAAAATCAAGATTATAAGAAGAAATAAAATGATTAATTAAGAGAGATTTGTTACATAAGGATCTGACATTTAGCACAGCAAGTTTCAGACTAGTTTCAGTGAGACTGGGCTTTATCTTTTCACAAGGAATATGAATCACATTTCTCAGATTGGGCCTGACTCGCATTTTGTTTTTCCATCTGTGTGATGATGTGACTACAGAAATAGCACTAGGGGGGGCTCTTTTTACATAGGGCCCCGGGTTGGTTTGATTTTTAATGTGACAATAAGTCCCGGCAAAGCTGAGACCCAGTGCATCCTAGCTATGGGAGATACCAGGTGAAAGGCGAGGTTGGATGGGTGGTGGGACTTTTGTAGCCAAGGAGAGTTTGGGACCAGGTGAGAGGCGAGGGGGGATGGGTGGTGGGGCTTTTGTTGGTGTAGTCGGCTAGTGCAGGGAAGAGTTGATAAGTATTGACATAGCCCTTGCTATATTGGGCGTGAGTGGAGCCATCTTAATGCCTGATTTTATCAGACTTTCAAAATGGCTGGGAAGGCCCATGGGTGACAGTGGAGATGAGAAGGAGAATGATGAATCTTTATTGGGAGTAGATGTTGCAGGGGGAACCCAAGGCTGGTGTGAAGGCAGGGGCGATGACAGGGATGTTGTTGGGCTTGTCACAGATGGGTCCAAGGCCTTTGAAGATTGTTCGTTTGCTGGAGGCGGTGGAGGTGAATGTGGAGCAGCTGGAGCTGAATCCTTTGCTGGTGGTGGTGGAGCAGCTGCTGATGAATCCTTTGGTGGAGGCTGAGGTTGTGGTGCTTTTGATGTTGAAACATTGGCTCGGTCTCTGGCTGATGGAGCAGGAATTCTTCTCTCATTCCTCTCTTCTCTAACTATATGCTCAGGACCCTGTCCAGGCCCAGTCCAATACCTCAGAGCGTGGAGCAGGTTCTCTGTCAGCACCCTCACTCCACCTCTGCATAGGTGGGGGCCATTTCTCTTAAACAGGTCCTCTTGTTTCCAGAATAGATAGAAGTTCTCAATGTAGTGTAGTCCTCTCGGGGCACACTCTTTGGATAGCCATGTGTTCAGCTGAAGAAGCCAGCTAAACTTGTTTATCCTCCTGTCGATGTTTGGAAGAGGTCCACTTATGAATGTTTTGATTTCCATTTTATCAAGCACGTTGAATAACTTCAAGAAGTCTTTTTTAAAAACTTCAGTCTGTTCCCGCCGCATGTCCACTGCACCCACGTGCACAATCAGCTGTTTAGCTCCTCCATGCTTAGCCATAATATTTGGAAGGAGTGACGTTATCTCAGAAACAGTGGCGCTTGGAAAAGAATGTGTGTTTATCTTTTCATGTGTCACGTGACTTATCGCGCCGTCTCCAACCAAAACAATCTGCGTGACCTTGGCTCCTGGCACAGATCCTCCTCGCTGTATTTTGGCCACGTCATCTTTCCTTTTTTCATTTAATTCCATCTCTGAAAGTGGTAAAAATCTGTTTGTGAGCTGTATTTTAGGTGACTTCACGTTATCTTTGTATCGTTTAGGCTTTGCTCCAAGTTTGTTCCAAGTAACAGCCTGGTCTTTCTGGTTTATAGACAGTTTTGGAAACGACACAGAGTCACTGCGGTTTAGGTTGAAAGTAGCAGTTTTTCTTGTAAAAAGTGTGCTCTTCTTACCATCGGTTGACACAGGAATGGTATTGTGAAGAACTTTTTCAGATTCCAAAACAAATATCCGTGTTTTCAGCTCATTAATTTCTTGTTGATATTTCCGACAGCGTTCACAGTCTTTCTCCCTTCTTCTCCCGGACATGTCGCTGGTGTCAGATATGTCGTTAAAACTGGAAAAATGTTCTTAAAATCCTTGGTTTACTTGAAAAAGTCTAAAGCAAAAATGTTTGGAAGACAAAAACTGATTAAAAAGCTAAATAAAAAAGGAAAGCAGCGATAGCAAGCGGAGCGAGCAAAAAAGCGTGTGCACTCTTCGGAAGCAGCTCTTTCCATGGACGTAAAGCGCGCGTGCACGCCGCTGTTACCAGGACGAGCCTGTGTGTGTGACGCGCAGGGTCGAGATGAAGCGCTGCAACCCACTTTTGAAACGGCCTTATATGAAGACGACTCAGTGGAATCACCATCAAAGTGGATGCCATCAGACCTAACAGTCTGTGGCACGTCCTGTATGGCAGCAGCGCGCCTCGGCGGAAAGTGGCCAGACAAGCGGTTAAAGCTTCTATTCTGTCCACCGACAGTTGGGCTCTGTACGTGACCAAGTTCAGGCACAGACCTATAAACTTGATGCACTGAGATGGGCCCAGGACACTCTTTTCCCAGTTTATTGTGAAACCCAAAGAAGTCAAATGCGATAGGAGCAACTCCGTATGTTCTTTGAGTTGATGAGGCGACTGCGCTGAGAGCAACCAGTCGTCTATGTACGTGGCCAAGCGCAACCCCCTCTGTCTGAGTGGTGCTATTGCAGCCTCTCTACATTTCACAAAGACCCGTGGGCTTAGGGAGAGGCCGAACGGGAGGACCATATATTCGTAGGCTACTCCCTGGAAGGCAAATCTCAGATATTTCCTGTGAGGAGGGTAAATTGGGATGTGAAAGTATGCGTCTTTCAGATCTATGGACACGAACCAATCGCCTTGACGCGCGAAGCGTAGCAACGTTTTGTGTGTCAGCATTCTGAACGTGTACGTTCTCATGTATTTGTTCCGAGCACGTAGATCCAGTATGGGACGCAACCCCCCCCCCCCCCTTTCTTGGGGACCAGGAAGTATCTTGAATAGAAACCTGTCTGACGTAGCCCTGCAGGCACTATTCTTATTGCACCCTTGTTTTTTAGAGCTTCTATTTCCTTCTGTAGGAAAATAGCCTCTTTCTCCCGTGGTTGTGAAGGCAGAACACCGTTGAACCTGGGAGGGACAGATGCAAACTGAAGTCTGTAACCCTTGTTTACAGTTTTCAGAATCCATTTGGATGCGCCGCAGCCGTGCCACTGCGGGATGTGTTGTGCCAACTGGCCGCGCGCATCCGCCTGGAGCGGCTGAGCCGGGACAAGCACCTGCTGCTCCATTAGTGGAGCATTGGCTCCCTCTATTGGACACAGCAGGCCTTGCAACGACTGAACCTGTGTTTTCAGTGTTCTTGTATGTTTTATGTTTTGCTACATGGGAATGTTCAATATTCTTGTGTTCCCAGCCTGAGGTCTGGGTGCACAAAGGAACACACTTTTGTTTCTTTGCAAAAACACACTTTTATTGAACAAAGCGAAAGAGGTAGACACTGAGTGTAAAAGTGCTGCTGTGGCTCCACCGAGCTCTCTGCAGGGCAGATCCTCCTTCTTTTTAGTCCGTGAGTGTCGTGGAGTGTAACGTGCGTCTCCAACTGTCTCGGGTGTGGAACATTTTTGAACACTGAACTGGGCTTTTGTGAGGGAAGGGACGTCCGGCCCGGTCCGATTCCCTCCAGTGGCCTTTTCGGGTAGCCCATTTCTTTTTCTTTGCGCCGTAAGTGGCAGGCTGGCCCTGATGGGTTCCTGGCGTCACTTTGGGGGCAAATGGCTCTTGGCCCAGGCACCTTTTAGCTCCGGTAGCTTGTCAGAGCAGCTGGCGTTTAGGGATGCGATATGCCGGTCTGGTCATATGCGGCATCGAAAACGCCTGTCTCGGTGTCATGGCGGAGGAGGAGGGCTCTTTCCTGGGAAGACACGCCTGTAGAGCCTCGCCCTCTCGCTTCTTTTCTTCGCACCGTTGTTGCATCGTGGCGACGGCAGACCCGAAAAGGCCCTTTGGGTCCACAGGGACGTCCTGGAGCTGAGTCTTTTCTCTATGGGAGAGGCTGGAGAGGTTGAGCCACCTGGCCCTCTCCTGTGTCACCATCATCCCCATAGCTCGGCCGCTTGCCTGGACTGCGCAGCGGTGTAGGCGGAGGCAGAGGTCAGTGACCACGCACAGCTCGTCCCACACCTCTGGGTCCAGTGAATCGGTCATCTCGTCCTGCAGCTCAGCCTGGTAGGCAAGAAGCATGGAGGACGCATTCAGGGCTCTCACTGTAGTAGCAACCGCTCTGTAGCTTTTCTCCGTAAGCGTCGTTTGGAAACAATCCGCTTTGGAGGGGAGAGCCATTGGTCGTCATTGACTTCTGTGGGTGCAGGTGAGATGCCACCAGGGGTTCTATGGGGGGAAGGCGGGTAAAGCCCTTCTCCTCCATGCCATCCCAGTCTAGCGCAGCCCCTCCCTGGATGGGGGCTTTGGTAGTTAGAGGATTGCTCCAGGACCGGGTGGCTTCCTCAAGGCACTCTGGGAAAGGTGGCAGGAGCTGCTTCGCAGAGGTTTTGGCCGCCGGTAGCCTTCTGCCCTCGTAGCGAGATCTTGCGACTGCTACGGGTGCTTCCGGCCACTTTAGACCTAGCTTTTCAGCTGCCCTCCTGCAAACCTGATGCAGGTCCTGAGTGGCAGATGGGGATTGCGCCCTGTTACTGCCAGAGGCGGTTATATCAGGTCTTGCGGCCTGTGTTAATATGAATTGCTCCACATCCGCCTCAGCCTCATCTGAAGAGAGGCTGATGAGCTCACCACCGGAGTCAGAGAGATCATCTTGCGGGCTGTGCAGCTCGGCCCTGAGGCCGGTCTCCAGCTCCTCCGGATCAAAAAGTGGATCCAATTAGTCAAGCTGATCCCCCCAAGAAGGGCCCGCGGGGATGGAGTGTCCCCGAGGATACTTCTCCGGCTGCTCCTGTGATGGGGGAGTGGTTGCCCCCAGCACCGGGTCCGCCTCAGTCAAGTTTGTTTGGCGAGCAAGTCTTCGACGGCGGGTTTTCAGGGAGAGGCGAGCACAGTGTTCGCACGACGCCGGGGATGCTAACACGTCCTGGGCATGTTGCGACCCAAGGCATGAAGCACAGACAGGGTGACTGTCTGCCCCGGAAATTTTATTGCCACACGTGCACGTTCTCGTCGGTACTTTCTTCTCCATAATGAGGAGAAGTCCGTACCGCGCTCTGGAATAAAGTAAGAGCGAGTGAGGAAATGGTAGTTGTTTGGGGACAAGCCTACCAAGAACTCACGACAGCGAAGCAGTAATATATATTAGCGTTCGGCGGCAGAGTGATTAGCTCTCCCTATGAACAGTTTAGCTGACATTAACCACTCACCGTCTGAGGGAAGGCTTCTCGGAGCGAGAAGAGTTGAAAGACTGATGTGGTGACGCCTCCTCACGCTATATAAGCAGGTGGAATAGGCTCCGCCTCCTCTGCGTCGCGTGCGTCGCGTCTCCTAGCCAGTCTGAGACTGGTGTAGTGTTATAAGGCTTCTGGGGACCAGCGTAGAGAGCTGTTCCCATTTCTGAGATACCGAAACGAATGTTGAAAGAGAACTCTGTGCGCATCATGGGTGAGAATTTAAAATGTTTGTTCTCATGATGCAAAACTATTGTAGGTTTGGAAAGTGTCAAATGTGTTTTTTCTTAAAAGTAAATTATATTAGTATAATATATATTACTCATCTTATCCATGAACAATGTTTATTTATGCCCATTATAGGTAATTCACTTATCAACGGGTCCACTAGTTTTTACTAAAATTATTCCTATTTAGTTTAGGTTTGTTTTAAAACATAATCTTAACTTTGTCTAAAGTGTTTCGTCTGCGCCTCCACCTGGACTGTAAGTGTGAGCAGTGAAGAGAGGGGGCGCTCTAAACCAAATAATGCTCAAAGGTTTTCGTGGATGTCACTTATTATTAATGGTAGAAGTCTGTCACAGCTATATTTAGGTATTTTAAAACAAACATGCAAATAAATTATAAAGTAGAATTAAACAATCTAAAATGACTTAATATCTAATATTACCTTAATATTGAATGAAAAGTGGTTATTTTCAGTCCATTGCATTCTGGTGTGTTTGTATAATTCAATCTCTTTTCTTTGTCGTTCTGTTTCGTATTCAAGAATCTGACAGTGTCTAGTAATGACAGTAGAGGGCAGCATTGCACCTCGTAGCGTACAGTCTGCTGGAAATAACTAGAAGAAGAAGAACTGAGCCGCTACAAGCCGCTCATTAGCATCTAGAATGTTCCATTTCTCTGTACTCGAGCTCCCGTTCTCCACAAGTCTGTATTTCTCATGTTCTCAACAAGAACGTACTTGATGAGGACACGAGTACGTTCTTGTGTTCTTGAGTATTGAGAAACGGCAATTATTTAATTTAATATTTTCTATCTTAACTTATTTATCTAAATTTCTTTGCTTCATAATTCCATACATCTGGCTTCATATATTTGATGTCTTCAGTTTATCTACAATGTCAATGTAGAAAGTAGTAAACATAAAGAATAAAAACATTGAATGAGAAGGCGTGTCCAGACTTTAGACTGGGAGTGTCTTTATGTCTAAGTCTGACCCTCTGGAGCACATGAACATGACAAAGCAGGAAAGAAGATCAACTTGAAGAACGTGTTTGATTGAGGAGGCAGTCGTACAGTAACAGCCCCACTCACTTTGTCTCTGTTTATCAGAGTGAAAAGAACTGTTCAGATGTCTCACCTCTGGTCTTCAGGACCAACTTCTTTAAAGTTTAGAGGAAAGTCTTTGGAGTGGTCACTTTTCAGGGACAGAGAGCTGGGAGCAGGTCCAGGTCCAGGTCCAGGTCTGGGTTTAGACCCGGGGCCAGGTCCAGGTCCAGGTCCAGGTCTGGGTCCAGGTCCAGATCCAGGTCCAGGTCCAGGTCCAGGTCCAGGTCTGGGTTTAGACCCGGGGCCAGGTCCAGGTGGGTCCATGTTGTAGGAGCTGGAATCAGAAGAAGAGTCCATTTGAACAGAACATACAGAGATGTCTCCTGTTTAGAAGCTCTGTTCTCCAGATGTGGAGTTACTGTGTCTCCCTCTGCTGGTCACATGACCACATTACACTCAACTGCCTGTCACTTTGTACGAATATTCTACCTCCTTAATAGTGTATTATAAATGATTAGACTGTGATCAAAGCGGGACTATATAAAGACCTTTAAAGTCTGTAAACAAACACATTCTAAATTCCTGAACGGAGCAAAAGTTTCAGTGGAACATAATGTGATTTCACTGGAGAAACTGGGATTAACCTCAGAATATCACAAAATATGACAAATCCAGGTGTTTGAGTCAAAGTGAAAGCCTCAGAGACGTGTGAGTGACATCAGAGCTGCTTTAAACACATTTAACACTGGATTTCACTGCATTTGTTTTTTAAGCTAAACTAGTTGTAATCACATACTTCAGCTCGTGTCCAATGTTTCAAAGAGTCTACACCAGGTCCCGAGGAAAAAGGATCAATCTTTGTTCCATTATTTAAGTGTTAATCATAAGAAATACTCACTGCGTCAGCGTCGTCTCTGAACAGCTTTACTTTCACTTTCAACAGTCACGTGACCTGCACCGCACCCGTCGCTGTGACAGGTGCAGTGGCGGTGAGCTCCAGCAGAGGGCGCCACACTCTCGAGACAGAAGAATGTGGTGAAACCAAAGATGTAAATATAATACATTATATCATATAAACAAATATATTTACGGTCTGTGACTTGCCTCCTTTAAATTTAAAGCCATTTCACGCTCTAATGAATAAATCTGTTGTAAATGAGTTCTATCTGACTCTTAACAAAACGTGCAAACTATAAAATGTTAAAGGATCGTTCCAGTGACTCAGCTCTGACTGAAGCGGCGCTCACATGTTCCTCATGTACAAACTTTACTTTGATGATTCTCGCGGTTAAAAACATAAATAAAGTCAGTGTTTGATCTATGAATTCATACGGATAATTGTATTTGTATTTTGTAAATGTTCAGCTGGAGTTTCATGATGATTTACGTCGTTACATGACACGACATTATTTACAACTGAAGCATTCATTTAATTATAACATCTAGAAATGATGAGGTGAATGAACAAAGTCATGAATGAGGTTTCCATCTTAAAGGCACGGTATGTCGCCTGCTGTGAGGTCACAACAAGTCAATCCATGAATCACAACTGAGCCAGTGTTGAAATAGTCATGAACTGATTGACTCATCCAATAATCGTTAACTGCTCCATAACGAGCCACGAGCTGAAAAAAGAGCTTTTATGGCTCGGTCTGAACAGTAATTACACCAAAATGATGAAAGAATGTGTCAATGTTGATGTTTTGGGTCAAAATGACGTCCTGGAGCTTCATTTCAGCTTCATTGGGTCAAATTTCGGGCCTTTCTCGACGTAAACAACGAATCGATGAATCAAAAAAGAACGTCTGGATGAAGTGATGAGCAAAATGATGATTTCTTGCAGCCCTACTGCACTCTTACTGTTGTAGAAAAGCTCCTCCAATCACAGCTGAACCTGTGCTGAAGCTGCTCTCTGATTGGACCATCGTCTCTTGTGAAGAAAACGTCCAATTCTAACATCAACTTGTCCTTTAGGTCATGTTTTTGTCCTGAAGAATAAATGACTCTTACAGTTGTTTCCAGTCAAGGCTTTATTTGATGTGAACATGCTTACCTCGTATCTGGGCACAAAGATAGATCATGTTTGTGCACATTCATCATCTTACTCTTCCTTTTCCCGTCTGTCACATGGTTATAATCTATGAGTCCCGTAAATCCTTCACCTTCTATTTTGCACCTTGGAAATGACAATATTGAGCTGAAACGAGGCGATGAAAGAAACTAATGCTCTGACTTCCAGTTGAGAGAGAGCAGCGGATTTCTTGACATTTGTGCCAAACCTTTTACAGGACGCTGCCAAATCCTGCCAGTGTCACAGAGGAAAAACCAAAGTGGAGAACAAAGTCAACTGAGCAGCTTCAATCAAAGTCTGAACTGGACCTGGTCGCTGTGTTTTTCATCAGGTCCAAGATGGAGCTGGAACCAGAATGAATAAGGAGACAATAGCTCCAGGTTTGAGCAGAACGAAGCTGAGATGAAAGCAAAGCAAAAGCAGCTCTAATCTCTGTCCTGGACTGAGCCAGAACTAAACCAGGTCCAAAGAAGCTCCAGGTTCATCTCAAGCCTTTCTTAGTGTTTTGTCCAAAGAACCAATCAAATGTGTCGAATGGACTTGGGCTTCAAAACAGACTTAAATGTGACTTATACCAGCTCAGACAGGGATTTATATTTGTGTTTGATTCATCAACATTTGATTTGTCATGACAACAACAACATGACAACAACATGACAACAACATGACAACAACAGAAGAGGGAAGACAACAGGAAACAAACAAACAAACAAACAAACAAACATACACAAACACACACAAACCCCCACACACAAACAGACAAACAAACAAACAAACAAACAAACAAACAAACAAACACACAAACCCACACACAAACACACACACACACACACACACACAAACACATACAATCACACAATCACACACAGACACACACACATAAACAAAAACATACACACACACAAAAAAAAAGAGACACACACAAACACACAAACAAACACACACAGAATCAGACAAACACACAAACCAACAAACAAACACACAAAGACACACACACAGACACACAAACACACTCAAACACACACACACAAACACACAAGTACAGAATCCCCCACACACACAAACAAACTAACTGACACAAACACACACACACACACACACAAACAGACACACACACACACACATATAAAAATAGACACACACACTCACACACAGACGCACACACATAAACATACACACACACACACACACACACACAGACGCACACACATAAACATACACACAGACACACACACACTCACACAAACACACATGAACAAACACACGAACACAAACAAAACACTTTAGACTTAACAAATGGGATGATTATAAGTTTATTGCTTATAACGCCGCTGGCTTTGATAACTATTTGCTGATGGAATATCTTGCCACACACGGTTTAAAGGTTCCATAACATGCGTTTTTCACGTTTCGTAGTCTCTCCTAAGTGTATAATTGATAATAATAAGGGTTGTGCAACACCCTTAACATAATAGTTTATAAATATCACCCAGACCTTGGACCCCCTCACCAACCCGGAAATGCAAACGGCTTGGTTTGATATTCGCCCCCACCCTTGTGAAGAGTGATCTGGCTCCCCCGCCCAACCCGTGACGTAGTCTCAGCGAGAGCGTGTGTGCCCCGCCCACCCGTGACGTAGTGTGTCCCCCACAGCTGTCAGCTCCGCGATGCGCAGCTCCGCGCCAGTGAGTGAGAAACAAAAGAACAACAGATCAACACTACTTTGAGACTAAATAAATCTGGTGTTTATTCTACAGCGTGCGCTGAACAGATATATCTATATATATATATACATATATATATCTAAATATCTATATACATATATATATCTATATATCTATATATCTATATATATATATATATATCTTTAAGTCTTATGTCCATTGCGCTCTTATTTTCTGTTTTTTTGGTATCGGATAGAACTTCTCTCCGTTTATTGTCCCGGTTGCTGCATCAACTGCCTCATAAACCTTCACCATTGTGATAATAGTAAAGAGTGCGATATCATTAATGAAGTTTTGGGCCTCTTTGAACCGTGTTTCGTCGTAAATCGAAGCAGAAAAACTCCGGGCTTGTAGGGAGACACGAGCAGCGTGGAGCCGGGGGGAAGGGGGCGGGAGGCGGCAGGCGGGAGGGGGAGGCGGGTGGAGAGGGGGGAGGGGGAGGTTGAGGGGGGATGATGACGCGTGCCTGTGGTTATGACGCGGTCTTGTAGACACCCCCCGTCAATTTGGAGATTCGAGGAAAGGAGATATTCTGTAATATAGCTAAAAACTGCGGGAATCAATCAAAAAAACACTCTGGCTACATATATGAAGCACAAATAGCAATGTAAGAAGGTTAAAAGCTCTGAAAAGTCGATTTTGCATGTTATGGGACCTTTAACCTCCTGTTTACAGTTAAAGGTATTACAGTTGTTCACATGTATGAACAAAAAGTCAGACAAAGCTGGTCTGATTCCTTCAGCTTTCTACACATGGACCGACCTCCTGCTGGTGCCAGAGTCAGGACGAAACATGGACCGGCGTCCTACTTGTGCCAAAGTCACACGCACACACACACTCACAAACTGACACAATACACAAGCACACAAACAAACACACACAGACACAAACACACACACACACAGACACACAAACAAACAAGGCCGTGGCTGGAGAGCCACAGCGCGGTTGAATAGCTGCGCAGTTTCAGGGACCGCAGCATTTCCCTTATAGCCTCATATGGCTAACCTTAACCCTAACCCTAGCCCTAACCCTGACCCTAACCCTAACCTTAACCCTAACCCTAACCCTAACCCTAACCCTAACCCTAACCCTAACCCTAACCCTAACCTTAACCCGGCGTGGTCGAAAATGGCGCTAAGACGCGGTCAAAAAGCGGCGCAGTTTCAGGAGCCGCGGCGCGTGGCCGGCACTGTAGACATTCCCAACAAACAAACAAACAAACAAACAAACAAACACACAGAATCACACAAACAGACAAAAAAACATGCACACACACACACACACACACAAAAAGACAAACACACATAAACAGACACAAACACCCAGAGAGACACACACACAGACAGACACACACACACATACATACAAACAAACAGACACACACACACACACACACACACACATACAGATACACACTCACAAACACAAAAGACACACGTCAACACAAACACATACACACTTACAAACACAAAAACACACACACACACACAAACACACACAAACAGACATCTAAACAAAAACACACGCTCACAACCAGACATACACACATAAACAAACACACACGGACAAACACACACACATACACACACACACACACACAAACACATAAACACTTTAGACTTAATAAATGGGATGATTATAAGTGTATTGCTCATAACGCGTGTGGCTTTGATAACTATTTGCTGAAGGAAAATCTTGCCTTGCAGTGTTTAACCTCCTGTTTACAGTTAAAGGTAGTACAGTTGTTCACATATATGACCAACAATTCAAACAAAGCTGGTCTGATTCCTTCAGCATTCTACCCATGGACCGGCCTCCTGCTGGTGCCAGCGTCAAACGCACACAAAATCATACACAAAAACACACACGCACGCACATACACACACACACACGCGTAAATAAACAAACAAACAAACACACACAAACACAAAGGCACGCACACACACACACACACCCAACCACACACACACACACACTCAAACAGACACACACAAACAGATACACACGAAAACACACACACTAACAGATACACAAACACACAAACACACACATACAAAAATACACACACACACAAACAAACACTTTAGACTTAACAAATTGGATGATTATAAGTATATTGCTCATAACGCTGGTGGCTTTGATAACTATTTGCTGAAGGAATATCTTGCCTTGCAGTGTTTAACCTCCTGTTTACAGTTAAAGGTAGTACAGTTGTTCACATGTATGACCAACAATTCAAACAAAGCTGGTCTGATTCCTTCAGCATTCTACCCATGGACCGGCCTCCTGCTGGTGCCAGAGTCAGGACTAAACATGGAGCGGCCTCCTGCTGGTGCCAGAGTCAGGACTAAACATGGACCGGCCTCCTACTGGTGCCAGAGTCAGGACTAAACACGGACCAGCCTCCTACTGGTGCCAGAGTCAGGACTAAACACGGACCAGCCTCCTGCTGGTGCCAGAGTCAGGACTAAACATGGACCGGCCTCCTGCTGGTGCCAGAGTCAGGACTAAACATGGACCAGCCTCCTACTGGTGCCAGAGTCAGGACTAAACATGGACCAGCCTCCTGCTGGTGCCAGAGTCAGGACTAAACATGGACCAGCCTCCTACTGGTGCCAGAGTCAGGACTAAACATGGACCGGCCTCCTGCTGGTGCCAGAGTCAGGACTAAACATGGAGCGGCCTCCTACTGGTGCCAGAGACAGGACTAAACATGGACCGGCCTCCTGCTGGTGCCAGAGACAGGACTAAACATGGACCGGCCTCCTGCTGGTGCCAGATGTTGTTTTATCTTATTTGTGATTATTTTCTACAGTTCTGAAGCTGCTTAGATTGTTCATTCAAAATAAACTTTTATCGTCACTAATGATGTGTCTGTAGCCCAGCTCTAGTAGTGTCTTGTATCAGCTCCGCACGGCTCGTCCCGGGGCAGGTTCAGCCGCCGAGGGCCGACTCTTCCTTCAAAGATTCTACATATAATAATTTTATTGTTTATTCATAAGATTAAAAAAAACATCATCAGTGCCAAAAAGATAAATATACAAACAAATGAATGAAAAGGAGCAGAGAGAAGAGTTATCTGGCCCTTTTTCATCATGAAATTGACCTTTAAATCAAACTTACTTTAATAACACACAGAAATACATTACAAACTTTAGACCACAATAACCTCATTTTATTTGTCAAACTCACTGATTCTGACAGCTTTTATGCGTTTCTTTAATGCCCTTTTTCTTTGTCAGCGCAGAGATGCTGGTCATTATTTCAAGAAATTGTTGGAATGACTTTCTGACACTTTTTCTTTCACTCCTTTTACTTGAGTCATATTTTTATTGAAGTAACAGACTCTCAATTGAGTAAGAGTGTCTCTTCTTCTTCAGATGTGATTTAGTTTTTTTCTCAGTCGTCCAATTACTTAAACTTCCAAATAAATCAGATGTTTTGTCCAGACAGTTTCTCTTACTTGAATTTCACCAAATCCTTTATTTTACTTGAGTCATTTCTTGGCCCATTACCTTGTACTTCTACTTGAGTCATATCTTTTTGAAGTAACTTTACTCTTACTGTAGTTACGGCTCCTCCGTCACCTCTGTTTACATATTACTTTGAGTTTAGGTCTGCAATAGCTTTCATTTTTAATACTTTAATGCGACAAATATTGTGTTTGATGGATCTATAACGACTGTTGACAATTCTCAAGGCCTTTTTTGTCAAATAAACCTCGGCTTTATTTATGTTTTACACGTTGACCCCCAAACGTCTCCACAGCAACTCAAATATGGGACAATTGTTGAATTTTATGACATTAATAATGCTAAAACTTGACTTTATTGAACGCCCGCAATGGCTTTCCAGCTCAGACCTTCATCGATTATGACTCCTAAACATTTTGGTTTCTTTTAACCTGTTACAATGAGGACTTTTTAGGCCCGAGCCCCAGCAGGGCGGAGGGCCTATTGCTCCCGCAACGCTGGCAAGTACAGTGAACTAGCCCATGCCGAAGGCATGGATCATGCATACTTACTCCTGCTATGACAGAAATAGTCAACAATTAGTGAATGGGCGTAGCCCATTCACTAATTGTTGACAACAATTAGTCCTGTACGCGAGAATCCATGCCGCAGGCATGGGCCATGCTTGTATCTGCTCAAATCAATGGAAGTCTATGGGGAGTGGGCGGGGCATCCCGACGGAATAGGGAGTGACGAGCGCGTAAGCGCTCGTAATGATTATTCCACCCCATGGCGGCATGGGGAAGGCTTAGAGCTTTCAAACGATGTATAATTTGTTGTTATAGAAAAAACGGCTATATTGTTTTTGCTAAAAATATTATTATTTTTTTTCTTGTTCTTCTTCAGCGCTTTGAGCTCTAATTTGCCCCCCTGAACATGCTCAAAAACTCACCAAACTTTGCCCAAAATTCAGAATCGGCGAAAAATTTTATTTTTTCTGGGCCATTTTTTTTTTCGTTAAAAAATGGCGCGACAGCGCCACCGACAAAAGTCAAAATACATTGCGCCTATGGGAGACGCCCCGAGGTCAACTTTGGCGTAAAGCTACGAAATTCGGGACACGCATTCCTCTCGTGAGGACAAACAAAAAAAATCATTGTGGCCACGCCCCCAGACTTACCCTATGGCCGCCATCTTCCTTTGAAAATGAAAACAAGCTGAGTTAGCCATTTTGTTTATGTCAAACTTTGACGAACTCCTCCTAGGGCGTTTTGCCCACCGACTTCAAAATCGGCGGACGTCCTCTGGACAAGTGGGGCATCTAAAGTTATCCAAATTTTTGAGATACCTTTTACGGTCTGTGTGCGGCGCAGCCGCAAAGTTGGACAACTTATTTTGGAATATTGCAGATCTAAAAATTGTTCCCATTTGATCAAAACCAGTCCGATCAGGACCAAATTTGAATCAGTTGTTAAACTTTTTAGTTTGGACCAGTTTAGGCTGACAAAATTGAAATGGGCGCGATAGCGCCCCCTACAGAGTGACCTTTAAATTAACATTGAAGGTCAAAAATTAGTTTTACCAAAATTGTCTAAACTTTACCCAAAATTCTATTTTGCCGTCCCGATCACAAAAGCTAATCACAAAAATGCCTACATTTTTACGGCGTAGTCGTAGCGATGACAGAAACCTCCCATGTTATCCCTATGGGAAAACCACAAAATCTCTCAAATTACCACATTTTTATGTTTTACACTTTAACGAACTCCTCCTAGTGCGTTTTGCCCACCAACCTCAAAATCGGTGTACGTCCTCTAGACAAGTGGTGCATCTAAAGTTATCCAAATTTTGATTTTAAGTGCTACGGTCTCTGTGCCGTGGAGCTGCAAATATACTGTCACAAATGGGAAAAACGCCAAATCCTTGAAATGTTCACATTTATGCTTCACACTTTAATGAACTCCTCTGTGGGCAATAGCTCGATCAAGCTCATATTTGGAAAAAATAATCTACACAAGCGGAGCATCAAAAGTTATCCATATTTTTATTCCAAGTGTCACGGTCTCTGTGCTGGAGCTGCACATTTGACCCACATTTGTGTTCATTTGCACTGGTTAAGCACAGCATTGTACATGTCCAATGTGTCGCTGTCTTAGTTCTTAGACAATTGCGTTAGCGCCAACTCTGTAAAATGCAGAGAGCAGAGTGGGAAGGCCGGCGGCCCGCGAGGGCCGTTGGATGCCGCTTGCGGCTTTAATTTCTTCTTCTTATTCCTTTTTGTCCACATGTGATAAAAAGAAAGTGCTGGACAAGTCAAAGAAAAGAAAGCCTCTTATTTCCAGTCGAATCAAACATTCTGGGATGAATCAGGCTCAGTTTGTTCTCTAAAAGGAAAAAGAGAAAAATGAACCTATTTGATTGACATTTATGAAGTGATTTAGTCGGACACAGTAAACACAGATAAAGACGCGCTGCATTCACGGAGCTCTGGAAGTGTAGGAGTTCTCAGCGACAGTCCACGAGTGCTTTTCATTCTTTTATCTTCTGATTACGGCCGGGCTGCTGACCTCACTTTCATCCAGATCCAGATCCAGTCACGTCTGCCACAAGTTCATCCGTTAATCGCAACTAATCCATGACAAAGCGATGGAATAATGGTGAACTGGTCAATACGCAGAGTCCAGAAACGTGCCACGAGCTGAGAGAAAAGCTTTCATGACTCAGACGGAGCAGGAATCACACAAAATGACACTGTTTTAGTCTGTAAATGTTCTCCACCTTCAGCAGGAGCTCCTCACGCGGACAAAGTTCGGCTTTATCTGCGTAAAACTGAGTCAAAATGTCATATTTACCGGCCTTTCCAGTTCTAAACAACAATGGAGTAAATAATGGTTCGTCGCAGGCCTGGTCTGATCGTGGGCTTTTTAATCCAGAGGTTCACAGTCAGTAAAAGCACAAGGGTTCAAAAATGAACTAAAAAAGGAACAAACTGGAACAGGTGCTTCCCCAATTATTATTCATTTAAAGAAACGTTGACAAAACCATATACATTGCAAACATGTGAGCTGTGTCGGGTCGTTTGGTTTAATGAAAAGGACTTTTAACTCTTTCTTATGTAACGAGCTGAAGTGAGACTTTCAGGTAGAAATGAACTGTTTGTCCTGCATTTGACCCGTCCTTCACTATCGCTGGGGTCAAGTGTGTCCGGAGCACAAACTGAGCACTTTCCAGTTACATTGGAGCAACTCTTTAATAAAACTGTACTTGTCCGACACCAGACTTTTCCTCTTAAATACATTTGACGTTGTAACTGCGGCTGCAACAAGTGAATCCATGAATCACAACTAAACCATTATTGAGCTCATTGTCCACTCATTTAGTCACTGAATAATGCTTATCTGGACCAGAAACGGACTCCAAAACGTGCCACGAGTGAGAGGAGACATTTAATGACTCGCACAAAGCAGGATTTACACCAAAATGACACAGGACACGTGGACTTTTAGCCTTTTTCATCCAAGAACTGTTTTATCTGTGACGCGCTCCATCAGGACGACCTCGAGCGGCGTCATCTTCACCTCATCTGGGTCAAATTTAGGAAAAGTCTGATATTTACAGGCGTTTCACGTTCTAAATTACTAATGGAAAGAATAATCAGCAGAATGATGGTTAGTGGCAGCTCTAATTGTGACTCTTACTTTGGGTTCCTCTTCCTGCTGTGAGTCAATCCAGTGATAAAAGCCTCGAGTCACAATATTAAATGATTTGAACGTTTGTTTCTTACTTTTTCCTCTTCCATGAGACTTTGAGCTAGATTTGATCAGGATTACGTGGCCTTCTGTGTTTGTTTCACAGTCTGACCACCAGAGGCACAGCAACAACATGCTAAATCTACCAAAGAGGACTTTTTTTTACTGTAAGATGAATATATTTACCACTTTGTCACATATTTAATCAAAACACACTGAGTCTTTCACAAAGAGCTGCTTTTACCACAGATCTGGAGAAAAAACATCAACTTCATGGACTGAAATTGGGAAAAGCTTCAGACGATATTGACAAAAATGATCATCTCAATATTTTTCTGGAGCGTCTCAGACGACGTCATGTCGATCCAACAGAAACGTGTTCATTAAAAACACGTCTTTAAACGTTTTAGTCGAGGTTTATTTATCAGATGAATGTGAAATGTGCAGAAAAATCACCTCATGACATGATCTGAACGTTTGCAACTGGAGGTGGACAATATATCGAGTTTTAGATTTTATCACTGTTGTTTTGAAAAGATGCAACGATTTTGAATGTCGAGTTTATTGTTTATGGGGTAAAAATGCTCTAAAAATTTAAACGGAAAAAGTGATGTTGTAAATATTCAAATAAAGTTATATTTCTGCCCTTTTATGATTCGTTTTATTGATATTTCACATCCGTCTGATAATTAAACATCCACTTAAACATTTGAAGACAAGTTTGAACATATTTCTGTTGGATTTACATAATTTTGTCTGAATATCGCAATCGAAAAGCAACAACAACAAAACATTAAAATGACAGTGAAAATGTGAAAATTGAGTGTATTTGATGAGAACCTCTTTAGTTCATAAACGTGCTGCAGCAGGATCCTCAAACGGCTTCACTTCAGCTTCATCCGGGTCAAACTTAGTCCAAATCTCTTTGTCACGTGACTTCTGCGTTCTAAACGACTAATCAATAAAAGAAAGACTAATGGATTATGAAAATGATGTCTCGCTGCAGCTCTGGTGACTCGCCTTCTCTCCCTGTTGCTGTGGTTTGTGCTTTGCCAGTCGCCTCTCCAGAGTCTTGAGTCAGTTCTCTTCCATCCTCCTGGAGGAGAACCTCCACTACAACAGTCCTCATTCTACAGACTGTGTCAATACATCTGTTCATGCTGAATCTGCTGTCACTGCTCCACCTGCTTGTTTTTGTGTGGAAATGTTGTTCTTTGAACACAGTGATGTTGATGCACGGTTCGTTTTGTGCACCAGTCAAATATACACCTATGTTTTGAATTTGAAAAAATCATATTTTATTTTTCCAATTAAGAAGGGTTCTGTGAATGCGCTTATGAAACTGGTGGGGTTCAGTACCTCCAAAAAGGTTAAGAACCACTGCTTTAGACTTTATTGTCCCAAACACAGAAGTCGTTTGACAAAAGCACAAACAGACTAAATGTCTTTAGTTTGACATGTTGAAGGTTCTAATGTGACTTCCTGGTTGGACAGATGTGACATACATTTATTTATCATTTATTTAAACAGAGGAAACTCAAAGAGAGAAACTCTTTTGGTGACGACCCGTCAAGTTAAATACAGACTAAATAAACACAGGATTTACAGATAAAATGACAATAAAACCTTCACTGAAACAATCAAAGACATTAAAGGAACACATAAAAACACAACTACACATACGATATGGGATAAAATCATGCAAAGCAAGAGCACTGGCATTGTGGGTAATCTTTTACCCGTTTGAATTAATTCAAAGGCAAACGATTATTTCATTTAAATAGTCCATTGTTCCATTATTTCATGTGTTAATCATAAGAAATACTCACTGCTTCAGCGTCGTCTCTGAACAGCTTTATTAAACTTTGACCTCAAAGAGTCACGTGACCTGAACCACACCCGTCTCTGTGACAGGTGCAGTGGCAGTGAGCTCCAGCAGAGGGCGCCACACTCTGGCTCAGGTAGAAATATCAGTGATGAAACAAACAGATAATGATTATTCTCCTTAAAACAAACTGTATAATCCCACATCCAGTTTAGAGTTCATTAAAGCCTGTTATCACGGCTTTGTCTGGAATGTTCCGCAGTGTAGTTTATCTCCATGGAGACAAGCCCTCTCTCTCTCTGCAGGTTAAAGGATGTGAAACTGTTCTAAAATAATACACACATGTCCTTGAGTGAAAGCACGTGGCACATGAGCTCCAGAGTGAGCTGTAATGTGGTGGTGGAGCAGCAGGGGGCGCTCCAGACTCTGAACTGCACTGATACAATGAGAAGGATTTAAAGGTGACGTATAAAGGAGATGTCATTGCTTCACCTTTCTTACAGTGAGCAGACTCGACTCTCCACAGATCTGACCTGTGACTTGGCCTGGTGGCGTCGTCTGCTCGTTTCCATGGAGACAGATCAGGCCCATGGTTGTCAGGGTCCTGGAGCAGAAATGAGCAGAAGAGAACATGTTTTTATTGTATTGTATTTCCACCTGTGGGTCGACTTATGTAGCGCAGCTGGAATCCACTCAGACACAAATGTGTTTCCACGCTCTTTGGACACTTTCAGGGAAACAGACTCATGAAACATTCTGCACAATTACTTTGAACGCATTGGCTCAAATCAATAGTCTTTAAATAATAAAGTTCTGTGTGTTCATTAAATGACAAGAAATCAATTTAGTCAAATCCAGCAATGAATCCTCCAAAACCGAAGCAGCACTTTGGCTAGCTGGCTAATCGGACACGCGCCGACAAGAGTGAAATATTTGAAATAATCGAGCGCCAAAACAAAATAAATGTAAAATAAAGACAAGATGTGGTTTAAAATGTGACTGAGACTGTAAATGCAAAGACTATCCACGGGAAATATGAATCGACCAATCGAAGTGAAGCAAGGGGGCGGGGCCAAAGACAACATGAAAAACGGACAAATCAGACAGAAATAGATGTGGAAACACAGGGTCCATTCAACATTATCTTTATGAACACTTGGCTAAAGGACTTTTCACAGTGCAAGAGTCGTGTGGTCGTCTGTGTCTTTGACTCATTTGATTTAGTTGATGTTTTATTTCATTCATATATTTCTTTTGTCTGTTTTGTTGTTCCGACTTTATCAGGTCCAGTTGTGTTTGAAATGTACTTGTGCAGAGCTAAATGTTTTATATTGCTCCTGCAGAACTTTGGAAATGATCTCGTTTATAAGATGTGCCACAAATAAAGTTGGATTGTTCTGGATCATCGGCTCTTTTTGAACTTCTCTGCATTTGGCCTGCGACGATTAATGAACTTAGTAAGTAATTAATTAAGTAAATCTTATTTGTACAGCACCTTTCACAGACAGAAGTCACAAAGAGCTTCACAAAAACACAGAATAAAACAATAAAAGACAAAAAACTTACAGTGAGCAACACATATACAACAATAACAGTCAAATCAGTCCCTAAAGCAAATGCAATTAAAAGGCTGGACTAAATAAAAAGGTCTTGAACTGACCTTTAAAAGCAACAGCAGAGCTAACAACTTACAAACTAACTGTGACTCGTCGAGTTTAAAAAATAACAGTAGTTGTATTTTGATGATCGTAATGGTAATCTGGACTAAACAGACTCTAAAACACTCAGGAAAAGACCTGTTAGAACAAAGGAAGTGGTGTTATTAAATCAAAATGTCAAAAAGTCCACATTTAGAATCCTTCAGTTTCCATATTTCAACCTTTATTTGGTGAGAAATCCATTTAAAAGTCCAAATAGTCCAAAGAAACACTCATTCGACTATAATTGGTGGTAAAACACTGTTAGCTGCAGCTCTCCTCTGCTTCCTCTGCTCGACACATCATCGTCATGATTCTAAAGTGGGACAGAAGCACAAAGTGACTCGTCATAAAGCTGCTGTAATAAGCACAGACGTTTGTGCTCCTCCTTCAGCTCTCACACCAGTACTTTTGGTGCTGTTCTGGAGGTTAAACTGGCTCCTCTGTCTGTGGATGTCTGATGGATGTTGGTCTCGTGAATGTGGAGCTCTGACGTGAGAAGACTGAGCAGCGACAGGCGAGATGACACACTGACATTAGAGGGACAGAGTTTCTAGGGCAGAGCAATAAGACGTGCTAAAGCCAATCAGGACAAGAAGGAAGCACGGCTGACACTTTACAAGAAGGAAAAGCATTGGAACACAAAGTCATCACCAGCCCATCACCATTAATCATGAACAAGCAAAGAGTTGATCACATACAGCTCAAATAAAGCAGCTGACGGCGGTGCAGTTTGCCTTCACATTCCTCTGACCTTTGGCTGCCCTGTGCTCGTGCCGCTGAGGTCCGTTCTGATCCAGGTTCAGTCCGGGTCTGTGGACCAGGTTCCCCTCGCTGCCGGCCCGCATCAGCCTCTCTCCGATACGCAGCATGCACGAGCGGTTCCCCTGGAGCTCCTTCTGCAGCAGCACGGAGCCGCTCTTCTGGGCCCGAGGGAGCCCACAGCGGGGCAGCGACGAGGAGAAGGACGGACGAGACATGGAGCTGCAGCTGGACGTCTGAGGTCTGAGGTCTGGACTGAACCAGAGCAGGCAGAGGCTTTACTCTCACTCCTCCTCCTCTCTCTATCACACTCTCTCTGTCTCTCTCTTCTGTCTGAACATGTGCCTCTGTCAAATGTCAGCAACAACAAGGACACTGCATTATCGCCATGAATGTGACTTTAAAAGACACATATTCTGCATTATTTGTATTGTTATTTGCCTTTAAACATGTTCTTGTACCTTACTTTTGCATCGCTTTAGAACTTAAAATAATATACTTACAAATAAGGAGTTATTACAACAAAGAAACACTCACAGTCTAATCACATTTTTTAATTCAAGCTTGTAAACCAGAACTCTTTGTGAAAATCAGGTCAAAACAACACAAGTGTATTACTGATCTGAACAATTCAAGTGTATAAATCCCGTCTGAAGCGTCCTGGTGACGTGCACCAGCAGCTTGTACTGGCTGCTCTGGTGGTGCAGTGACAGCCTCATCAGCAGCTCAGAGGTTCAAACCTCACAGAAGACACTTTGTCAAATACATAAATACTTTGTTGGTTTATTGCTGGGTTTCAGAGGACATTAGAAGAATAAAACTCTTTATAAAACCATCAAACTGTTTGAATCATTCACATGATTTTTACAATGCTGAATGTGAATTATTTTGATATTTCACATTTGATAGACGCATTGTCACAGAATGTACTTTTATCAGTGATATTGTCAGATCTGGAGATGATGCTGTTACAAGGCTAAATATTGTGTAGTATTTGAAATGACTTTCTCTTTGTTTGAAACACACGATTGGAGGAGATGACCAGGCTTTTTTACACTTCAATGGATTTGTTCCAAAAAGACTTCCTCTGGTGAAAGTTTGTTCATGTAAACCAGAGCTCCTCACCTTGTTCTACAGTCACTTACCACATGCTGCAAGGTTCATGACTCCAATTCTGTTTATTGAAATACATCACATCAGAAGCTTTTTACAATCGAAAAAAACTTTGCCAAAATGAAATGTAAAGTGTCTAAACCAGACTTTGAGAAACGTATTCACGCGTTTGTCTCCAGATTAGACACTGAACACTGTTTAACACGCTTTGTGTTTTTTGTTTTTTACCGTCGCCTCCGAGACGACCGCTGTTGTGATTTTGGCCGTTACAAAAATAAATTGAATTGAAAATTATAAAACGACTGTTACGGCTGCTCAATGAGTTCATCCAGAACGCTGCTGCTCAGGTCCTGACTAGAACCAGGAAGTACCATGACATTAGTCCTGTGCTCAGGGACCGGCCTCCTGCTGGTGCCAGAGTCAGGACTAAACATGGACCGGCCTCCTGCTGGTGCCAGAGTCAGGACTAAACATGGACCGGCCTCCTGCTGGTGCCAGAGTCAGGACTAAACATGGACCGGCCTCCTGCTGGTGCCAGAGTCAGGACTAAACATGGACCGGCCTCCTGCTGGTGCCAGAGTCAGGACTAAACATGGAGCGGCCTCCTGCTGGTGCCAGAGTCAGGACTAAACATGGACCGGCCTCCTGCTGGTGCCAGAGTCAGGACTAAACATGGACCGGCCTCCTGCTGGTGCCAGAGTCAGGACTAAACATGGAGCGGCCTCCTGCTGGTGCCAGAGTCAGGACTAAACATGGACCGGCCTCCTGCTGGTGCCAGAGTCAGGACTAAACATGGAGCGGCCTCCTGCTGGTGCCAGAGTCAGGACTAAACATGGACCGGCCTCCTGCTGGTGCCAGAGTCAGGACTAAACATGGAGCGGCCTCCTGCTGGTGCCAGAGTCAGGACTAAACATGGAAAGGCCTCCTGCTGGTGCCAGAGTCAGGACTAAACATGGAGCGGCCTCCTGCTGGTGCCAGAGTCAGGACTAAACATGGGATGTTGATGACTGGTTTAGATTTTTCTCTCTTGTTCTGTTTTATTGTGTTTATTTGATCCTGTGTTTGTATTTCTTTATTAAACATTAAACTTCATTTCTGTGGCTCTCGTGTTCCTCCTCCTGCTGCATTTAGAACGTCCACAGCACAGACTCAAGATCTTCATGAAGAATAAAGAGAAGCTGAAATATTTATGGTGTAAAAGAGTCACAGAGGTCCACCAGGGGGCGCTCTCCTCAGATCCACCACAGACACAGAGTCACCTTCACACCACAGACTAAACCCAGGAAACAGAGGCTCAGAGAAGGAGGAGCTGGAGGTGTGGAGGAGGAACAGTTTTCCATCAGAGAGAACCTGATAGAAGGACAGAGATCCAGCCTCAGAGTCCAGGAACACAGACACTCGACCTGAAGAAGAGGAGGAGGAGGAGGAGGAGGAGGAGGAGGAGGAGGAGGAGGAGGAGGAGGAGGAGGAGGAGGAGGAGGAGGAGGAGGAGGAGGAGGAGGAGGAGGAGGTGAGGACTGTTCCTCTGTTGTTGTGATAGAAAGAGTAACGTCCATCATAGAGGCTCAGACTCCAGGACTGATCATTTTCTCCAAACTCACTCTCCTCTCTCTTTCCTCTTCGTCTCTTTCCTCTGTAACTCACTGCTACATTAATGCTCCTCCCCCTCCAGTCCACCTCCCAGTAACAGCGCCCCCTCAGGCCAGTGCTGCTCATGACCTGAGTCCAGTCTGTAAATCTGTCCTCATGATGTGGACGCTGCTGCTCCTCTGTCGTCATGGTAACTGTCCGTTTGTCCTCAGACAGTTTGAGTCTTCTGTGAGCTGTGTTTGGATCCAGAGAGAACTCACAGGAATCTGAGGACACAAACACATGACATGTTTAGGATTGTAGCTCTGTCAAACTGTTCTAATCATTTAGAGACTTGTTTATCATATTTGACCTGCATCAGTTATAAAACTATGACATTTGTACATTTTATTACAAACATGTTGAATACATGTGGAATATTCAGGTCTTTATCATATTTGATAAACACAAATGTAGATTCATAAAAGTAAAAGCTCATTTTATTGTTTTCAAGAATGAACTGAAGTCTTTTTATACATTTATAAAAAGAATTGTACTGGAGCCTTAAGACTTCAGAGAAAATATTGAGCTGAATGAACGTCCTCTTGTCTGAATGTTGTTTATGTTATTTATGATTCTTTTCTATCGTTCTGAAGCTGCTTGGATTGTTCAGTCTAAATCAACTTTTATTGTCACTTTGAATATTCAAATCAAAGTTTGGGGTAAAAAGGCTAAATTAAAGCTCAATCTTTCTTTTTGATTGTAAGAAACATCAATGTTCAGTCTCGTCACAAGTCGTATAAATGACATAAAGTGTGACATAAGTTACATCAATTATGACCTCATCAAAACAGCAAAAACACAAAAGTCAAATATAAAAGGAAACAATCATAGAAAATAATAAAATACAGATTTAGGGCAAATGTTTCATATCTTTGATGTTTTTATAAATGCTTTAAGTTCAATGAGGGAAATATTGATCCTGGAGTGATTTTGAAAATGTTGCTTTTATGGATATCAAACTTTCCAAGTGGTAGAATTAGATTTACAATACGCTTCATAGATTTAATGTTTATTTCTGTGCATGTTATAATATCTTTTGTCTTTGAATAAAGTTGTAGTGAGTTTGAACAGAAAAATAGCTGGTCACATGGTTCAAAATGTGAAGGTTTATGACATAAATCAAAGAGATGATGGACAGTTTGAGTTTGTCACAGAATGTACTTTTATCAGTGATATTGTCAGATCTGGAGATGATGCTGTTACAAGGCTAAATATTGTGTAGTATTTGAAATGACTTTCTCTTTGTTTGAAACACACGATTGGAGGAGATGACCAGGCTTTTTTACACTTCAATGGATTTGTTCCAAAAAGACTTCCTCTGGTGAAAGTTGCTTTGGCTCGTCAGTCACTTCATTATTATTTTGTGCATTTTGGATCCTCTCCTTGAACCGACACCTTAAGGTGGTGGAGGGGTTTGAGGGCCCGAATGATCCCGGGAGCTATGTTGTCGGGGGCTTCAAGCCCCTGGTAGGGTCTCCCAAGGCAAACAGGTCCTAGGTGACGGGTCAGACAAAGATCGGTTCAGAAGCCCCCTATGATGAGTAAAAGAACAAGGCCGATTACGTCGCCCGGATCGGCGTCACCGGGGCCCCATCCTGGAGCCAGGCCTGGGATGGGTGCTCCATGGGGAGCGCCTGGTGGGCGGGTCTTACCCCACGGGGCCCGGCCGGGCACAGCCCGAAAGAGCGACGTGGGGCCGCCCTGCCGTGGGCCCACCACCCGCAGGAGGATCCATAAGGGGCCGGTGCAGAGAGATCTGGGCGGCAGTCGACGGCAGGGGCCTCGGCGACCAGATCTTCAGACACAGAGACTAACTCTGGGGACATGGAATGTCACCTCGCTGGGGGGGAAAGAGCCTGAGCTTGAGCGGGAGGTTGAGCGATACCGACTAGATATAGTCGGCCTCACCTCCAGCACAGTTTGGGCTCTGGAACCATCTCCTCGAGAGGGGCTGGACGCTCCACTTCTCTGGTGTTGCCCGCGGGGAGAGGCGGCGGGCTGGTGTGGGCGGGGCTGGTGTGGGCTTATAGCCCCTCAGCTCAGCCGCCACGTGTTGGAGTTTACCCCAGTGAACGAGAGGGTCGCGTCCCTCCGCCTTCGGGTGGGGGACAGGTCTCTCACTGTTGTGGCGGCCTACGGGTCGAAATGCAGTGCAGAGTACCCAGCCTTCTTGGAGTCCTTGGGAGGGGTACTGGACAGTGCACCGACCGGGGACTCCGTTGTTCTACTGGGGGACTTCAACGCCCACGTGGGCAATGACAGTGACACCTGGAGAAGGGTGATCGGGAAGAATGGCTTCCCCGATCTGAACCCGAGCGGTGTTCAGTTATTGGACTTCTGTGCTAGCCACGGATTGTCCATAACGAACACCATGTTCAAGCACAAGGGTGTCCATCAGTGCACATGGCACCAGGACACCCTAGGCCGGAGGTCAAGGATCGACTTTGTTGTCGTGTCATCTGACCTCCACCCGAGTGTCTTGGACACTCGGGTGAAGAGAGGGGCAGAGTTGTCAACCGATCACCACCTGGTGGTGAGTTGGATCCGCTGGCGGAGGAGGAAGCCGGACAGACTTGGCAGACCCAAGTGCATTGTGAGGGTCTGTTGGGAACGTCTAGTGGAGCCCTCTGTCAGTAGGGTTTTCAACTCGCACCTTCGGGAGAGCTTCTCCCATGTCCCGGGGGAGGCTGGGGACATTGAGTCCGAGTGGACCATGTTCTCCGCCTCCATTGTTGATGTGGCTGCTCGGAGTTGTGGTCGCAAGGTCTCCGGTGCCTGTCGTGGCGGCAACCCCCGAACCCGGTGGTGGACACCGGAAGTAAGGGATGCCGTCAGATTGAAGAAGGAGGCCTATCAGGCCACTCTGGCTTGTAGGTCTCCGGAGGACATCGACGGGTATCGGCAGGCCAAGCGAGCCGCGGCTCGTGCTGTCGCAGAGGCAAAAACCCGGGCCTGGGAGGAGTTCGGGGACGCCATGGAGGAGGACTATCGGTCGGCACCAAAAAAATTCTGGCAAACCGTCCGGCGCCTCAGGAGGGGGAAGCAGTGCCTCACCAACACCGTTTACGGTGCGGGTGGAGGCCTGCTGACCTCGACTGGGGATGTCGTCGGACGGTGGAAGGAATACTTTGAGGATCTCCTTAATCCCTCAGTCACGTCTTCCGAAGAGGAAGTAGAGACCGGGGACTCGGAGGCTGGCTCATCCATCACCCAAGCTGAAGTCACTGAGGTTGTTCGCAAACTCCTCGGTGGCAGGGCTCCGGGGGTGGATGAGATCCGCCCTGAGTACCTAAAGTATCTGAATGTTGTAGGACTGTCTTGGTTGACACGTCTCTGCAACATCGCGTGGCGGTCGGGGACCGTGCCTCTGGACTGGCAGACCGGGGTGGTGGTCCCTCTGTTCAAGAAGGGGGACCGGAGGGTGTGTTCCAACTACAGAGGGATCACACTCCTCAGCCTCCCGGGTAAGGTCTATTCCAAGGGACTGGAGAGGAGAATCCGACCGATAGTCGAACCTCGGATTCAGTAGGAGCAGAGTGGTTTTCGTCCCGGTCGTGGAACACTGGACCAGCTCTATACCCTCCATCGGGTGCTCGAGGGCTCATGGGAGTTTGCCCAACCAGTCCACATGTGCTTTGTGGATCTGGAGAAGGCTTTCGACCGTGTCCCTCGGGGTGTCCTTTGGGGGGTGCTCCGGGAGTACGGGGTCCGGGGCCCTTTGCTCAGGGCTGTCCGGTCCCTGTATGACCGGAGCAGGAGCTGTGTTCGCACTGCCGGCAGTAAGTCAGACCTGTCCCCAGTGCGGGATCCCCCCGGAGGAGTTAGAGGAAGTGTCTGGGGAGGAGGAAGTCTGGGAGTCCCTGCTCAGACTGCTGCCCCCGCGACCCGGCAGAAAATGGATGGATGGATTTTGGATCTATTCCATTTAAAGATGATGTTTTTAGTTTGTACTTTTCTGACATTTTACATGTGATTTTAAAAGATGATGTTTATCCTGTTGGAAAGATTTAACAACAGATTTGAAACGTGGCCCTGTCGTGACCCTGTCGTGACCCTGTCGTGGCCCTGTCGTGGCCCTGTCGTGGCTCAGAAGTGGCCCTGTCGTGGCCCTGTCATGGCCCTGTCGTGGCCCTGTCGTGGCTCTAACAAGGCCCTGTCGTGGCCCTGTCGTGGCCCTGTCTTGGCCCTGTCTTGGCTCAGAACTGGCCCTGTCGTGGCTCAAAAGTGGCCCCGTCGTAGCTCTAATATGGCCCTGTCATGGCCCTGACGTGGCCCTGTCGTGGCCCTGACGTGGCCCTGTCGTGGCTCTGACTTGGCCCTGTCGTGGCTCTGTCTTGGCCCTGACGTGGCCCTGTCGTGGCTCTAACATGGCTCGGTCGTGGCCCTGTTGTGGCCCTGTCGTGGCCCTGTCGTGGCCTGTCGTGGCCCTGTCTTGGCCCTATCATGGCTCAGAACTGGCCCTGTCGTGAATCAGAAGTGGCCATGTCGTGGCCCTGTAGTGACCCTGTCGTGGCCCTTTCGTGGCTCTGACTTGGCCCTGTCGTGGCTCTGACTTGGCCCTGACGTGGCCCTGTCGTGGCCCTGTCGTGGCCGTGTTGTGGCCCTGTCGTGGCCCTGTCGTGGCTCAGAAGTGGCCCTGTCGTGGCCCTGTCGTGACCCTGTCGTGGCCCTGACGTGGCCCTGTCGTGGCCCTGAAGTGGCCCTGTCATGGCTCTGAAGTGGCCCTGTCGTAGCTAAGAAGTGTCCCTGTCGTGGCTCTAATGTGGCCCTGTCATGGCCCTGACGTGGCCCTGTTGTGGCTCTAATGTTCCCTGTCATGGCCCTGACGTGGTCCTGTCGTGGCCCTGTCATGGCCCTGTCGTGGCCCTGTCATGGCCCTGACGTGGCCCTGTCTTGGCCCTGTCCTGGCTCAAAAGTGGTCCCGTCGTAGCTAAGAAGTGTCCCTGTCGTGGCTCTAATATGGCCCTGTCATGGCCCTGACGTGGTCCTGTAGTGGCCCTGACGTGGCCCTGTCGTGGCTCAGAAGTGGCCCTGTCGTGGCTCTATACAAGGCCCTGTTGTGGCCCTGTTGTGGCCCTGTCGTGGCCCTGACGTGGCCCTGTCTTGGCCCTGTCATGGCTCAGAAGTGGCCCTGTCGTGGCCCTGTCTTGGGTGAGAACTGGCCCTGTCGTGGCTCAGAAGTGGCCCTGTCGTGGCCCTGTCGTGACCCTGTCGTGGCCCTGACGTGGCCCTGTCGTGGCTCTGACTTGGCCCTGTCGTGGCTCTGTCTTGGCCCTGACGTGGCCTTGTCGTGGCTCTAACATGGCTCGGTCGTGGCCCTGTTGTGGCCCTGTCGTGGGCCTGTCGTTGCCCTGTCGTGGCTCAGAAGTGGCCCTGTTGTGGCCCTGTCATGGCCCTGTCGTAGCTCTGACGTGGCCTGTCGTGGCCCTGTCTTGGCCCTATCATGGCTCTGACTTGGCCCTGACGTGGCCCTGTCGTGGCCCTGTCGTGGCCGTGTCGTGGCCCTGTCGTGGCCCTGTCGTGGCTCAGAAGTGGCCCTGTCGTGGCCCTGTCGTGACCCTGTCGTGGCCCTGACGTGGCCCTGTCGTGGCCCTGAAGTGGCCCTGTCATGGCTCTGAAGTGGCCCTGTCGTAGCTAAGAAGTGGCCCTGTCGTGGCCCTTTCGTGGCTCTGACTTAGCCCTGTCGTGGCTCTGACTTGGCCCTGTCATGGCCCTGTCGTGGCCCTGTCTTGGCCCTGTCCTGGCTCAGAAGTGGCCCTGTCGTGGCCCTGTCGTGGCCGTGTCGTGGCCCTGTCGTGGCCCTGTCGTGGCTCAGAAGTGGCCCTGTCGTGGCCCTGTCGTGACCCTGTCGTGGCCCTGACGTGGCCCTGTCGTGGCCCTGTCATGGCTCTGAAGTGGCCCTGTCGTAGCTAAGAAGTGTCCCTGACGTGGCCCTGTTGTGGCTCTAATGTTCCCTGTCATGGCCCTGACGTGGTCCTGTCGTGGCCCTGTCATGGCCCTGTCGTGGCCCTGTCATGGCCCTGACGTGGCCCTGTCTTGGCCCTGTCCTGGCTCAGAAGTGGCCCTGTCGTGGCCCTGTCATGGCCCTGTCGTGGCTCTAACAAGGCCCTGTCGTGGCCCTGTCGTGGCCCTGTCTTGGCTCAGAACTGGCCCTGTCGTGGCTCAAAAGTGGCCCCGTCGTAGCTAAGAAGTGTCCCTGTCGTGGCTCTAATATGGCCCTGTCATGGCCCTGACGTGGTCCTGTAGTGGCCCTGACGTGGCCCTGTCGTGGCTCAGAAGTGGCCCTGTCGTGGCTCTAACAAGGCCCTGTTTTGGCCCTGTCGTGGCCCTGACGTGGCCCTGTCTTGGCCCTGTCATGGCTCAGAAGTGGCCCTGTCGTGGCCCTGTCTTGGGTGAGAACTGGCCCTGTCGTGGCTCAGAAGTGGCCCTGTCGTGGCCCTGTCGTGACCCTGTCGTGGCCCTGACGTGGCCCTGTCGTGGCTCTGACTTGGCCCTGTCGTGGCTCTGTCTTGGCCCTGACGTGGCCCTGTCGTGGCTCTAACATGGCCCTGTTGTGGCCCTGTCGTGGCCCTGTCGTTGCCCTGTCGTGGCTCAGAAGTGGCCCTGTTGTGGCCCTGTCATGGCCCTGTCGTAGCTCTGACGTGGCCTGTCGTGGCCCTGTAGTGACCCTGTCGTGGCCCTGTCGTGGCTCTGACTTGGCCCTGTCGTGGCTCTGACTTGGCCCTGACGTGGCCCTGTCGTGGCCCTGTCGTGGCCCTGTCGTGGCTCAGAAGTGGCCCTGTCGTGGCCCTGTCGTGACCCTGTCGTGGCCCTGACGTGGCCCTGTCGTGGCCCTGAAGTGGCCCTGTCATGGCTCTGAAGTGGCCCTGTCGTAGCTAAGAAGTGTCCCTGTCGTGGCTCTAATGTGGCCCTGTCATGGCCCTGACGTGGCCCTGTTGTGGCTCTAATGTTCCCTGTCATGGCCCTGACGTGGTCCTGTCGTGGCCCTGTCATGGCCCTGTCGTGGCCCTGTCATGGCCCTGACGTGGCCCTGTCTTGGCCCTGTCCTGGCTCAGAAGTGGCCCTGTCGTGGCCCTGTCATGGCCCTGTCGTGGCTCTAACAAGGCCCTGTCGTGGCCCTGTCGTGGCCCTGTCTTGGCTCAGAACTGGCCCTGTCCTGGCTCAAAAGTGGCCCCGTCGTAGCTAAGAAGTGTCCCTGTCGTGGCTCTAATATGGCCCTGTCATGGCCCTGACGTGGTCCTGTAGTGGCACTGACGTGGCCCTGTCGTGGCTCAGAAGTGGCCCTGTCGTGGCTCTAACAAGGCCCTGTTGTGGCCCTGTCGTGGCCCTGACGTGGCCCTGTCTTGGCCCTGTCATGGCTCAGAAGTGGCCCTGTCGTGGCCCTGTCTTGGGTGAGAACTGGCCCTGTCGTGGCTCAGAAGTGGCCCTGTCGTGGCCCTGTCGTGACCCTGTCGTGGCTCTAACATGGCTCGGTCGTGGCCCTGTTGTGGCCCTGTCGTGGCCCTGTCGTTGCCCTGTCGTGGCTCAGAAGTGGCCCTGTCGTGGCCCTATCATGGCTCAGAACTGGCCCTGTCGTGAATCAGAAGTGGCCCTGTCGTGGCCCTGTAGTGACCCTGTCGTGGCCCTGTCGTGGCTCTGACTTGGCCCTGTCGTGGCTCTGACTTGGCCCTGACGTGGCCCTGTCGTGGCCCTGTCGTGACCCTGTCGTGGCCCTGACGTGGCCCTGTCGTGGCCCTGAAGTGGCCCTGTCATGGCTCTGAAGTGGCCCTGTCGTAGCTAAGAAGTGTCCCTGTCGTGGCTCTAATGTGGCCCTGTCATGGCCCTGTCGTGGCCCTGACGTGGCCCTGTTGTGGCTCTAATGTTCCCTGTCATGGCCCTGACGTGGTCCTGTCGTGGCCCTGTCGTTGCCCTGTCATGGCCCTGTCGTGGCCCTGTCATGGCCCTGACGTGGCCCTGTCTTGGCCCTGTCGTGGCTCAGAAGTGGCCCTGTCGTGGCTCTAACGTGGCCCTGTCTTGGCTCTACTGTGCCCCCTTCGTGGCCCTGTTGTGGTCCTGTCGTGGCCCTGTCTTGGCTCTGTCGTGGCTCTAATGTGGCCCTTTCGTGGCCCTGTCGTGGCCCTGTCGTGACCCTGTCGTGGCCCTGACGTGGCTCAGAAGTGGCCCTGTCGTAGCCATGTCGTGGCTCAGAAGTGGCACTGTCGTGGCCCTGTCATGGCTCAGAAGTGGCCCTGTCGTGGCTCTAACGTGGCCTCTGAAGTGGCCCTGTCGTGGCTCAAAAGTGGCTCAGAAGTGGCCCTGTCATGGCTCAGAAGTGGCCCTGTTGTGGCCCTGTTGTGGCCCTGTCGTGGCCCTTTCTTGGCCCTGTCATGGCTCAGAAGTAGCCCTGTTGTGGCCCTGTCATGGCCCTGTCTTGGCTCAGAACTGGCCCTGTCGTGGCTGTAACGTGGCCCTGACATGGCCCTGTCGTGGCCCTGTCATGGCCCTATTGTGGCTCTGAAGTGGCCCTGTCGTGGCTCAAAAGTGGCTCAGAAGTGGCCCTGTCGTGGCTCAAAAGTGGCCCTGTCGTAGCTAAGAAGTGTCCCTGTTGTGGCTCTAATGTGAACCTGTCATGGCCCTGACGTGGTCCTGTCGTGGCCTTGTCGTGGCCCTGACGTGGCCCTGACGTTGCCCTGACGTGGCTCTGACGTGGCCCTGTCGTGGCTCAGAACTGGCCCTGTCGTGGCCCTGACATGGCCGGGTCGTGGCTCTGACGTGGCCCTGTTGTGGCTGTAATGTGGCCCTGTCGTGGCCCTGTTGTGGCCCTGACGTGGCCCTGTCGTGGCCCTGTTGTGGCCCTGTCGTGACCCTGTCGTGGCCCTGACGTGGCTTTAATTTGGCCCTGTTGTGGCCCTGTTGTGGCTCTAATGTTCCCTGTCATGGCCCTGACGTGGTCCTGTCGTGGCCCTGTCGTGGCCCTGTCATGGCCCTGTCGTGGCCCTGTCATGGCCCTGACATGGCCCTGTCTTGGCCCTGTCCTGGCTCAGAAGTGGCCCTGTCGTGGCCCTGTCGTGGCTCAGAAGTGGCCCTGTCGTGGCCCTGTCGTGGCTCAGAAGTGACCCTGTCGTGGCTCTAACGTGGCCCTGTCGTGGCTCTGACGTGGCTCAGAAGTGGCCCTGTCTTGGCTCTACTGTGGCCCTGTCGTGGCCCTGTCGTGGTCCTGTCGTTGCCCTGTCTTGGCTCTGTCGTGGCTCTAATGTGGCCCTTTCGTGGCCCTGTCGTGACCCTGTCGTGGCCCTGACGTGGCTCAGAAGTGGCCCTGTCGTGGCCATGTCGTGGCTCAGAAGTGGCCCTGTCGTGGCCCTGTCGTGGCTCTAACATGGCCTCAGAAGTCGCCCTGTCGTGGCTCAAAAGTGGCTCAGAAGTGGCCCTGTCGTGGCTCAGAAGTGGCCCTGTTGTGGCCCTGTTGTGGCCCTGTCGTGGCCCTGACGTGGCCCTGTCTTGGCCCTGTTGTGGCCCTGTCATGGCCCTGTCTTGGCTCAGAACTGGCCCTGTCGTGGCTGTAACGTGGCCCTGACATGGCCTGTTGTGGCCCTGTCGTGGCCCTGTCATGGCCCTATTGTGGCTCTGAAGTGGCCCTGTGGTGACTCAAAAGTGGCTCAGAAGTGGCCCTGTCGTGGCTCAGAAGTGGCCCTGTCGTGGCCCTGATGTGGCCCTATGGTGGCTCTGAAGTGGCCCTGACTTGGCCTTGTCGTGGCCCTGACGTGGCTCTGACATGCCCCTGTCGTGGCTTTAACGTGGCCTGTCGTGGCTCAGAAGTAGCCCTGTCGTAGCCCTGTCGTGGCCCTGAGTTGCCCAGTCGTGGCCGTGACGTGGCCCTGTCGTGGCTCAGAAGTGGCCCTGTCGTGGCTCTAAAGTGGCCCTATCGTGGACCTGTCGTGGATCAGTAGTGGCCCTGACTTGGCCCTGTCGTGACTCTGACGTGGCCCTATCGTGGCCCTGTCTTGGCCCTGTCGTGGCCCTGTCGTGGCTCAGAATTGGCCCTGACTTGGCCTTGTCGTGGCCCTGACGTGGCTCTGACATGGCCCTTTCATGGCTCAGAAGTGGCCCTGTCGTGGCCCTGTCGTGGCTCAGAAGTAGCCCTGTCGTAGCCCTGTCGTGGCCCTGAGTTGCCCTGTCCTGGCCCTGATGTGGCCCTGTCGTGGCTCAGAAGTGGCCCTGTCGTGGCTCTAATGTGGCCCTGTCATGGCCCTGACGTGGCCCTGTTGTGGCTCTAATGTTCCCTGTCATGGCCCTGACGTGGTCCTGTCGTGGCCCTGTCATGGCCCTGTCGTGGCCCTGTCATGGCCCTGACGTGGCCCTGTCTTGGCCCTGTCCTGGCTCAGAAGTGGCCCTGTCGTGGCCCTGTCATGGCCCTGTCGTGGCTCTAACAAGGCCCTGTCGTGGCCCTGTCGTGGCCCTGTCCTGGCTCAAAAGTGGCCCCGTCGTAGCTAAGAAGTGTCCCTGTCGTGGCTCTAATATGGCCCTGTCATGGCCCTGACGTGGTCCTGTAGTGGCACTGACGTGGCCCTGTCGTGGCTCAGAAGTGGCCCTGTCGTGGCTCTAACAAGGCCCTGTTGTGGCCCTGTCGTGGCCCTGACGTGGCCCTGTCTTGGCCCTGTCATGGCTCAGAAGTGGCCCTGTCGTGGCCCTGTCTTGGGTGAGAACTGGCCCTGTCGTGGCTCAGAAGTGGCCCTGTCGTGGCCCTGTCGTGACCCTGTCGTGGCTCTAACATGGCTCGGTCGTGGCCCTGTTGTGGCCCTGTCGTGGCCCTGTCGTTGCCCTGTCGTGGCTCAGAAGTGGCCCTGTCGTGGCCCTATCATGGCTCAGAACTGGCCCTGTCGTGAATCAGAAGTGGCCCTGTCGTGGCCCTGTAGTGACCCTGTCGTGGCCCTGTCGTGGCTCTGACTTGGCCCTGTCGTGGCTCTGACTTGGCCCTGACGTGGCCCTGTCGTGGCCCTGTCGTGACCCTGTCGTGGCCCTGACGTGGCCCTGTCGTGGCCCTGAAGTGGCCCTGTCATGGCTCTGAAGTGGCCCTGTCGTAGCTAATAAGTGTCCCTGTCGTGGCTCTAATGTGGCCCTGTCATGGCCCTGTCGTGGCCCTGACGTGGCCCTGTTGTGGCTCTAATGTTCCCTGTCATGGCCCTGACGTGGTCCTGTCGTGGCCCTGTCGTTGCCCTGTCATGGCCCTGTCGTGGCCCTGTCATGGCCCTGACGTGGCCCTGTCTTGGCCCTGTCGTGGCTCAGAAGTGGCCCTGTCGTGGCTCTAACGTGGCCCTGTCTTGGCTCTACTGTGCCCCCTTCGTGGCCCTGTTGTGGTCCTGTCGTGGCCCTGTCTTGGCTCTGTCGTGGCTCTAATGTGGCCCTTTCGTGGCCCTGTCGTGGCCCTGTCGTGACCCTGTCGTGGCCCTGACGTGGCTCAGAAGTGGCCCTGTCGTAGCCATGTCGTGGCTCAGAAGTGGCACTGTCGTGGCCCTGTCATGGCTCAGAAGTGGCCCTGTCGTGGCTCTAACGTGGCCTCTGAAGTGGCCCTGTCGTGGCTCAAAAGTGGCTCAGAAGTGGCCCTGTCATGGCTCAGAAGTGGCCCTGTTGTGGCCCTGTTGTGGCCCTGTCGTGGCCCTTTCTTGGCCCTGTCATGGCTCAGAAGTGGCCCTGTTGTGGCCCTGTCATGGCCCTGTCTTGGCTCAGAACTGGCCCTGTCGTGGCTGTAACGTGGCCCTGACATGGCCCTGTCGTGGCCCTGTCATGGCCCTATTGTGGCTCTGAAGTGGCCCTGTCGTGGCTCAAAAGTGGCTCAGAAGTGGCCCTGTCGTGGCTCAAAGGTGGCCCTGTCGTGGCCCTGACGTGGCCCTATCGTGGCTCTGAAGTGGCCCTGTCGTGGCTCAAAAGTGGCCCTGTCGTAGCTAAGAAGTGTCCCTGTTGTGGCTCTAATGTGAACCTGTCATGGCCCTGACGTGGTCCTGTCGTGGCCTTGTCGTGGCCCTGACGTGGCCCTGACGTTGCCCTGACGTGGCTCTGACGTGGCCCTGTCGTGGCTCAGAACTGGCCCTGTCGTGGCCCTGACATGGCCGGGTCGTGGCTCTGACGTGGCCCTGTTGTGGCTGTAATGTGGCCCTGTCGTGGCCCTGTTGTGGCCCTGACGTGGCCCTGTCGTGGCCCTGTTGTGGCCCTGTCGTGACCCTGTCGTGGCCCTGACGTGGCTTTAATTTGGCCCTGTTGTGGCCCTGTTGTGGCTCTAATGTTCCCTGTCATGGCCCTGACGTGGTCCTGTCGTGGCCCTGTCGTGGCCCTGTCATGGCCCTGTCGTGGCCCTGTCATGGCCCTGACGTGGCCCTGTCTTGGCCCTGTCCTGGCTCAGAAGTGGCCCTGTCGTGGCCCTGTCGTGGCTCAGAAGTGGCCCTGTCGTGGCCCTGTCTTGGCTCAGAAGTGACCCTGTCGTGGCTCTAACGTGGCCCTGTCGTGGCTCTGACGTGGCTCAGAAGTGGCCCTGTCTTGGCTCTACTGTGGCCCTGTCGTGGCCCTGTCGTGGTCCTGTCGTTGCCCTGTCTTGGCTCTGTCGTGGCTCTAATGTGGCCCTTTCGTGGCCCTGTCGTGACCCTGTCGTGGCCCTGACGTGGCTCAGAAGTGGCCCTGTCGTGGCCATGTCGTGGCTCAGAAGTGGCCCTGTCGTGGCCCTGTCGTGGCTCTAACATGGCCTCTGAAGTCGCCCTGTCGTGGCTCAAAAGTGGCTCAGAAGTGGCCCTGTCGTGGCTCAGAAGTGGCCCTGTTGTGGCCCTGTTGTGGCCCTGTCGTGGCCCTGACGTGGCCCTGTCTTGGCCCTGTTGTGGCCCTGTCATGGCCCTGTCTTGGCTCAGAACTGGCCCTGCCGTGGCTGTAACGTGGCCCTGACATGGCCTGTTGTGGCCCTGTCGTGGCCCTGTCATGGCCCTATTGTGGCTCTGAAGTGGCCCTGTGGTGACTCAAAAGTGGCTCAGAAGTGGCCCTGTCGTGGCTCAGAAGTGGCCCTGTCGTGGCCCTGATGTGGCCCTATGGTGGCTCTGAAGTGGCCCTGACTTGGCCTTGTCGTGGCCCCGACGTGGCTCTGACACACCCCTGTCGTGGCTTTAACGTGGCCTGTCGTGGCTCAGAAGTAGCCCTGTCGTAGCCCTGTCGTGGCCCTGAGTTGCCCAGTCGTGGCCGTGACGTGGCCCTGTCGTGGCTCAGAAGTGGCCCTGTCGTGGCTCTAAAGTGGCCCTATCGTGGACCTGTCGTGGATCAGTAGTGGCCCTGACTTGGCCCTGTCGTGACTCTGACGTGGCCCTATCGTGGCCCTGTCTTGGCCCTGTCGTGGCCCTGTCGTGGCTCAGAATTGGCCCTGACTTGGCCTTGTCGTGGCCCTGACGTGGCTCTGACATGGCCCTTTCATGGCTCAGAAGTGGCCCTGTCGTGGCCCTGTCGTGGCTCAGAAGTAGCCCTGTCGTAGCCCTGTCGTAGCCCTGTCGTGGCCCTGAGTTGCCCTGTCCTGGCCCTGATGTGGCCCTGTCGTGGCTCAGAAGTGGCCCTGTTGTGGCTCTAACGTGGCCGTATCGTGGCCCTGTCGTGGACCTGTCGTGGCTCAGAAGTGGCCCTGACGTGGCCCTGTCGTGGCCTTGTTTTGGCTCTGACGTGGCCCTATCGTGGCCCTGAATTGGCTCAGAAGTGGCTCTGTCGTGGCCATGTCGTGACCCTGTCGTGGCCCTGACGTGGCTCAGAAGTGGCTCGGAAGTGGCCCTGTCGTGACTCTAATGTGGCCCTGTCGTTGCCCTGTCGTGACCCTGTCGTGGCCTTGACGTGGCTCAGAAGTTGCTCAGAAGTGGCTCAGAAGTGGCCCTGTCGTGGCCCTGTCGTGGCTCAGAAGTGGCCCTGTCATGGCCCTCTCATGGCTCAAAGTGGCCCTGTCATGGCTCTAACGTGGCCCTGTCGTGGCCCTGTCATGGCCCTATCGTGGCTCTGAAGTGGCCCTGTCGTTGCTCAATAGTGGCTCAGAAGTGTACCTGTCCTGGCCCTTTCGTGGCTCAGAAGTGGCCCTGTCGTGGCTCTAATATGGCCCTGTCGTGGTCCTGTCATGTCCTGACGTGGCCCTGTCGTGGCTCTAATGTGGCCCTGTCGTGGCCATGTCGTGGCCCTGACGTGGCCCTGTCGTGGCCATGTCGTGGCCCTGAAGTGGCCCTGACGTGGCCCTGTCGTGGCTCAGAAGTAGCCGTGACGTGGCCCTGTCGTGGCTCAGAAGTGGCCCTGTCGTGGCTCTAACGTGGCTCAGAAGTGGCCCTGACGTGGCCCTGTCGTGACCCTGTCGTGACCCTGTCGTGGCCCTGTCGTGGCCCTGACGTGGCTCAAAAGTGGCTCAGAAGTGGCCTTGTCGTGGCTCAGAAGTGACCCTGTCGTGGCCCTGTCGTGGCTCAGAAGTATCCCTGTCGTAGCCCTGTCGTAGCCCTGTCGTGGCCCTGAGTTGCCCTGTCCTGGCCCTGATGTGGCCCTGTCGTGGCTCAGAAGTGGCCCTGTTGTGGCTCTAACGTGGCCGTATCGTGGCCCTGTCTTGGACCTGTCGTGGCTCAGAAGTGGCCCTGACGTGGCCCTGTCGTGGCCTTGTTTTGGCTCTGACGTGGCCCTATCGTGGCCCTGTCGTGGCTCAGAAGTGGCCCTGTCGTGGCTCTAACGTGGCCCTATCGTGGCCCTGTCGTGGACCTGTCGTGGCTCAGAAGTGGCCCTGTCGTGGACCTGTCGTGGCCCTGACTTGGCCCTGTCGTGGCCCTGTCGTGGCTCAGAAGTGGCCCTGTCTTGGCTCTACTGTGGCCCTGTCGTGGCCCTGTCATGTCCTGACTTGGCCCTGTTGTGGCTCTAATGTGGCCCTGTCGTGGCCCTGTCGTGGCCCTGTTGTGGCCCTGACGTGGCTCAGAAGTGGCCCTGTCGTGGCCCTGTCGTGGCTCAGAAGTTGCCCTTTCGTGGCCCTGTCATGGCTCAGAAGTGGCCCTGTCGTGGCTCTAACGTGGCTCAGAAGTGACCCTGTCGTGGCCCTGACGTGGCCCTATTGTGGCCCTGTTGTGGCTCTGACGTGGCTCAGAAGTGACCCTGTCGTGGCTCTCACGTGGCCTTGACGTGGCCCTGTCGTTGCCCTGACATGGCCTTGTCGTGGCCCTGTCGTGGCCCTGTCGCAGGCCTTTCGTGGCTCTAACGTGGCCCTGTCTTGGCTCAGAAGTGGCCCTGTCATGGCCCTGACGTTGCCCTGTCGTGGCTCTAACGTGGCCTTTCGTGGCTCAGAAGTAGCCATATCGTGGCCCTGAGTTGCCCTGTCGTGGCCGTTACGTGGCCCTGTCGCGGCTCCGAAGTGGCCCTGTCGCGGCTCTAACGTGGCCCTATCGTGGACCTGTCGTGGCTCAGAAGAGGCCCTGTCGTGGCTCTAACGTGGCCCTGTCGTGGACCTGTCGTGGCTCAGAAGTGGCCCTGACGTGGCCCTGTCGTGGCCCTGACGTGGCCCTGTTGTGGCTCTGACGTGGCTCAGAATTGGCCCTGACTTGGCCCTGTCGTGGCCCTGACGTGGCTCTTACATGGCCCTGTCGTGGCCCTGACGTGGCTCAGAAGTGGCCCTGTCGTGGCCTTGACATGGCTCAGAAGTGGCCCTGTCGTGGCTTTCACGTGGCCTTGACGTGGCCCTGTCGTGGCCCTGTCGTGGCTCTGACATGGCTCAGAAGTGACCCTGTCGTGGCTCTGACGTGGCCCTATTGTGGCCCTGTTGTGGCTCTGACGTGGCTCAGAAGTGACCCTGTCGTGGCTCTCACGTGGCCTTGACGTGGCCCTGTCGTGGCCCTGACGTGGCCCTGTCGTGGCCCTGTCGTGGCTCTGTCGTGGTTGTCTACAGTTCACCAAACTGAGTTTAAGTGTGGAAATACCAGCGAGTCAAGAGTTCAATAGGACTTGTTTCCAGGTTCCATTTAGAGCAAACTCAGATGTTTAAGTGACTTACAAGTCCATGTTTGAGCTCATGGTGGTGGCAGCCATCTTTTCATTAACAAAGGCTAATTTTTAAAAATAAACTCAACATGAAATAACTTCCTCTTCATGTCAATTTGAAAAGTTTTTCTTTCTTTTTTCATTATATTTTAAGTTAATCATATGAACAAAGACTAAACTTGAGTCTTTTTCAGCTCAAATCTCTCACTCAGATGTTTCCTCTTTAACTGTGAAGACTTGAAGTCTGATAAAGTCACATATTGTTCATGTTTCTTTGAACTGAATGAAATACAGAGACTCACACTTCCTCAGACCTGGGACCATCCACTGTTCTCCAGCAGGATCCAACCTGAAACACACAAGTCCAGTTTAGACCAGACCACAGACCCAGACCTGGACCAACCATGGACCAGAGACTGAACCAGGACCCAGACCTGAGAGAGTCCAGGGGGCAGTGGGGGTCGTCCCGTAGAGCGGTCAGGAGCTCTGCTGAGGGTCCTGGATGGTTGTAGCTCAGGTCTAACTCTGTCAGATGGGAGTGGGAGGAGCTTAGAGCTGAGGCCAGAGAAGCCCCGCCCCTTTCTGAGACCAGACATCCAGACAGTCTAAAGACACACAGCATTACACTCATGTGGACACAAGGGACAGCATTACACTCATGTGGACACAAGGGACAGTGTTACACTCATGTGGACACAAGGGACAGCATTACACTCATGTGGACACAAGGGGCAGCATTACACTCATGTGGACACAAGGGGCAGCGTTACACTCATGTGGACACAAGGGGCAGCGTTACACTCACGTGGACACAAGGGACAGCGTTACACTCATGTGGACACAAGGGACAGAGTGCATCATGGGAGCGTCTCACCTGAGTGTCTCCAGTCTGCAGGGGGCGCTCTTCAGTCCAGAACACAGCAGCTCCACTCCTGAGTCCTGGAGGTCGTTGTGAGACAGATCCAGGAGTGTGAGACTGGAGGAGCTGAGGACTGAGGCCAGAGGACCACAGCTGTGAGGGGACAGTCCACAGAGGGGCAGACTGAGGACAGAGAGGGACATTAGAGACTAGAACCATGACACAAGAGTTTAAATACAGTCTGAGGACAGATAATGTCACAGTTATTGACCCTATCTGACAATGCACACATCCATGTGTGGACACAGAAGTAGCTCAGGGGACAAGCAGCATAATCGTATTTTATTGATCCCAAACACAGGAGGAAGAGCTGATGCTGAGAGCTAATTATATATATATATATATATATATATATATATATATATATATATATATATATATATATATATATATATATATATATATATATATATATATATATATATATATATATATATATATATATATATATATATATATATATATATATATATATATGCGCTGTCCCCACTGCTGTTCTGCATAAGACTGAACCCTCTCAGCCAAGTAATCCACAAGACTGGCTATGGATACCGACTCAGGAGAAATGGGACAACCATCAGTCTCCACCTCTACATGGATGACATCAAGCTGTATGCTAAGAGCGAGCGGGATATTGACTCCCTGATCCACACCACCAGGATCAACAGCTTAGATATCGGAATGTCATTTGGACTAGAGAAGTGTGGTGATGGTGACTAAGAGAGGGAAGGTGGTCCACACAGAGGGGTCTCACTCCCAGAAGGAACAATAGCAGACATTGAGGACAGTTACAAGTACCTGGGAATACCACAAGCAAATGGCAACGAAGAGGTAACCAGGAAAGCGGCTATGGCCAAATACCTACAACGAGTGAGGCAAGTCCTCAGAATCCAGCTCATTGGAAAGAAAAAGTCTCCGATACCCTGCAGGAATAATCAGTTGGCCAAAGGAGGAGATACAGATCACATATGTTAAGACACGAAAGCTCCTGATGGAGGGTTCCATCCCAAATCCAGCACCCTGAGACTGTACACTAGCACCCTGAGACTGTGCACTAGCACCCTGAGACTGTACACTAGCACCCTGAGACTGTGCACTAGCACCCTGAGACTGTGCACTAGCACCCTGAGACTGTGCACTAGCACCCTGAGACTGTGCACTAGCACCCTGAGTCTGTGCACTAGCACCCTGAGACTGTACACTAGCACCCTGAGTCTGTGCACTAGCACCCTGAGACTGTACACTAGCACCCTGAGACTGTACACTAGCACCCTGAGACTGTACACTAGCACCCTGAGACTGTACACTAGCCGTAAGGAAGGAGGCCGAGGACTAGTGAGCGTGAGAGCCATTATCCAGCACGAAACGTCCTGGATCCATAAGTACATCAAGGACAAGGCTCCTACAGGGGACGTGCTCAGTGAATGTCTCAGACAATGGGGAACAGAGGATGATGAGGTGCTGGAGGGACCATCATGGGACACGCCCCTACATGGGAGGACACGCCCCTACATGGAATGTACCACCAGAACATAACTGAAGTGGCTGATATCATGAAATCCTACCAATGGATAGATAGAGCCGGTCTGAAGGACAGAGGCCCTGATCTACCACACCAGACAAGACCCAAGGTGTAGGCTGTGCAAAGGGGCCCCTGAGACATTCCCGCACATAACTGCAGTGTGCAAGATGCAGGGACAGCATACATGGAGCACCATCCCCAGGAGCTGGCATAGTGAACAGAAACATCTGTGCAGAGTACAGGCAGGAGACCCCAAGGACGAAGTGGGAAACACCTCCAAAAGGTGGTGGAGAACGACCGAGCCAAGGTCCTCTGGGACTTCCAGATACAGACGGACAGAATGGTAATGGAACCAACCGGACATAGAGGTGGTCTCAAGGTGCAGAGGAAAGCCGTGGTGGTGGACATTGCAGTGCATCATGGGATGGTAACATCCGGAAAAAGGAGAAACTAGAGAAATACCAAGGCCTCAGAGAGGAGTTGGAGAAGGCCTGGAACGTGAAGGTATCGGTGGTTGCCGTAGTGATCGGAGCACTTGGGGCAGTGGAGGAATGGCTTGTGCAGATCCCAGGAAAAACATCAGACATCTCGGTCCAGGAAAGTGCAGTGCAGTAACAGCAAAGATACTGCGCAGAACCCTCAAGCTCCCAGGCCTCACCATTATCACCATAGGAACAGAAAACCACAGGCATCGAACCCAAAACCTGATCAAGAAAAGATTGTAAAAGAGAGTGAAGTCTAATCCTAATGAAGGGCCCCCCAAGAAAACTCCACAGGCACTCCTGACACCAATCGTCAGTAATAATTGAATATATAACATCCACAACCCCCTGCTGCCCTCTACAAGTATTTTCCAATCCCCCACATTTGGCCCATTGATGAGTAGATGTATTTAGTCTCAGAGTTTATGTACAAAAGCAGACAACATGGAGCATAAAGTCTGATGTTAAAAACAAATAAATCATGTCATCAGTCCCTTCCAATTAACAGAAATGTATCACCATGTGACCACAACCTGAAGTCACACGCCCCACGCTGGTGGCTCCATCTCTCACACTCTTCAGTTCTCTGTGTTTTGTATCTTCCTTAGGAGCACCTCTGCTTCTCCCGGTGTTCTGAGGAGCACCTCTGCTTCTCCTGGTGTTCTGAGGAGCACCTCTGCTTCTCCTGGTGTTCTGAGGAGCACCTCTGCTTCTCCCTGTGTTCTGAGGAGCACCTCTGCTTCTCCCGGTGTTCTGAGGAGCACCTCTGCTTCTCCCGGTGTTCTGAGGAGCACCTCTGCTTCTCCTGGTGTTCTGAGGAGCACCTCTGCTTCTCCCGGTGTTCTGAGGAGCACCTCTGCTTCTCCCGGTGTTCTGAGGAGCACCTCTGCTTCTCCCTGTGTTCTGAGGAGCACCTCTGCTTCTCCCGGTGTTCTGAGGAGCACCTCTGCTTCTCCCGGTGTTCTGAGGAGCACCTCTGCTTCTCCCGGTGTTCTGAGGAGCACCTCTGTTTCTCCTGGTGTTCTGAGCATGTGTTTTTTACCTTCAAAAGTCACAGAAGAGTCGAAGGGGAAAGAGAACCCACGTCTTATTTTGCTCCTCCTGAGCTCCTCACAGATGTGGTGAAACCTTTACTGTTGTTGAGGAACCTCGTATGGAACAAAGAATACGTGCTTGCCTTCTAAAGGTCTCCTTAAACCCTGGAGGTCTCCTTTAACCCTGTAGGTTTCCTTTAACCCTGGAGGTCTCCTTTAACCCTGGATGTCTCCTTTAAACCTGGAGGTCTCCTTTAACCCTGGAGGTCTCCTTTAACCCTGGAGGTCTCCTTAAACCCTGGAGGTCTCCTTAAACCCTGGAGGTCTCCTTTAACCCTGGAGGTCTCCTTTAACCCTGGAGGTCTCCTTTAACTCTGGAGGTCTCCTTTAACCCTGGAGGTCTCCTTTAACGCTGGAGGTCTCCTTTAACCCTGGAGGTCTCCTTTAACCCTGGAGGTCTCCTTAAACCTGGAGGTCTCCTTTAACCCTGGAGGTCTCCTTTAACCCTGGAGGTCTCCTTTAACCCTGCAGGTCTCCTTTAACCCTGGAGGTCTCCTTTAACCCTGGAGGTCTCCTTTAACCCTGCAGGTCTCCTTTAACCCCGGAGGTCTCCTTTAACCCTGGAGGTCTCCTTTAACCCTGGAGGTCTCCTTTAACCCTTGCAGCCTTCAGGACACGTTCCTTCACACGATCGTTAAGAAACCTCATTATCAGGCCTCGTGGTTCATCAGCTGCTGTTTCGATTATGATGGGAAGGACTTCAACTCCTGAGCCATCAAGGAGCGCAGGAATAATCTTCTCCAAAAACCTTTCTGTATCATTTCCTTCTTCTCCTTCTTCTACACCCACAAGACTTAGGTTAGAACATCGTGATCTGAACTCCAAATCCAAGATCTTATTTTTCATATTGTTGTTCTCTGACTCCAGCGTTGTCACCCTGGCCCGCTCCATCTCGGCCCTTAATGTCTGCAGATCGTCCCACTGCTTTCAGTTCAGCAGATACTGTAGCAGATACTGCAGCAGATACTGCAGCAGATACTGCATCAGATACTGCATCAGATACTGCATCAGATACTGCAGCAGATACTGCAGCAGATACTGCAGCAGATACAGATACTGCAGCAGATACTGCATCAGATACTGCAGCAGATACTGCATCAGATACTGCAGCAGATACTGCAGCAGATACTGCATCAGATACTGCAGCAGATACTGCATCAGATACTGCGGAAGATACTGCATCAGATACTGCATCAGATACTGCAGCAGATCCTGCATCAGATACTGCAGCAGATACTGCATCAGATACTGCATCAGATACTGCAGTAGATACTGCATCAGATACTTCATCAGATACTGCATCAGATACTGCAGCAGATACTGCATCAGATACTGCATCAGATACTGCAGTAGATACTGCAGCAGATACTGCAGCAGATACTGTAGCAGATACTGTAGCAGATACTGCATCAGATACTGCAGCAGATACTGCATCAGATACTGCAGTAGATACTGCATCAGATACTTCATCAGATACTGCATCAGATACTGCAGCAGATACTGCATCAGATACTGCATCAGATACTGCAGTAGATACTGCAGCAGATACTGCATCAGATACTGCAGCAGATACTGCAGCAGATACAGATACTGCAGCAGATACTGCATCAGATACTGTAGCAGATACTGTAGCAGATACTGCATCAGATACTGCAGCAGATACTGCAGCAGATACAGATACTGTAGCAGATACTGCAGCAGATACTGCATCAGATACTGCATCAGATACTGCATCAGCTACTGCATCAGATACTGCAGCAGATACTGCAGCAGATACAGATACTGCATCAGATACTGCATCAGATACTGCAGCAGATACTGCAGCAGATACTGCAGCAGATACAGATACTGCAGCAGATACTGCAGCAGATACTGCAGCAGATACAGATACTGCATCAGATACTGCAGCAGATACTGCATCAGATACTGCAGCAGATACTGCAGCAGATACTGCAGCAGATACAGATACTGCAGCAGATACTGCAGCAGATACAGATACTGCATCAGATACTGCAGCAGATACTGCAGCAGATACTGCATCAGATACTGCAGCAGATACTGCATCAGATACTGCAGCAGATACTGCAGCAGATACAGATACTGCATCAGATACTGCAGCAGATACTGCATCAGATACTGCAGCAGATACAGATACTGTAGCAGATACTGCAGCAGATACTATTAAGAGTGTTTTTTAAACTTCCTCTGTATCTTCCTGCGTTGCAACAATGAAATTCTCCATGTGTGGACAATAAAGGAATATCTTATCAAATGTCACATGTCTTCATCTAATTCCTTCTCTCTCTCTCTCTCTGTCTTCTACAGATACACTTTCCCTCAAACCCTCAGCACAATGGACATCCACATCGCTGAGGTTAGTTTATATTATTTGACTACTATAATGTGGAAACATTAGCCTGGCAAAACTTCAGTGCAGATATGTTTCTTCTGTTCTAATTTTTTTTACATTGTCGCCCTTGTCATCAGGTAGTGGAAAACAGCTCTCCTGAGTCTCACCTCAATATCCCACAGCTTGTTGGAACGGCGGATGTTTGTCAAGAACTTGTGCAGAAGCATCATAACTATGCAGAAGTCCATTACATTACAGCTTCGACTTTGCACAGCAGGTACTATTTATTACACATCATTTACTTCACTTCACTTTATTAAATGTACAATAAAGTGCAAATGCAGAATAGCAATAATAGACACTGTATGAGAGGTTCTGTCTACAGGAGATTTTGTTTATAAAAGTTCTTCTATTAAGAGTATTTTTTTAAACTTCCTATAAGTTTTCTGTCCTTTTCCTCTGTATCTTCCTGCGTTGCAACAAATACATTTCTCCATGTGTGGACAATAAAGGAATATATTATCAAATGTCACATGTCTTCATCTAATTCCTTCTCTCTCTTTCTCTGTCTTCTACAGATGCACTTTCCTGATTCTGATTTTGAATCTTTGATGCTATTTAGGGCCTTTTATAATCCATTTCCATTTTAATATAGTAACTTCTAATTCTGATTCAAGTCCAGTTACCATCAATAACAACACTCCTCTTGAGTCTTGAGTGACAGCTGTAGGGGGAGGTGGTGTCTGTGTGACAGGGGGAGGGCTTATCCCAATGAGATGCAAATGAGCCCCGCCCCCTGTGACTCTGGGCTCACTCCGGTGAGAAACTTTAGAGGCCGTTTTCTCAGTGAAAGGTTTTGAGAGTTGTAACATTCAAATGACCACAACTTACTCAAATATGATCAGATCTACATGAGTGAGAAAGCTTTGAATTCACACTTTCAGAATCTGTGAATAAATCTGTGAATGTCCGGGTAGACTTGTAACTGCTTTATCCACGGTCAGTCACATATTGAGCATTAACAGATGGGTCATATTATCTCCCTCTTCTGATACAAAGAAGTTGTGGCTGTGGTTCTCTGTGGTTCTTGCTCGGCATCTTAGCCTCGTTTGCTTTGTTTGTTTTGGTTCCGTAGTGTTACAGACTTGTTTCTTCCTCCTTTGGGATAAAGTGGGTCAAACGATGATTTAAAGCCACGTTTTGCAGCAGAAGTGAGGCTGCGTCAGCTCAAAGCGCCATAACCCAGAAAAAACGACACATTTCATCACATACATAGTGTATTTAAATAATGAGTGAAACATTTGTTTATTTAGTACATTATTTAGATAATTATTTAAAACATATTTATTTGATAAAGTATTTAGATTTATGAATTAGTGATGGAAATCTCAGATCTCGATACGATATTATGTCCGATATGAAATGAGCCTTGATACACTTGATCCGATTCATTTAAGAAGCATTTCAACATCAGATTCAATTGTCTGTGTATTTCTCTTTCAATTATTTATTCACTCGTAATTCATTATTTAATTGTGTATTTATTTAATACATTTTGGCACAAGTTACATATATTTAAAAACCTACTTCCTCCTTTTGAGGGATAATGACTCTTTAAGTCTCCATTCAAACAAGTTTCTCTGTATCAGTTGGACAGGTGAGTCTAATCTAAGGCTGTTTCAACACTCACCTGAGAATCTCCAGTCTGCAGGGGGCGCTCTTCAGTCCAGAACACAGCAGCTCCACTCCTGAGTCCTGGAGGTCGTTGTGAGACAGATCCAGGAGTGTGAGACTGGAGGAGCTGAGGACTGAGGCCAGAGGACCCCAACTGTGAGGGGACAGTCCACAGCCAATCAGTCTGAGGACAGAGAGGGACATTAGAGACTAGAACCATGACACAAGAGTTTAAATACAGTCTGAGGACAGAGAGGGACATTAGAGACTAGAACCATGACACAAGAGTTTAAATACAGTCTGAGGACAGAGAGGGACATTAGAGACTAGAACCATGACACAAGAGTTTAAATACAGTCTGAGGACAGAGAGGGACATTAGAGACTAGAACCATGACACAAGAGTTTAAAGTGCAGATGAATTTCATGTTTCTCTAATTCTGACTCAGTTGGTCCCTGTAGTTAAATTGATCATATGTTGAGTCTTTAACATATAAATATATATATGTAACATATATAGAGAGAGCAGGAGACATGAGTCTGGAGCGTTTCCTAGACAACAGAAATAGAAATGGAGCTGGAGGACGTCCTTGGCGTTCTGAACGTGATACAGAGAATCTCGATGTAGTGTTTGGATAGAACATGATACAACTGTTTATGTTTTTGTGCAGCATTTTAACTGTTCAGACAAATCTGGAGCCAAAACAAAAAGAGTTTCACAAATAAAGTCTTGCTCAACACAATCAAATGATTTGTAAAAGTCCAGAAAAAGAATGAGTCTTTATCAATATATTCAGAGTGATGGATTCAATCAAAATCAGTCTCATATTTGAGCCTTTTGGCCATGAATCCAGTTTGTGTTTCATTTATTATTTCATTTAAACTGTTTTCATTCAAGTATTTGAGATAGAATTTTGTCATCAATATTTCACAATGTTTTTGTCTCCAGTTTCCAACATAAAGAGATCTTTGCCTGGTTTGGGAATAAGACAGATTGTTCTCTGCTTCAGACTTGTTCACATTTCTTCTCTCTCAAAACTAAAGTGAAAAAGCTCCAAAAGTCTCTTTTCAACTCGGATCCAAAAGTGCAGATAAAATTCCACTATGAGACGTCACATCCAGGGGATTTAGCCTTTTTCACTGATTCAACTGCTTCAGACATTTCTAGTTTTGTTCTTGAGCTTTCACAGTCTGAACTTTTCAGAACTTGATGTCGTCTTATTCCTGACACAATTGATGAACTCTTCACTTTTAGATGCCTCATTATTTCATTTATATATGTTTTTATTAAATGTATACACATGGTTAGAAATGTCTTTTGGGCTTGAGATGTTCATTTATTTTGAAGCAGGTCATATTATTTATTTTGTCATGTTTTTTTTCTGTCTTCAAGTCATTTGGTCCTTGATCAGACAAAGGCCTTTTGTCATTTCACTAAACATTTGATTTATTTCTTCTTGTAGCTTTGCAATTCTAATATCTTCCTCCTCTGTTGTGTTCTCTTTTGATAGAAGTGCATTTTATTCATCCATCACCTTAATTTCTTTGTGTGATTTCAGATTTTCTTGTCGTTTTTCTCGTCTGATCCTTAAAAAACTCATTTTTCTGCTCATGATCAATCATTTCACCATTAAATACATCATTAATCAGTGAAGTTACCATATCACAAAGATCTGGTCCTGCAGTAAAGTGTTATTTAACTTCTAATATCCACACATTTGAACACTTTTAATTGAATAGTTATTAACTTGTGATCTGTTAATGGAGCATAACTGTGACCTATTTCTGAAATGAACTGGAGAGAAACAGAAGAAGTAAACTATAAATCAGTCCTGGATTGGCCGGATCTACTTGCATTATACAAGTTTATTCCTTCATAAGTGGGTTGAAGAACCAGGAAGTAGAGCTGAGTTCTAAAACAGAATCCCTCTGTGATGTCATCAATAAGAGACTTTCCCTCCAAAATGCAGGGACAATTTACAAGTAACTGTCTGCGTCTGAAAGTCTGTAAAACTCAGATAAAATGTATTTGTGTCATAAATATTGGTCAAATGTGTCTGACTCACACATAGTTATGGACAAATAATCACAAAACAAGTCATGGATCTCACATTAAACAACAAACTAACTGGATTGTTCATCTTTTTGCCTGTGAAGGAGCTCTTTTTCCAGCTCAAGCTAAGGTAAGCGGACCACAATGCATTGCGAGAGTGTGGAAAAACCACACTCTCGCAATGCATTGTGGTCTATATTGACCACTCTAGTGACCAGCGCTGGACACTACTTTTCAAATAGCTTTACCTTTCACTTAAATGGCGTGATCCTTAAATAGCGCCCTCTGTAGGAAAAGTGTGGACCTTCAGAGTCACTGACACATTTTTCTGACAGTTTAAACAATCATTTAACAAATTGAAGGTGTTATCAGGAATTATTATTTGTCAAATCATAACTATTGTGTCATTTATATGAATTTTTGGCTTTTGTTAACATTATGGTTGCCAGGCAACAGTTGTGGAATTATCTCTACATATGTCACATCTGCTGCTCATGTCCAACCAGGAAGTAACATTATAAAACCATCAAAATGGTCAAATTGGAGAAAAACAGACTAAACGTTGAGTCAAATCTTAAATATAATCATGTTCACTATGTTTATGTGAAAAGTATAATCTGACCTGTCATATGCACTTTAAATACAGTCTGGACTCACAGGACTTTGGTGGAGGCTTTGATCACCGGCAGCAGACCCAGGAGAGCTGTCTCTGAGGCCCGGTATTTCCTCAGGTCAAACTCCTCCAGGTCTGAGTCTGAGGACAATAAGAGGAAGGACAGAGCAGACCACAGAGCAGGAGAACTTAATGAGGAGAAATTTCCTCCTCTCATGTTCTCCTGTATCTCCTTCATCAGACTGAGGTCGTTCAGCTCGTTCAGACAGTGGAGCAGGTTCAGACTTCTCTCTGCAGACAGACCCTCTTCATTCAGCTTCTCTTTGATGTACTTTACTGTCTCCTGATTGGTCCCTGAGCTACTTCCTGTCTGTGTTAGCAGACCCTGCAGCAGGCTCTGATTGGTCGACAGAGACAGCCCCAGGAGGAAGCGCAGGAACAGGTCCAGGTGTCCGTTTGGACTCTGTAAGGCCTGGTCCACAGCAGAGCAGTAGAAGTCTGCCTCAGACTCAGGACTCTCAAAGGAGTGTGGTGGTGACAGCAGGTTCTCTCCAGAGCTGAAGAAGGTCTGATGGACGTGAAGAGCAGCCAGAAACTCCTGCACACTCAGATGGATGAAGCAGTAGACCTTGTCCTGGTACAGGCCTGGCTCCTCTCTAAAGACCTGTGAACACTCCGGAGTACACTGAGGCCGCTGCAGCGTCCAGCCCACACTCGCTCAGGTCACACTCATAGAAGATCAGGTTTCCTTTCTGCAGCTGTTCAAAGGCCAGTTTTCCCAGAGACCGCACCATCTCCCTGGTCTCTGGAGTCCAGTGAAGGTCTGCCCCTGATCCCTGGTGATACTTGATGTTCTGGACTTTGGCCTGCACCACCAGCAAGTGGACGTACATCTGTGTGAGAGTCCGGGGCAGCTCTGGTCTCTCTGTTTGTTCCAGAAGCTTCTGTATAACTGTGGAGAGGATCCAGCAGAAGACCGGGATGTGGCACATGATGTGGAGGCTGCGGATGCTCTTGATGTGGGAGATGACGGCTGTGGCCTCGTCTCTGAACCTCTTCCTGAAGTACTCTTCCTTCTGCGGGTCGGTGAACCCTCGCACCTCTGTCACCATGAAGACGTACTCAGTAGGGATCTGATTGGCCGCCGCGGGGCGCGTGGTTATCCAGAGGCGAGCGGAGGGAAGCAGGCTCCCCCTGATAAGATTTACCAGCAGCACGTCCACTGAGACGGACTCTGTGGGGTCGCTCAGGACCCGGGTTCGGCTGAAGTCCAGAGGAAGTCTGCACTCGTCCAGACCGTCAAAGATGAAGAGCACCTGGAGCTGTTGGAAGCTGCAGAGATCTTTGGATGGACTGAAGAAGTGGTGCAGCAGCTCCACCAGGCTGAACTGTGTGTCTCTGAACACATTGAGCTCTCTGAAAGTGAACGGGAACAGCAGCTGGAGCTCCTGATGGGCCCTGCCTTCAGCCCAGTCCAGACTGAACTTCTGAGTTAGCACTGTTTTCCCCACGCCGGCCACGCCCTTCGTCAGCACCGCTCTGATTGGCTCTGGTGAATATGGGCGGGCTTTAAAGATGTCGTCACATGTGATGGTGGTCTCTGGAGCGGCCGCTCTCCTGGACGCACTCTCCATGTGTCTGACCTCATGTTCCTGGTTGACCTCTGAGACTCCGCCCTCTGTGATGTAGAGCTCTGTGTAGATCTGGGTCAGGGGGGCGGAGTCTCCTGCTTTGGCAACGCCCTCAAACACACAGCTGAACTTCTGTTGCAGATGAGACTTCAGTTTATCTCCACAAACTCCAACATGACTACCTGAATAAAGACACAAACAACTGTCAACTCAAGCTCCTTCTGATTTGTGAAAACATCTTCTTCACTAAAATGTCAAATGAACTACTTTTAATTGTAAAGTTAAACAGATCAGAGCCTGGAGCTGTTCCTCAGATGGACAGTAACAAAGTTCTTACTGTCCTGCAGGAGCTGGGCCAGCTGCTCCTGGTCCATCCTCCTCAGGAAGTCCAGGGTGATGTTCAGAACCGCCTCTCTGCTGCTCGGCTCCTCCCCCTCACTCTCAGAGCATTCTGGGTAATCTGAGGCCAGGAGCCTGTGGAGCCTCTGCAGCTGCTCTTTGACAAAAGTCAGGACGTCCTCCTCCAGACGCTGGAACACAACAATAAGAGAAGAGTTTGAGTCACAGAGAGAACCTGAGGAGCGCCCCAGAGAACCCCACACATGCTGCGGCCGTGGGATACTCACCCTGAAGATGGCGTGCAGCTGCTCCTTTGGGCCTGGCTCCCTGTAAAACCATAAAATCATCATCATTTCTTTGTTTCAGACTCATGGTCCATAAAAGAACACAATAAGACAGGAGACAAGAATAAAAGGGTCTAAAAGACAGCTCAGTGTTTGATAAAGAGCAGTGATACTGAACAGCACTAAACCTGGGACTCACCAGCATCGCCACCAGAGAGTTCAGAGAGTCATTTAGGCCACACATGAATTTATACATCAGGTTTGTCATGAGAGTGTGAAAAGTGTTGACAAGAGCCTGACAGAACAGGAGCCTGGCACTACTGGCCCTGGGCTTTTTCACCAGCATTCTGAGTCAAGTCAAGTTTATTTGTAGAGCACCTTTCATGCACACAGACAACTCAAAGTGTTTCACACAGAAAACAAGCACAAACATTTAGGAAAGAGAGAAACGTTCACATCATTTACACTTATCCAGTCAATACAACAGAGAAACATGACAGTTACAACACTTTAAGTCAATAAAAGTATGAATCCATAATCATAAGTTATTCATAAATAATATTAAAAAGACAAGTCTTTAATTTAGATTTGAAAATATCAGGCTTTATTTTAAGTCACAGATTTTCCTGAAGAGAGTTCAACATTTATGATTGATAGAAACAAAGTGAAGCTTCAACATGTTTGGTTCAAACTCTAGGTCCACTAAGAGACTAGTAGCAGCTGAAATTATAGTAAAAATACATTCATTTTCAGCAGTTCTGAACTGTTTTCATTAAAAACTGTTGATGACCCAAGGTAACGCCCTCAAGGCTGGAGGGACTCTCGTATTTGTATTTAGGGTGCAGTACAATATGTATTCTCTTGACTCACATGTGTTTGGTGTGTTTCATGCACATGTGCTTCTGGCTGTGCCTCTTCAGTAACAAAAAGGGAAGTGCAATCATTGACATGATTTGTTTTAGGTGCAAATGTTTTCTTTTTAGTCAATAGTATCCTCCATTTTGGAGACGGCTTTGCAACAATATTAGTAATACGTTGGTCAAACTTGAATACTAATATAATCCACCTTTGCACACACTTTGTTGGCAGCAGTGTCATTTGTGCGACACATGTATTTCCACAGAAAACACCTTCATGTTGTGCTGCTGGTTGAGTTGTGATAAAAGATGAAAAGGTGTTATTGATTCTGTTCATTTCCAGAGAACTGCTGCGGTGGCTAATGCTCAGCTCATCTTTTCTCATCATCTTCACTCTGACTTAAGTAACACAAGACTGTATCACAGGATTTTGACAATCTACACAGAACGCACACTTTCATCTCTTGTAAAGTGATTTTAGCTCATGATTATATTTGATATCAGAGGTCATAAGGTCAAACAGATAAGATAAACCAAAGAAAGGTATAACTTGTGTTTGCAGCAGCTTCATGTTGAACCACGTGGAAGAGGCAGAAGAACCCTGAGTTTGACTGAAAGGGAAATGTTTGAAGTCAACTACATCTGACTATTTTACACAGTATTTGTTTCTAAAATATGAACAAGTTGATCAATAATTGTGTTCTATATTTTCAGGTGTCCAGAAGCTCTCAAATGTTCTGAGGTCAAATCTTGTCTGTTTCTGTTTGACACTGTTGAATGTTTTGTTTGTCAGTCATAGGACAAAACATGAATGCCTTGTTTCATATCATATATATTATTATGATGATATAATGAGTACTTTTCCAGATATCTGCTGCATGGTCAGCTGATCTTAAAGACTTAACTCTTAAAACACAAGACTGCAGAACATATTCAGATGATTTTGAGGAGACAGTTTTCATCCACAGACACAACATGAAATGTGCTTTGAACTCATGTTATATTTGATCCCAGAGCTCATGAGATGGACAATATTGAGTGACTTATAACTTGTGTGTTCTCAGACTGCTTCATGTTAAATCACGTGCAGAGGCAGAAGAACCCTGGAGTTCACTTGAGAGGGAACTGTTTGAAAAGAACTACAGTATTCCAATAGAAGAGTTTGAGGAATGATTGTGCTCCTTGTTTCATGTGTTCAGGGGCTTTTAAGTGTTGGACAAAAGGGGAATTGAAGCTAATTAATTAATTATGAATTTACAGCTTAAGTGTAACTATAGTAACTGAGAGTTTTAGAAGAGAAGTAATACATATGTGTGCTGAAGATGAGTTGTCAGAGGATTATATTAACTAACTAACTACTGCCTATCTTGTCTTTTAATGAGTGTATTTTAAAATGTTAATGTTTAATCAATCAGTTTCTAAGCTACTGTGCATGAGTGAGTTTTATTTTGAAAAGCACAATAGCCTTTCCCAGTATAAATGCAACAGTAGCGGGTGTAAAAATACAACTCTTAATGTAAGATACTGTCCACATGCATCAGTAAGAAGCAGTTCTCTCATCACTGTAAGTTTACTGCAGATTTACAGCATTCTACATTCTGCTCTTTACCGTATAGAAACACTACTTTTTCTTACAGTGTGAGGGTTCTTTGGTCAAATGCAGCTGAAAAACAATGTGAATCATAAATCCAAATCCATCATCTACAGTGGTCCAGTTGTTAGACTCTGATGTGTTCAGTCCTGGTTCAGAACAGATGATTCTCTGAGACTCTGTACAATCTGTAGAAGACCCTGTGATCCTGTCCCACCTGAACTCATCTGTCTCACACTGAGAGCAGCTCCATTCAAACACAGGATCACTGTTTGCACTGATGAAGGATGAGCAGCAGGTGGCGCTGTCCTGAGAACATGTCCAGAGCTCTGGAGGAAGCAGCTCTTACCTCTGGTCTTCAGGAGGAGCTTCTGTAAAGGTCGGAGGTTGACCTTTAGAGCGGTCACTTTTCAGATACAGAGAGCTGGGTCCAGGTCCAGGTCTGGGTCCAGGTCTGGGTCCAGGTCTGGGTCCAGGTCTGGGTCCAGGTCTGGGTCCAGGTCTGGGTCCAGGTCTGGGTTTAGACCCGGGGCCAGGTCCAGGTGGGTCCATGTTGTAGGAGCTGGAATCAGAAGAAGAGTCCATTTGAACAGAACATACAGAGATGTCTCCTGTTTAGAAGCTCTGTTCTCCAGATGTGGAGTTACTGTGTCTCCCTCTGCTGGTCACATGACCACATTACACTCAACTGTCACTGTACAAATATTCTTCCTCCTTAATAGTGTATTATAAATGATTAGACTGTGATTAAAGCGGGACTATATAAAGACCTTTAAAGTCTGTAAACAAATACATTCTAAATTCCTGAACGGAGCAAAAGTTTCAGTGGAACATAATGTGATTTCGCTGGAGAAACTGGGATTAACCTCAGAATATCACAAAATATGACAAATCCAGGTGTTTGAGTCAAAGTGAAAGCCTCAGAGACGTGTGAGTGACATCAGAGCTGCTTTAAACACATTTAACACTGGATTTTACTGCATTTGTTTTTTAAGCTAAACTAGTTGTAATCACATACTTCAGCTCGTGTCCAATGTTTAAAAGAGTCTACACCAGGTCTGACTCTTAACAAAACGTGCAAACTATAAAATGATAAAGGATCGTTCCAGTGACTCAGCTCTGACTGAAGCGGCGCTCACATGTTCCTCATGTACAAACTTTACTTTGATGATTCTCGCGGTTAAAAACATAAATAAAGTCAGTGTTTGATCTAAGAATTCATACGGATAATTGTATTTGTATTTTGTAAATGTTCAGCTGGAGTTTTGTGCTGATTTACGTAGTATAATTTAACTTTTAATAAATTAAAGGGGCTAATGTGTTACAGTTTGTACAGTTCTCTTGAACTGGCTCCACTTTAGCAGCATCTTTAGAGTTGATTTCCTCTGTTTGATTGTGTTTTAAAGGAGGTGTTTTGGTGCCGTTTGGACACAGGACTCACCTTCATTTCCATCTCAAACAGGTTTGTGATCAGATCTTTCTTCTAACGCTGTTCAGGGCTTTATTTGTCACACGTTTTGGACACTTGTTTTATCGGCCTAAATTACGTGGTTTCAAACGGTTTGTCGAGAGTGGAAAGGAGCACGACATTATTTACAACTGAAGCATTCATTTAATTATAACATCTAGAAATGATGAGGTGAATGAACAAAGTCATGAATGAGGTTTCCATCTTAAAGGCACGGTATGTCGCCTGCTGTGAGGTCACAACAAGTCAATCCATGAATCACAACTGAGCCAGTGTTGAAATAGTCATGAACTGATTGACTCATCCAATAATCGTTAACTGCTCCATAACGAGCCACGAGCTGAAAAAAGAGCTTTTATGGCTCGGTCTGAACAGTAATTACACCAAAATGATGAAAGAATGTGTCAATGTTGATGTTTTGGGTCAAAATGACGTCCTGGAGCTTCATTTCAGCTTCATTGGGTCAAATTTTGGGCCTTTCTCGACGTAAACAACGAATCGATGAATCAAAAAAGAACGTCTGGATGAAGTGATGAGCAAAATGATGATTTCTTGCAGCCCTACTGCACTCTTACTGTTGTAGAAAAGCTCCTCCAATCACAGCTGAACCTGTGCTGAAGCTGCTCTCTGATTGGACCATCGTCTCTTGTGAAGAAAACATCCAATTCTAACATCAACTTGTCCTTTAGGTCATGTTTCTGTCCTGAAGAATAAATGACTCTTACAGTTGTTTCCAGTCAAGGCTTTATTTGATGTGAACATGTTTACCTCGTATCTGGGCACAAAGATAGATCATGTTTGTGCACATTCATCATCTTACTCTTCCTTTTCCCGTCTGTCACATGGTTATAATCTATGAGTCCCGTAAATCCTTCACCTTCTATTTTGCACCTTTGAAATGACAATATTGAGCTGAAACGAGGCGATGAAAGAAACTAATGCTCTGACTTCCAGTTGAGAGAGAGCAGCGGATTTCTCGACATTTGTGCCAAACCTTTTACAGGACGCTGCCAAATCCTGCCAGTGTCACAGAGGAAGAAACCAAAGTGGAGAACAAAGTCAACTGAGCAGCTTCAATCAAAGTCTGAACTGGACCTGGTCGCTGTGTTTTTCATCAGGTCCAAGATGGAGCTGGAACCAGAATGAATAAGGAGACAATAGCTCCAGGTTTGAGCAGAACGAAGCTGAGATGAAAGCAAAGCAAAAGCAGCTCTAATCTCTGTCCTGGACTGAGCCAGAACTAAACCAGGTCCAAAGATGCTCCAGGTTCATCTCAAGCCTTTCTTAGTGTTTTGTCCAAAGAACCAATCAAATGTGTCGAATGGACTTGGGCTTCAAAACAGACTTAAATGTGACTTATACCAGCTCAGACAGGGATTTATATTTGTGTTTGATTCATCAACATTTGATTTGTCATGACAACAACAAGTAAACAACAACATGACAACAACATGACAACAACATGACGACAACATGACAACAACATGACAACAAAATGACAACAACATGACAACAACAAGTAAACAACAACATGACAACAACATGACAACAACATGACAACAACATGACAACAGCATGACAACAACATGACAACAACATGACAACAACATGACAACAACAACAACAACATGACAACAACATGACAACAACATGACAACGACATGACAACGACATGACAACGACATGACAACGACATGACAACGACATGACAACAACATGACAACAACATGACAACGACATAACGACAACATGACAACGACATGACAACGACATGACAACGACATGACAACAACATGACAACAACATGACAACAACATGACGACAACATGACGACAACATGACAACAACATAACGACAACATGACAACATGACAACAACAGAAGAGGGAAGACAACAGGAAACACACACACACAAACACACACACAAAGACACACACACACACACAATAACAAACACACACACATACACACAAACACACACACACACACATAAACACATAAACAAACACAGACACACACAAACACACACAAACAGAGACACACACACAAAAACACAGGCACACACAAAAACACACACGCACACACACACACACACACACACAAACACACATAAATAGACACACACACAAACACACAGACACACAAACAAATACTCACACACAAACAGACACACAAACAAACAAACAAACAAACAGACACACAAACAAACACAGACACACACACACACGCTTTCACACACCCAAAGAGACACACACATACACGCACACACACACACGCACACACAAACAGACACACACCCAAACAAGAAACACACACACAAACACAAATAAACATATACAGACACACAAACGGACACAATCCCTCCCTCATACACACAAACACACACACACACACACACACACAAACAAACAAACAGACATTCACACACACACACACAAACAAACAAACAAACAAACACACAAACATACACACACACAAAAACACAGACACACAAACAAACATTCACACACACACTTATACACACCCAAACAGACACACACACAAACAAACAAACAAGACACACACAAACACAAACACACACATACAGACACACACACAGACACAAACACTCACAAACACGCACAAAATTCACAGACATACACCTACACAAACACACACAAACAGACACACACGCACACACAGACAAACAGTCACAAACACACACACACAAACAGAAACACAAACAGACACATCCACATACACACACACACAATCCCCCCCACACACGCACACACACACACACACACACACACACACACACACACAGACACACACACACACACACACACACAGACACACATACAGACACAAAAACGCACAAAATTCACAGACATACACACAAACAAACAAACAAACAAACACAAATACACACAAATAAGACATTAGTGACTGACCGTGGCCAATCCAGTTACATGTCTACCCGGAGACATTTTGAGCACAGATTCTGAAAGTGTGAATTCAAAGCTTTCCAATGATGTCTCACTCATGTAGATCTGATCATATTTGAGTAAGTTGTGGTCATTTGAATGTTACAACTCTCAAAACCATTCACTGAGAAAACGGCCTCTAAAGTTTCTCACCGGAGTGAGCCCAGAGTCACAGGGGGCGGGGCTCATTTGCATCTCATTGAGATAAGCCCTCCCCCCTGTCACACTGACACCACCTCCCCCTACAGCTGTCACTCAAGACTCAAGAGGAGTGTTGTTATTGATGGTAACTGGACTTGAATCAGAATTAGAAGTTACTATATTAAAATGTAAATACTTGGATTACAAAAGGCCCTGAATAGAATCAAAGAATCAGAATGAGAATAGGGTTCATTGCATTTGTCGATAAACATAATTCACAGGTGATTCAGTGCAACACAAACAACAAAAGATAAGATAAGAGCCTTTAATGTTTCAACGCAGTAGATACAGGGGGAAAGGACAGTAACTTATAGGAAGTTTAAAAAACACTCTTAATAGAAGAACTCTTATAAACAGATGCCAGGGCCAGGTATACGAACTGCAACGGGTCCATGGCTTTGAATATATGAGACATGAGATAATAGATATGATATGTACACCACCAGAGTCCAATTACATCAGAGATCACATCTTCATCCTCTTCTTCGTCTGTGCACTCTTCTGTGCTGTGACTCTCGGCTCTTGGCATCAAAGCTGTAAACAAATAACAGGACATTTAAGAAATGGCTAACTATTTCACATAAAACACTCATTAACTATTTTTTTTTTTTAACACAATGTGAGAGTTTCAATATAAATACCTGAAGTGCTGATAACTCTTGATCTTTGGAAGCCATCTGAAGAAGGGACTCAGATGCTTCTGCCAGTCCAAGTTCTTGACAAACACTTTGCCATCCGCCGTTCCAACAAGCTGTGGGATATTGAGGTGAGACTCAGGAGAGCTGTTTTCCACTACCTGATGACAAGGGCGACACTGTAAAACAAATGAGAACAGAAGAAACATATCTTAAGCAGAGAGCAGCACTGAAGTTTTGCCAGGCTAATGTTTACACATTACAGTAGTCAAATAATATAAACTAACCTCAGCGATGTCTTCCAAAGTGTCAACCCTGGTCTTCATGTATGCTCGCTTGATAAGTCCAAAGCCGCAATCAGGGGAGAATTTGGTGTGGCCAGCAATGAGGAAGTGGATGTCCATTGTGTAGTGAAGCTTGGCCCCGTCTGCAGAGGGTTGGACGGAAAGTGTATCTGTAGTAGACAGAGAGAGAGAGAGAGAAAGGAGATTAGATTAATACATATGACATTTGATTAAGACGTATATGTCTCTATAATTGCTATTCTGCATTATCAATATTATTAGTACCTGCTGTGCAAAGTCAAAGCTGTAATGCATCCTGATGTCTTTGCTTGCTGGCGGTGAGGGTCCAAAGACAGCACATTAGATTCTGTTGTAGAGATCTGTGCGTGGCCTGCAGCTTCTGATGTGTGGGAGAAGCTGTTTCCACAGTGATCTGAAGCTTGATGTACAAACTGCAGGCTCACCTAAAAAACAGATGTTGCTTATGGTTAATTATACTCTAATCATTAAAACATGAAAATCACCAAAATAATGTTTTACACTTACCACGCTCCTTAGCAGACTTCACGTAGAGACAGGTCATGTCAGTCAGGGTGTCTTTGCCAATTCTGAAAAGGGGGATAAAAGGATTAGGGTTAACAGTAATATGGGAATAACACGCTTCACAGATAACAGTTCACATTGTGACGTTAACGGTGTATTTAAGATGCTGGAAGCTAATAATGGCCAGGCAAGCGTGTGATTGGTTCGAGTGACGCAGTGCGTGCGTGACTTGCAACGTACGTAAGCCACGTGACCAGAAGTGGTATCGGGAGTTGTAGTTTTTTTCTCTTCCCACGCCGAAAAATAACCCGATAACATAGCAAAGTTTAGCTTACAACTTAGCTCCGAATAGCTGCGTTTAGCTCCGGGCTGTGGGGCTAACAGCCGGTTTAGCACCATAAAACACACACAAAGCACGACCCACACAACCCACGGGCCAACCCACGCCGAAAAATAACCCGATAACATGGTGATAACAGCAAGTAGTCACATTAAGCCCGTACCGCCCACACAGACATATACACAAACTGACACACACACACACACACACAGACAAACATACAGACACACACACAGATACACACACACAAAAACACAGAAACACCAACACAAAATACACACACACACACACAGACACACACACACGCAAACACACAAAAAGACACAGACACACATACAGACAATCACACACAGACACACACAGAAACATACGCACACATTTACACAAACAAACAAACAGAGACACACACACAAACAGACACATACAAACAGACACGCACACACACACACAAACAAACGGACACAAACAAACAAATAAACAAACAAACAAACAAACACATTCACACACAAACAAACTGACACACACACAAACAAACAGACACTCACACACATACACAAACAGACACTGACACACATACACTCACAAACAGACACGCGCACACACACACACACACACACACAAACAAACAGACACACACACACACACACACACACACACAAAGCACACAAAGCACACACGCACACAAACAGATACACACACAAACAAACACACACACAAACAGACACACACAAACACATACACTTAACAAATGGCGTGATTTTAAATGTATTGCTCATAACATGGCTGGCTTTGATAATCACTTGCTGATGGAATATCTTGCCACGCAGGGTTTAAGCTGTTACCATCCACCTATTTTGCCCTGTGCACAATGCTTATTAAAAGACAATCGTACAGCCCACGTGTGAGTTTGATGCACCATTAGAAAGCTTAGACCTTAGAACTTACACTACAGAAGCCCAAACATAAAACATCCTGTTTTTAGTCTCGCCTTAATATTGTCAATTTGTAATGGTCCTAAGCATGACATACTTCATTGTGTGCTTATGCTGTTCACTGTACATGATGTTTATCTTGTTGACAAAAACTGTGTAAAGTTTCAGATCTCTAGGAACATGCATTGTGGTGCTGTTGACCTTTTTGTATCAAAAAGTATATTCGGAACAAGTTTTTTTACTACCTATACTTGACTGATTGATGAGTCTCTGCTTTTCCACTTTTTCAGGGGTAAACTCCACATGAGTTGGATGGACTTTCACTGTTTTATTCTCTAGGAACAAATGACTCGATTTGAAAATGGTAAAACTCGACTTACTGGATTCACCGAGACTTTTATTTTAAACTTGTATTGCTCATAACGCGGCTGGCTTTGATAATCACTTGCTGTTGGAATATCTTGCCAAGCAGGGTTTAATCTCCCTGTTTACAGTTAAAGGTAGTACGGTTGTTCAAATGTAAGACCAAAAATTAAAACAATGCTGATCTGATTCCTTCAGCTTTCTACCCATGCATTTGTCAAAGACACCTGATGCCCTAGGCTTTAACCTATTATCCTTCAGCAGATTTTTGTCCAACTGTCTCTAAAGACACCTCTCCAAATTAAAACCATACTTGTTTTTTAAGTATGTGGACTATATACAAAAACTCTGTCTCTGTGTAAAGGTAACATTCTCTATTTTTACCTTCAACAGTCAGAACTACTCTAAGTCTGGCTGAACAAAAGTTATACATCTTGAAACATACACAAAACATGTTTTTGTTAAAAATGAGGGTGTTTATAGCTGCTGTCTGTATGTGAGGCCTGAAATACACTATATATCAATACAAAAACTAGTTGGCCACTTAAGTTTCAAATGTGAGATCATTATCTGTAGAAACAAGTATTTTACCACACTTTCTGCAATACTTTATCCAGGCGTTGGATAAAAGGACCATTCCATTGTTCAAATCCATCCAAATTAGACACAATTAGAAAACATTTGATCACTTTTGACTTCTTTAACCTACATACATCAATGAGGGCTCTATTGAAAGCTTACAACTAAGGGAATCCACTTCCTTACACAGATACACTATATTATGTTATTGAAATTCATATTCCATAAATAAATAAAAAATGTGACAGTAAAAATAACAAAAACAAGTGTTATGTGAGCATGTTTTGCGCACAGAACCATCGCACGGCTCTAAAGTGGAACTTTTTGGAGAAACCCCATACATATTACACATCCTCGTGCTCGTCTACCCATTGGCTGTTTGTCTGTAGCGTCAAACACAGTCTGTAATCTAACTGGTTGGTATAGCAAGGGTGGGACTTGTGCGTAATTTGCATCTCTATGTGACACTTCATTTGCTTTACTGGGCCGTAGAACTGCCAAAAAACGTCCTGATTGGCTAATATTGATGTCAATCAAATTTAACACTTCCTGTTAGCCTTCGTAGCAAGGACATTGTGGTGAAAATTATATTATCTTTAATATGGGCAAAACATTCAACATGGAGGCCTTCATGGATCTAAAATATGTATTGGACCTAGTTGTTTTACTTGTATTTGTTGGACCATTACGAACGGATTGAGACCATTGAGGAAATATTGAAGTTTGACGTGTACAGAGCCTTGAAGGTAAGGAAAGTAGAAACTTTTACTTTGTGCTTATCTGTACAAAGACCTTGTGTGTTCGGGCTGTGATTGTTGCACGTGAAAATGGATTACATATTCAAAAAGGCAAGCCTTTGTGACTGGGGAGCGTGATGGCACATGAGTACGTGGTGGCAGACATGTGCCTGTCCCACCCATGAGACGCCAAAAGGATAAGAGAAGGACCTTGAAAAATATATTTCCCGACAAGTTCAACACTAGAGCAAACAAAAACTATGTTGTTGCATATCCAGACCCCTCATTCTAAGGCTACAATAGCATGAATGAATCTGAAGAGAAATTCCTGGCGTGATACAACACTGTTAAACACATGGTGTTTGACTTCAAAGTAGAACTTGTTGTTGTTGTTGTTGTTTTATGGCGGTTGGCATCCAAGTGTTGCATTACCGCCAGACTTTATTCTTCAGACTGATGCTCTACTGTGCTAATGTGATCAGAGTGTTGAGGAAAGCATGTTCTACAGAGAAGCCTTTATTGAGTGCTCAGACCTAGCTCCATTTGAATTTATAACAATCTATTTATTCTTTTTTAAACCCACAGCAACAAAAATAAACCATCCTATGTAAAGAGAGAGAGAGAAAATACATATCTACATACATATCCACATACACAGACATACATATGCACATTTATGAAGACATAAAACATTCATATACACATATTCTCTCAAATACATGCATATATATAATCCAGGATTTAAGATTAAGATACATGATTTGTTTTATTTATCAGATATATGTGAATGTGAATCATTACATGATTTGAACATGGACAACTAGAGGTGGGCAATATATCAAGTTTGAAGAGATGCAAGTATTTGAATATCGAGTTTATAGTTAAAAATGCTCCAAAAATGATTTGTTTTACAGATATTTTGCATTTGTCTGATAATTAAACTTTCACTTACATTTAAAGACACGTTTTAACATATTTCTGTTGGATTTACATAATATAGTCTGAATATCACTATCGAGATACAACAACAAAAACAACAAAAACAGATTGTCAATAACGCCCAACCCTATTGACAACATCTTTGATGATGCGTGCCTGTGGTTATGACGCGGTCTTGTAGACACCCCCCGTCAGTTTGGAGATTCGAGGAAAGGAGAGTCTGTACTAGAGCTAAACACTGCGGGAATCAATCAAAAAAACACTCTGGGTACATATATGAAGCACAAATAGCAATGTAAGAAGGTTAAAAGCTCTGAAAAGTCGATTTTGCATGTTATGGGACCTTTAATAATTCTTCCGAATAGATGTATTCCCATTCCTTATGTTTAGTCAGGTCATTTCTGATTTGTAATAACTTAAACTAATTTAATTTTGTATCAGTTCGAAAGATTTCATGTGTTCACCTTCAAAAAGCTGTCCAGCGTTGACCAGTCCCTTCTCTTTCCATCCCAAAATCTCCCGTCCATTGAAGGCGCAACATCTGGATTCATTGCTATTTTAGTGGCCCTGCTGATTGAGTCAGACACACTTCATTTATTTAAAACTATTGGCCAATTTTTTAATGTTCCTTTAACCTATTTATTTGTCATTTTGTAGTTTCTTTGTTACAAATGGTAGTGACTCCATTGGTCCCGTAGGACATGACTTTTGTCCAATCCCCCCTTCAATTTACAGAGCTCTGAGTTTACAATAATGTTACAATATAGTGGAATTCTACTTTCACATTCTCATTTTCTGTTAATATAAGCCTTTATTTGTCCCACAATAGGGAAATTCCAGAACATGGATGATGTGGGGCTCAAACTCATGACCCTGGGATAAAAAAAACTCATGCGCTACCCACTGAGCTAGCCAACTAGCCAGGTTAGTCTCTAAACGCAGAGACACAAACTGCAAGATTGGTCTATTTCATCCTCACGTTAATTACTTTCCACTTAACGTTCGCTAAATAATATCTGCATTCAGAGTATAATAATTATTTTGAAGTAGTCGTAATAGTTGTAATATTTCGATAAGATTTGACCTGTGTAGTATTGAATAAGCAGTAATTGGAAGAATACTTTAAAGATATATTTAGTTACAGAATACTGACTACCTGCATTCAAATATATCTTGTAACGTATTCTGTGACTCGGTCCAATCAGGGAAGTGTATTCTGAATACTTGGAATACTTTCACCTTCAGTTGTATTATATTATGTTGAGAAAACACCACAGGATTAAAACAGCTTTTTTGATGTTTTTCACGACCTCTATGAGCCCAGATATAATTGGAAAACCTGCTGTGGATCTGCTCACATTTTCTCTGATGTGTAAAGAACGAAGAAAAGCTGATATATTGATAACATAAAAGATTCACAGAGGTCCACCAGGGGGCGCTCTCCTCAGATCCACCACAGACACAGAGTCTCCTTCACCCCACAGTCTAAACCCAGGAAACAGAGGCTCAGTGAAGGAGGACTTGGAGGTGTGGAGGTGGGACAGTTTTCCACCAGAGAGAACCTGATAGAAGGACAGAGATCCAGCCTCAGAGTCCAGGAACACAGACACTCGACCTGAGGAGGAGGAGGAGGAGGAGGAGGAGGAGGAGGAGGAGGAGGAGGAGGAAGAGGAGGAGGAGGAGGAGGAGGAGGAGGAGGAGGAGGAGGAGGAGGAGGAGGAGGAGGAGGAGGAGGAGGAGGAGGAGGAGGAGGAAGAGGAGGAGGAGGAGAGGTTTGTTCGTCTGTTGTTGTGATAGAAAGCGTAACGACCATCATAGATGCTCAGACTCCAGGACTGATCATTGCCTCCAAACCAACACTCCTCTCCCTCTCCTCTCCGTCTGATTCCTCTGTAATTCACTGCTACATCAATGCTCCTCCTACCCCTCCAGTCCACCTCCCAGTAACAGCGCCCCCTCAGGCCAGTGCAGCTCAGGACCTGAGGCCAGTCTGTAAATCTTTCCTCATGATCTGGGCACTCCTCTGTCGCTACAGTCACTGTCCGTTTGTCCTCAGACAGTTTGAGTCTTCTGTGAGCTGTGTTTGGATCCAGAGAGAACTCACAGGAATCTGAGGACACAAACACATGACATTTTTATGCATTGAATCACAAAGACAAGTTCCTATGACATCCGCCTGAACACTGACACGGGCAAAGCCTCAGTCTTAATTCTGTTAGATCTGAGTGCTGCTTTTGACACTGTCCTTCATAGGACCATCTTACAGAGACTAGAGGACTCGGTGGGCATCACTGGCACTGCCCTAAACTGGTTACGGTCCTATCTGGATGACAGGAAGTACTTTGTTGAAATTGGCAGCTGTGTCTCAGACCACATGACCCTGACCTGTGGAGTGCCCCAAGGGTCAGTCCTGGGACCCCTTCTGTTCAACCTCTACATGCTGCCGTTGGGTCAGTTGATACGCAGTGAAAATGTGTCCTATCACAATTATGCAGACGAGTCAGATTCACTCTGTCACTGCATCCAACAGATCAGTTTGTGGATGCAAAACAACTTTCTCCAGCTGAACTCAGACAAGACTGAAATAATCGTTTTTGGCCCACAGAAACAAAGAGAAAGTGTTAGCGGTCACCTCCAGAGTCTCGCTCTAAAACCTACAAACCAAGTTAGAAATCTGGGGGTAATAATGGACTCAGACTTGAACTTTAACAGCCACGTCAAATCAATAACATCAGCAGCTTTTTACCATCTAAAAAACTCAAAATCAAAAATATATTGTCTAAACCAGACTTGTAGAGACTTATCCATGCGTTTGTCTCCAGTAGATTAGACTACTGTAACGTCCTGCTCACTGGCCTCTCCAAACATTAGTCCTGTTCTCAGGTCTCTGCACTGCCCCCTGTGGCTCAGAGAAGAGACTTTAAAGCAGCTCTGCTTGTGTACAAGTCTCTCCATGGCCTAGCGCCAAAGTACATCTCTGACATGTTAGTGCCATATGAACCATCTCAGACTCTGAGGACCTCAGGGACCGGCCTCCTGCTGGTGCAGGACAAAACATGGGGAATCTGCGTTTCAGTTTTATGCAGCTAAAATCTGGAACAGTCTTCCTGAAGATGTGAGACAGGCTTCTACTCTGACAATGTTCAAATCTAAGCTAAAACAGTTTTGTTTAGCTGTGTTTATGACTGAAATGATTTTTCTTTGCACTCTTCTCGTTCATGTCTTAATTTTTTTTTAATGATTTCTGTAATTTCTTTGTGATTTGAATGCATTTTTCCTGTTGTGTGAAGCACTTTGAATTGCCTTGTGTATGAAATGTGCTCTACAAATAAACTTGCCTTGTAAATTTTGTTCATTGACAATGGCAATAAACCCTTTCTGATTCTGATTGTAGCTCTGTCAAACTGGTTAAATCAATATATGATTCATACAATGTTGAATACATCTGCAATATTTTGGTATTAATTGTCAATTTTTTGATATAGACATTTTTTTTGGTTTCAAGAATGAATAAATGTCCTTTGATAAATCTATGAAATTAATATTAATACTCCCTTCCATCCCCAGGGGGAGTGGGATAGGTAAATTAATGACCTGTGGACCCAGATGCTCTTCGAGTCCCGGGGAAAAGTGGTCTCTACTCCATGTGAATTGTTCTTCAACTGCCTGAAAGAACTGGTTCTCCTCCTGAATGGCTCCAGCTCCACTGTCACTCTCGCATCTGCCTGTGATAGTCAGATCTCTCCTTCACTCTGGAACTCCTCCAGGTTTATACCTTTTCCCAAGGAGGTTTTTTGTAGTTTTTCCTGGCCAAGAAGGAGGGTCTAAGGACAGAGGACTCTGGAACATCCTCCCTCGTCCCCACGGACATTTTTTAATCTGCTTTTTCACTGTCGCCCTCAGACGCAACTGTTGTGATTTTGGGCGTTACAAAAATAAATAGAATTGAATTGAATATTGGAGCCTTGAGACTGAGAAAAAATGCTATATTTTTGAATTAATGTTATTTATAATTATTTTCTATAGTTATGAAGTTTCTTGGATTGTTCATGCTAAATACATTTTTATTGTTACTGAAAATGTAAAGTAAAGTTTGGGGGGAAAAGGCTAAATTAAAGCTAAATCTTAAATAATGATATTCAGTTTCGTCACAAGTTGTTTCGTATGAATGACATAAAGTGTGACATAAGTTACTTCAATTAGTGACGTGATAAAAAAAAAAAAAGCAAGAACACAAAACTAAAATATAAAAGGACACAATAATAGAAAATAATAAAATACAGATTTAGGGGACATGTTTTGAATGTTTCATATCTTTGATGGTTTTTATAAATGCTTTAAATTCATGAGGGAAATATTGATCCAGGTTCCATTTAGGGCAGACTCAGATATTACTTTAAGCGACTTTCAAGTCAACATTTGAGCACATTTTCAGCTAGCATTACCTGATGCTGATGGTGACAGCCATCTTAAAGCTGTTTTCATTAACCAAGAGATAAAATATATATTTATAAATAAATTAGCATGAATTCACGTCCTGTTCTTGTGAATCGGAAAAGCTTTTCCTTTTCTTTTTTTTTATATTTTAAGCTGTAATCAAACGCATGAACAAAGACAAACATTTGTCTTGAGTCTTTTGCAGCTCAAATCTCTCACTCAGATGTTTCCTCTTTAACTGTGAAGACTTGAAGTCTGATAAAGTCACATATTGTTCATGTTTCTTTGAACTGAATGAAATACAGAGACTCACACTTCCTCAGACCTGGGACCATCCACTGTTCTCCAGCAGGATCCAACCTGAAACACACAAGTCCAGTTTAGACCAGACCACAGACCCAGACCTGGACCAACCATGGACCAGAGACTGAACCAGGACCCAGACCTGAGAGAGTCCAGGGGGCAGTGGGGGTCGTCCCGTAGAGCGGTCAGGAGCTCTGCTGAGGGTCCTGGATGGTTGTAGCTCAGGTCTAACTCAGTCAGATGGGAGTGGGAGGAGCTTAGAGCTGAGGCCAGAGCAGCCCCGCCCCTTTCTGAGACCAGACACCCAGACAGTCTAAAGACACACAGCATTACACTCATGTGGACACAAGGGACAGCATTACACTCATGTGGACACAAGGGACAGCGTTACACTCATGTGGACACAAGGGACAGCGTTACACTCATGTGGACACAAGGGGCAGCATTACACTCATGTGGACACAAGGGGCAGAGTTACACTCATGTGGACACAAGGGACAGCATTACACTCATGTGGACACAAGGGGCAGCATTACACTCATGTGGACACAAGGGGCAGCGTTACACTCATGTGGACACAAGGGACAGCATAACACTCATGTGGACACAAGGGGCAGCGTTACACTCATGTGGACACAAGAGACAGAGTTACACTCATGTGGACACAAGGGACAGAGTGCACCATGGGAGCATCTCACCTGAGTGTCTCCAGTCTGCAGGGGGCGCTCTTCAGTCCAGAACACAGCAGCTCCACTCCTGAGTCCTGGAGGTCGTTGTTACTCAGATCCAGGAGTATGAGGCTGGAGGAGCTGAGGACTGAGGCCAGAGGACCACAGCTGTGAGGGGACAGTCCACAGGCGCGAAGACTGAGGACAGAGAGGGACATTAGAGACTAGAACCATGACACAAGAGTTTAAATACAGTCTGAGGACAGAGAGGGACATTAGAGACTAGAACCATGACACAAGAGTTTAAATACAGTCTGAGGACAGAGAGGGACATTAGAGACTAGAACCATGACACAAGAGTTTAAATACAGTCTGAGGACAGAGAGGGACATTAGAGACTAGAACCATGACACAAGAGTTTAAATACAGTCTGAGGACAGAGAGGGACATTAGAGACTAGAACCATGACACAAGAGTTTAAATACAGTCTGAGGACAGAGAGGGACATTAGAGACTAGAACCATGACACAAGAGTTTAAATACAGTCTGAGGACAGAGAGGGACATTAGAGACTAGAACCATGACATAAGAGTTTAAATACAGTCTGAGGACAGAGAGGGACATTAGAGACTAGAACCATGACACAAGAGTTTAAATACAGTCTGAGGACAGAGAGGGACATTAGAGACTAGAACCTTGTGTTATGAGTTTAACGTGGATATAACTGGTTTCATGTTTTTTCTAATTATGACTAAGTTTGATGGGTAAGTCCCTGTGGTGAAATGTATCATATTTTGATATCAGTCAAGTTGTGGTTTGTAAAGAAGAAGATAAGTTTGTTATCTGAAGTTCGGGAGTAAGACCACACCCCTTGCATGCCCCTTCCGGTGGCTACACTATCTAATCAACCAGGTCACACACATCGGCCTTCATGACTTCGTTCCCCGCCCTTCCACCCTCTTCTAATCATTCAAATGTATCTCCTAGATGGGGGTATCGAGGCTCGGGAGTCTACAGCCCTCATCCCCAGAAGCACTAAAACGACATCCATTTCTTTACATTTGTGTTTTTCCTGTTTCTCGTATGTTAATACACACTTTACTTCTTAACTGGGGTTGTGGTCCTTGCAAGTGAAACAATAAAACTTGAACACTTCAGGAAGTAGAGCAGATTCAGATTCTTTCCCTAAGTTAACTGTTCTTTACTATAATTATGATATTCTAGAGGCATTTGAAAAGGGAGGAGACGGATAATACAAAAAGAAAGTCCCATTCCCAGACAGTGATGGAAAGAAAACTTTGAAAATGCATTTAGCCACAGAGCACTGAACATCTGCATCAAACTGCATCTTACAACACATTCTGTTTCCTCCAATGAGAGAACTGTATTCTGAAAACCTACAATACTTTCACATTGTTCCACGCCTGGAACGCTGGACTTTTTCTTTCTTTATTCCATTTACTCCACATCTGATAAAACGGAACTCTGTTTTTTCTTAAAAAACATCATTACACAAAGCAATCATTCTGAGAAGAATCAGGCTCAGTTTGTTTTATAAACCCACAAATAATAAATTACCCTGCAATTAAATAAAACAATATAGGTCTATTTAGTGGGATTTTGCCAGGACATTTTTTGCTTTATTATAAGTCCTTAAACCCATTTTAGTGAATTTTCCTTCAGCTTTCGAAATATAATTGTCAAAACCAAACAAAAGCAAAGTGTCAATCAGAGCATCTTCCAACAGCAGCTTTACTCATTCATATATTTAGCTAAGAAAACCTTGGAAGAATTTAAAATCTGATTTCCTCTGAGCAGAGCTTGTTTCTACTTTTGTACTTAAATTGGAGTAAGGCAGACATAAGACTACAAAATTACAGAAGGTCAGCATCACAAAGACTCGGTTCAGGAACAGCTTCAGTTTCAATTGGTGCTCTTTTTTTTTAAGGTGTTTTGGGAAAAAATAGGCCATGATAGAGGAAGGGCTTAAACATTATGTAGTTGAACTGTTTGTTCTGCATGTTTTTATAACATAAGTGTGACATTTTGCAGACAAACTCAATATACGAGGTGTTTTCTCATGAATTTGGTGCAAGCCTAAAACTCATGAACAACTAATCCAATGTTGTCCACTTATTTTAGAAAATAAACTGAATTCTGAACAGAACCAAAAAAAAACTAGCTGCTGCTCCAGAATGAAGTTACTCAACAGAAGTATTCTGAGCATGTCTTTATGGTTCAGGTGTTCAGTTTACGCACACACACACACACACACACACACACACACTCACACTCACACTCACACACACACACACACACACACACACACACACTCACACTCACACTCACACACACACACACACACACACACACACACACTCACACTCACACACACACACACACACACACACACTCACACACACACACACACACATACACACACACACACTCACACACACACACACACACACACACACACACACTCACACACACACACACACACACACTCACACTCACACACACACACTCACACTCACACACACACACACACACACACACACACTCACACTCACACACACACACACACACACACACACACTCACACACACACACCATCGTGAGACAGGTTAGTTTTACCTTACTGATGATGTATTGTTGCAATAGTAATCCTGCTCAACTGCACAAAGACATGTGGACAGTTACAGTCATAGATTTCCTTAGAGATAAAGGAACGTTATTTTTGGTATGTCTCTTTGTGGACACAAACTCACAATTTGTTTTCTTTATCTTTGGGTCCAAATTTGAATGTTGTGGTTCATCCATATTATTGTGTTTTCACTGGTCTGTTACATATAATGAACCCTCCAGATTCATGTAAAAAAAACACCTCATATTTCATTCAGTTCAGTTTGAACCCTGAAGAATCAGAAAAGTGAGATTGCAGCTTTTTGTCTTTCAAAAATAGAACAGTGTTGTCTGACAATTGTATGATTCTAATTTCTTGATGAAACACACGTTTACCTTCAGTGGTGGAACAATTCAATAAATGAACTGAGAGCGTTTCCTAGACAACAGAAATAGAAATGGAGCTGGAGGACGTCCTTGGCGTTCTGAACGTGATACAGAGAATCTCGATGTAGTGTTTGGATAGAACATGATAAAACTGTTTATGTTTTTGTGCAGCATTTTAACTGTTCAGACAAATCTGGAGCCAAAACAAAAAGAGTTTTACAAATAAAGTCATGCTCAACATAATCAAATGCTTTGTAAAAGTCCAGAAAAAGAATGAGTCTTTGTCAATATATTCAGAGTGATGGATTCAATCAAAATCAGTCTCATATTTGAGCCTTTTGGCCATGAATCCAGTTTGTGTTTCATTGAGTGTCTGCTTATGATGTAATAAAGCAGACACTATGTTATTGCTTTTTAGGATTGTAGGATTTTTGATGCGTTACCACTCCTTAACACTTTCCCCGCTTTCAACAAGTTATACCTCTTTACGATCGCTTTCACCATCTTAGGGGGGCTATTGCTTTTGACATTTTTACACACCGTACTTTTTTTCAGTATATGCAAAAGTAAATTGCTAATGCTAATTCAGACCTGCTCAGGTCTGCGTTCAGCACTATCTTGCAATTTGTCAGGACAAACAACTATTTGAGTCTGAAACTACGCAATCATCAACTGTGTATTACTGAGCGTCATTGGTGCTGCAAAACGCTGTGCAGGAAGCTGAATGTTTTTCAACACATGCAGTACTTTCACACAAATGCTGTACCTTTTCCACAGGAAGTGTAATGTTGCACATTACACTTCTTTATACAACTAGCGCTTTTCTACCATCAAGGTATTCATCAACGTGTGATCACACCACTCTGACCGAGCGGGGAGTCGAACTGCCAACCTGTGGCTCAGAAGACAAGCACTCTACCACTGAGCTACTGCCGCCCGTTTTTGTTGTTGTTGTTGTTGTTGTTGTTGTTTTATGGCGGTTGGCATCCAAGTGTTGCATTACCGCCAGACTTTATTCCTCAGACTTTGTCGTAGTCCTCAGACTCTGTCGTAGTCCGTAAAAGTACTCCTTCCATTGCTTTGGTGTTACAAAGCCCATGAGGTCATGATATGTCTTTGTGACTAGATTGTTGTTGTTGTTGTTTTATGGCGGTTGGCGTCCAAGTGTTACTTTGCCGCCAGACTTTATTCTTCAGACTTTATTCTGTGTTTCAAAGTCCATGAGTTCAAAGCACATTAGAACATTCTCTTCCTCCTCATCCTTCAACACACCCCAACTCTACAGATGATGCCGTGCGTCTACGAGTGGCAGCTCGTAGACGCACGGCGTAGACTTTTTAACACCAAAGCAATGGAAGGAGTACTTTTACGGACTACGACAGAGTCTGAGGACAAAGCACTGGAAGTCAAGGCACTGGAAGAAGAACTTTTAGGACTACGACAAAGTCTAAGGAATAAAGTCTGGCGATAATGCAACACTCGGATGTCAACCGCCATAAAACAACAACAACAACAACAACGGACTACGACAGAGTCTGAGGACTACGACAAGGTCTGAGGAGTGGAGTCTGGCGGTGGTGCAGCACTTGGATGCCAGCCGCCGTAGAGCAACAACAACAACAACAACTACGACAAAGTCTGAGGAATAAAGTCTGGCGGTAATGCAACACTTGGATGCCAACCGCCATAAAACAACAACAACAACAACAACATCCATGGTACTACGACAAAGTCTGAGGAATAAAGTCTGGCGGTAATGCAACACTTGGATGCCAACCGCCATAAAACAACAACAACAACAACAACAACAACTCTATAACTAACTAAACTACATTACACAACTTGTTGTTGTTGTTGCTGTTTTATGGCGGTTGGCATCCAAGTGTTGCATTACCGCCGGACTTTATTCTATTGACTTATTCTTTCAGAGTCCGACCGGCTTTATTCCAGGGATGACTCCTCTTCATCTTCCGGACGGACTTTTTACGTTTCCGGGCACCAGCAGCCAGAAAAGGCTGCTCCTCCTCGCCGTCCAGAACGCCGCCGACCATCGATCCACTCTCCTCCGCCATCTCCCGTCTCTCCAGACCACCCACAGCGCAGACCCAACTTCTTTTTCTTTGTCTTCACCAGGCTGGCCAGGGACCCTGGAGCGTATGCCCCAAACATCCCAGCGTGCGTTAATGGACCTGCATTGATATAATTCTTCCCAGTCCCAATGGCGACTTTCCAGATTGAAAAAGTAATCAGTGCACAGATTGTTCTTCAGACTTTCATTACACAACTTCAGCTTAAACAAACTAGTACTGGAACTAAAAAGACTTTAAAGATTAAAGTTTAACCTGTTACCATCCACCTATTTCGCCCTGTGCACAATGGTTGGACATACCCAAATGGCATTGCTTATTAAAAGAGGATCTTACAGCCCACATGCAAGTGTGATACGTCATTAGAAAGCTTAGGCCTTCTACATCAAACATCAAACCTCATTTTTTTTAGTCTCGCCTGAATATTGTCAATTTGTAATGGTCCTAAGCAAGACATACTTCATTGTGTGCTTATGCTGTTCACTGTACATGATGTTTATCTTGTTGACAACGTCTGTGTAAAGTTTCAGATCTCTAGGAACAGGCATTTTGGTGCTGTTGACCTTTTTGTATCAAAAAGTATATTTGGAACAAGTGATCCAAATATGTGCCAACTGTGCCAAACTGTTTTATTACAATTTTGGCTCCTCTATGATCATAAAACATACATTTTGATGTTTTGTAGGCCACTAATACCCATTATAACTGCTAAAAACAATGTATGTGAAAATGTGTAAATATGAGTTTACCCATGAATTTCCCATATAAAGGTTTAAAAAAAAATATATATATATATAGTATAATATTTTAATTTAATTTTTTTATTGGTATAATGATACATATATCTAACAAAGGCTGATACAATCAGAAAACGTGATGCGTAAAATCTAGTCGCCTCCTGCCAAAAAATCTAGGCTCTGACAGCCTTTACCCACGTGAATAGAGACGATTCGGTGTGAAGAAGGCCTAAGTCCCACCCCGCATTTAAAAGGTATTCTTATTGGCTAGAATAATATGGCAATCAAAGTCTTCTACTTCATCTCAAGCACGCGCTATCTGAATGTCAACAAAGATGGATGGGAGCGTCGGAAGCGTCGCATTTGAATGGTCTCATTCTGTAGCTAACAGTCTGAAGAAAAGATCGATGCCAAACACCATCTTATAAGTCAAACAGGTCATTTGTTATGGACGGAGAAATGCGCCAGACGAGCCGTCATCCAGAATATCATCAGAGAAGAAAACTTTGTTTACTGGACAATATCTCAAAATCGGATAACTTCAGGAAAAAATACAAGTGGATATTGTTTTTCTATGGTTCCTTATGGACAGACTGAGCACAAGAATGTACAGATTGAAAGCCGTTTCGTCCGTCATAAACAGCAAACAGGTAGGACATGCGTTTGTAAAAGTTGAGACTTTCTCACAAACTATTGGCAATTGCTTATTGGGGCATAATATTCAATGTAAATCAACAACAAATGATGTATAACTTGCTGGTATTGACCACGGAAATAAAAGTGATGATGTAAGAGAACTTTTCTAATTTGGAAAATGCGCGCCGGCGCGCAGGTGTATGATAACAGCTTACGGAATATTCTTTATTCTTTAGACTTTATTCCAAAGAATAAAGTCTTTTCAGTTGAAGCCATTGCGAGTGTCTGCATTCTTGCCCCTGGGGGTGCGGCGCTGGGCTGTGTGGATCCACACGACAAGCTCCATTTTATTGGAGTTTGAGCCGAGCCGATCGCTTCTATGTCCCCATGTGTGACTTTCATCGAGGTTCAGGGGGTCAAAAATGCCCGAGTATGAACATGAAGGAAAGGAATAAGAAACCAGGGGAAGAACAATAGACTTGAGCATTCCTTGGAATGAGCATTCCATTCCATGACTCGAGCCTAACAAGAATAAAGTCTTTACTACACACATGTAGTACTTTTTACACAATAATGCAGACACTCGCAATGGCTTCAGCCATTGCACATTATCTAGTTCATTATTTCATTCAAACACTGTTTTCATTCAAGTATTTGAGATAGAATTTTGTCATCAATATTTCACAATGTTTTTGTCTCCAGTTTCCAACATAAAGAGATCTTTGCCTGGTTTGGGAATAAGACAGATTGTTCTCTGCTTCAGACTTGTTCACATTTCTTCTCTCTCAAAACTAAAGTGAAAAAGCTCCAAAAGTGTCTTTTCAACTCAGATCCAAAAGTGCAGATAAAATTCCACTGTGAGACGTCACATCCAGGGGATTTAGCCTTTTTCACTGATTGAACTGCTTCAGACATTTCTAGTTTTGTTCTTGAGCTTTCACAGTCTGAACTTTTCAGAACTTGATGTCGTCTTATTCCTGACACAATTGATGAACTCTTCACTTTTAGATGCCTCATTATTTCATTTATATATGTTTTTATTAAATGTATACACATGGTTAGAAATGTCTTTTGGGCTTGAGATGTTCATTTATTTTGAAGCAGGTCATATTATTTCTTTTTTCATGTTGTTTTTTCTGTCTTCAAGTCATTTGGTCCTTGATCAGACAAAGGCCTTTGTCATTTCACTAAACATTTGATTTATTTCTTCTTGTAGCTGTGTAATTCTAATATCTTCCTCCTCTGTTGTGTTCTCTTTTGATAGAAGTGCATTTCATTCATTCATCATCTTTATTTCTTTGTGTGATTTCAGATTTACTTGTCGTTTTTCTCGCCTGATCCTTAAAAAACTAAATTTTCTGCTCATGATCAATCATTTCACCATGAAATACATCATTAATCAGTGAAGTTACCATATCACAAAGATCTGGTCCTGCAGTAAAGTGTTATTAAACTTCTAATATCCACACATTTGATCACTTTTAATTGAATAGTTATTAACTTGTGATCTGTTAATGGAGCATAACTGTGACCTATTTCTGAAATGAACTGGAGAGAAACAGAAGAAGTAAACTATAAATCAGTCCTGGATTGGCCAGATCTACTTGTATTATACAAGTTTATTCCTTCATAAGTGGGTTGAAGAACCAGGAAGTAGAGCTGAGTTCTAAAACTTAATCCCTTTGTTTTGTCATCAATAAGAGACTTTCCATCCAAAATGCAGGGACAATTTACAAGTAACTGGCTGCGTCTGAAAGTCTGTAAAACTCAGATAAAATGTATTTTTGTCCTAAATATTGGTCAAATGCGTCTGACTCACACATAGTTATGGACTAATAATCACCACACAAGTCATGGATCTCACATTAAACAACAAACTAACTGGATTATTCGTCTTTTTGCCTGTGACGGAGCTCTTTTTCCCGCTCAAGCTAAGGTAAGCGGCTAACGTTAGTGACTTTACAGCTAAGTCTTTATTTAACAGTGATTTCTTCATAATCTGGGCTGGACAGAGCTTTTTTTAAACAGCTCTTTTGCTTCATTTAGTCGTGTTGTGTCCAGGTAAAGACCTGTCACTGTGGTTTTTCACACTCTCGCAATGCATTGTGGTCTCTATTGACCGCTCTAGAGACCAGCGCTGGACACTACTTTTCAACTTTTTAAAAGTTTTACTAAAAATGGCATAAGCCCAAAATATCAAATAGTTAACATTATGGTTGCTAGGCAACGGTTATGGAATTATCTCTAAATATGTCACATCTGCTGCTCATTTCCAACCAGAAAGTAATATTACAAACACTATCAATATACTTAAAACTGGAGAAAATGTTGAGTAAAATCTTAAATATAATTATTTTCACTATGTTTTAGTGAAAACTATAATCTGACCCGTCATATGCATTTTAAATACAGTCTGGACTCACAGGACTTTTGTAGAGGCTTTGATCACCAGCAGCAGACCCAGGAGAGCTGTCTCTGAGGGACAGTATTTCCTCAGGTCAAACTCCTCCAGGTCTGAGTCTGAGGACAATAAGAGGAAGGAAAGAGCACAGCACTGAGCAGGAGAACTTAATGAGGAGAAATTTCCTCCTCTCATGTATCTTTGTGTCTCCTTCATCAGACTGAGGTCGTTCAGCTCGTTCAGACAGTGGAGCAGGTTCAGACTTCTCTCTGCAGACAGACCCTTTTCATTCAGCTTCTTTTTTATGTACTTTACAGTCTCCTGATTGCTCCCTGAGCTACTTCCTGTCTGAGTCAGCAGACCCCGGAGCAGAATCTGATTGGTCGACAGAGACAGCCCCAGGAGGAAGCGCAGGAACAGGTCCAGGTGTCCATTTGGACTCTGTAAGGCCTGGTCCACAGCAGAGTGGTAGAAGTCTGCCTCAGACTCAGGACTCTCAGAGGAGTGTGGTGATGACAGCAGGTTCTCTCCAGAGCTGAAGAAGGTCTGATGGACGTGAAGAGCAGCCAGAAACTCCTGCACACTCAGATGGATGAAGCAGTAGACCTTGTCCTGGTACAGGCCTGGCTCCTCTCTAAAGACCTGTGTGAACACTCCGGAGTACACTGAGGCCGCTGCAGCGCCCAGCCCACACTCGCTCAGGTCACACTCATAGAAGATCAGGTTTCCTTTCTGCAGCTGTTCAAAGGCCAGTTTTCCCAGAGACCGCACCATCTCCCTGGTCTCTGGAGTCCAGTGAAGGTCTGCCCCTGATCCCTGGTGATACTTGATGTTCTGGACTTTGGCCTGCACCACCAGGAAGTGGACGTACATCTGTGTGAGAGTCCGGGGCAGCTCTGGTCTCTCTGTTTGTTCCAGAAGCTTCTGTATAACTGTGGAGAGGATCCAGCAGAAGACCGGGATGTGGCACATGATGTGGAGGCTGCGGATGCTCTTGATGTGGGAGATGACGGCTGTGGCCTCGTCTCTGAACCTCTTCTTGAAGTACTCTTCCTTCTGCGGGTCGGTGAACCCTCGCACCTCAGTCACCATGGAGACACACTCAGCAGGGATCTGATTGGCCGCCGCGGGGCGCGTGGTTATCCAGAGGCGAGCGGAGGGAAGCAGGCTCCCCCTGATGAGGTTTACCAGCAGCACGTCCACTGAGACGGACTCTGTGGGGTCGCTCAGGACCCGGGTTCGTCTGAAGTCCAGAGGAAGTCTGCACTCGTCCAGACCGTCAAAGATGAAGAGCACCTGGAGCTGTTGGAAGCTGCAGAGATCTTTGGATGGACTGAAGAAGTGGTGCAGCAGCTCCACCAGGCTAAACTGTGTGTCTCTGAACACATTGAGCTCTCTGAAAGTGAACGGGAACAGCAGCTGGAGCTCCTGGTGGGCCCTGCCTTCAGCCCAGTCCAGACTGAACTTCTGAGTCAGCACTGTTTTCCCCACGCCAGCCACGCCCTTCGTCAGCACAGTTCTTATTTGCTCTGGTAAATGTGGGCGGGTTTTGAAAATGTCTTCACATGTGATGGTGGTCTCTGGAGCGGCCGCTCTCCTGGACGCACTCTCCATGTGTCTGACCTCATGTTCCTGGTTCACCTCTGAGGCCCCGCCCTCTGTGATGTAGAGCTCTGTGTAGATCTGGGTCAGGCGGGCGGAGTCTCCTGCTTTAGCCACTCCCTCAAACACACAGCTGAACTTCTGCTGCAGATGAGACTTCAGTTTATCTCCACAAACTCCAACATGACTACCTGAATAAAGACACAAACAACTGTCAACTCAAGCTCCTTCTGATTTGTGAAAACTTCTTCTTCACTAAAATGTCAAATGAACTACTTTTAATTGTAAAGTTAAACAGATCAGAGCCTGGAGCTGTTCCTCAGATGGACAGTAACAGAGTTCTTACTGTCCTGCAGGCGCTGGGCCAGCTGCTCCTGGTCCATCCTCCTCAGGAAGTCCAGGGTGATGTTCAGAACCTCTCTGCTGCTCAGCTCCTCCCCCTCACTCTCAGAGCATTCTGGGTAATCTGAGGCCAGGAGCCTGTGGAGCCTCTGCAGCTGCTCTTTGACAAAAGTCAGGACGTCCTCCTCCAGACGCTGGAACAGAACAATAAGAGAAGAGTTTGAGTCACAGAGAGAACCTGAGGAGCGCCCCAGAGAACCCCACACATGCTGCGGCCGTGGGCTACTCACCCTGAAGATGGCGTCCAGCTGCTCCTTTGGGACTGGCTCCCTGTAAAACCATAAAATCATCATTATTTCTTTGTTTCAGACTCATGGTCCATAAAAGAACACAATAAGACAGGAGACAAGAATATAAGGGTTCTAAAAGACAGCTCAGTGTTTGATAAAGAGCAGTGATACTGAACAGCACTAAACCTGGGACTCACCAGCATCGCCACCAGAGAGTTCAGAGACTCATTTAGGCCACACATGAATTTATACATCAGGTTTGTCATGAGAGTGTGAAAAGTGTTGACAAGAGCCTGACAGAACAGGAGCCTGGCACTACTGGCCCTGGGCTTTTTCACCAGCATTCTGAGTCAAGTCAAGTTTATTTGTAGAGCACCTTTCATGCACACAGACAACTCAAAGTGTTTCACACAGAAAACAAGCACAAACATTTAGGAAAGAGAGAAACGTTCACATCATTTACACTTATCCAGTCAATACAACAGAGAAACATAAGTAGGGATGTCACGATTTCAAATTTAGTCTGACGATTATTGTGAGAACAAACGTAGCATTTTAACGATTATTCATGATTATTAACCAAAACAACAATAATCTTCAATTTTCTTTCCTTGTTTTCTTAACACATTACTGCTCCTCAGTGTGTGACCTGCTTCATGAAATCACACTTGATTAATTAGACACTAACAGCAAGATAAAAAGGACTTCATATTTAGGTTTACTTTTTCGAGGAAAGGTTGAGCAGAAAGCACGTCATTTTGCTGATTTAGTTCGATTTAGTTCAAAAATTGTTTATACATTTTCTATAAATTTAATTTTTTTGTCTTTAAAATGTTATTGTGAACTAAATAATCATGAATATTGATTAACCTAATACTCCTGATAATTGACATCCTTAATAACAAGTTAAATAATGATTCATTTTAAAAAGACAAATCTTTAATTTAGATTTAAAAATATCTATCTATATATAAAAAGTGATTTTAGCTGCTGGTGCCAAGAGTCAGGACTAAACATGGGGAATCTGCGTTTCAGTTTCATGCAAAATGTGGAACAGTCTTCCTGAAGATGTGAGACAGGTTCTACTCGACAATGTTCAAATCTAAAAACAGTTTTGTTCAGCTGTGCATATGACTGAAAGGATTTTTCTTTGCACGCTTCTCTTTTATGACTTCGTTTGTTTTTAATTAGTTAATTTTATTGTATTTCTGTTTCTGTAAGTTCTTTATGATTTAATGCATTTCTCCTGCTGTGAAGCACTTTGAATTGCCTTGTGTATGAAATGTGCTCTATAAATAAACTTGCCTTGCCTTTGATTATATTTGATATCAGAGGTCATAAGGTCAAACAGATAAGATAAACCAAAGAAAGGTATAACTTGTGTTTGCAGCAGCTTCATGTTGAACCACGTGGAAGAGGCAGAAGAACCCTGAGTTTGACTGAAAGGGAAATGTTTGAAGTCAACTACATCTGACTATTTTACACAGTATTTGTTTCTAAAATATGAACAAGTTGATCAATAATTGTGTTCTATATTTTCAGGTGTCCAGAAGGTCTCAAATGTTCTGAGGTCAAATCTTGTCTGTTTCTGTTTGACAATGTTGAATGTTTTGTTTGTCAGTCATAGGACAAAACATGAATGCCTTGTTTCATATCATATATATTATTATGATGATATAATGAGTACTTTTCCAGATATCTGCTGCATGGTCAGCTGATCTTAAAGACTTAACTCTTGAAACACAAGACTGCAGAACATATTCAGATGATTTTGAGGAGACAGTTTTCATCCACAGACACAACATGAAATGTGCTTTGAACTCATGTTATATTTGATCCCAGAGCTCATGAGATGGACAATATTGAGTGACTTATAACTTGTGTGTTCTCAGACTGCTTCATGTTAAATCACGTGCAGAGGCAGAAGAACCCTGGAGTTCACTTGAGAGGGAACTGTTTGAAAAGAACTACAGTATTCCAATAGAAGAGTTTGAGGAATGATTGTGCTCCTTGTTTCATGTGTTCAGGGGCTTTTAAGTGTTGGACAAAAGGGGAATTGAAGATAATTAATTCATTATGAATTTACAGCTTTTCTGTAACTATAGTAACTGAGAGTTTTAGAAGAGAAGTAATACATATGTGAGCTGAAGATGAGTCGTCAGAGGATTATATTAACTGTCTATCTTGTGTCTTTTAATGAGTGTATTTTAAAATGTGAACAATGTTCTAGAATTAAATAGTTTGACTGTTGTGATATGTATTGTACAAACGTTGGATTTGCATTTTTAATCAAATAATCAGTTTCTAAGCTACTGTGCATGAGGGAGTTTTATTTTGAAAAGCACAATAGCCTTTACCAGTATAAATCCAACAGTAGCGGGTGTAAAAATACAACTCTTAATGTAAGATACTGTCCACATGCATCAGTAAGAAGCAGTTCTCTCATCACTGTACGTTTATTGACTCTGATGTGTTCAGTCCTGGTTCAGAACAGATGATTCTCTGAGACTCTGTACAATCTGTAGAAGACCCTGTGATCCTGTCCCACCTGAACTCATCTGTCTCACACTGAGAGCAGCTCCATTCAAACACAGGATCACTGTTTGCACTGATGAAGGATGAGCAGCAGGTGGCGCTGTCCTGAGAATATGTCCAGAGCTCTGGAGGAAGCAGCTCTTACCTCTGGTCTTCAGGAGGAACTTCTCTAAAGTTTATAGTCCAGTCTTTGGAGCGGTCACTTTTCAGAGACAGAGAGCTGGGAGCAGGTCCAGGTCTGGGTCCAGGTCTGGGTCCAGGTCTGGGTCCAGGTCTGGGTCCAGGTCCAGGTCCAGGTCTGGGTTTAGACCCGGGGCCAGGTCCAGGTGGGTCCATGTTGTAGGAGCTGGAATCAGAAGAAGAGTCCATTTGAACAGAACATACAGAGATGTCTCTGATGTTCAGGAGGATTCCAGGACAAAACTACTGACACGACTTATACTAGAGCTCTGGAACGTCTGAGGAGAAGAACGTACGCTTTACTTGACATTATTATCATGAGTATAAACTTATTAGTGACTCATTAATCTTGTGGGTCCATGACATCATAAACAAACCAAAGTTCCACAGGTAAAAATAGTCAAACTCACACATTTGTACAATAGTTTCATGAGAGCACGAGGCTCCTGTTCCACTGAGTCACAAATGAGAGTCTTACTTCTGGCTCTTCTTTTCTCAATACTGTGCAGTGCATTTACAGTCAAACAACACAACAGCTGGAAATGGCCCATCTTCATGAGCCACTTTCAACTTGGTCCGTCCCAGTTCAGGTCAAAGTGTAAATGATCCACAGCAGCGTCGACCGTCAAACTTCTCAAAGTCCAAAGACGAGCTCAGATCGGCCAAATGTCACAAACTACATTCTTATAGTTTATCCAAGACAAAAGTCACAAAAGTCATTATTCCTCCTGTAAGTCAAACATCCAAAACAAACCAACTTCCAACTTTAGCCAGACTATAGTCTACAAATGGTCAGACTACGCACTATTTTATTAACTTATGGACTGTACAGCCTTCTTAATCTATTTATTTATTTATTTATTCTGGACTAGTGTTTTGTATCTATGATGGCTTTTACTCTGTATTTCATCTGCTGTATTTTTACACTTATAACTGTTTGTATACTTGTTATCCATGTCTCTGTGTCTGGAGCACTAGTCGTCTCTGTTATGTCACTGTCCATGTGTGTGTGAGCAGCCCACTCTTTATAACCTGCAACCAAATCTACCCTCGGGAACCAATAAAGTTACCTTACCTTACTCCAGTCCACTTAGTACAAATTAGATATTTTCTGGAATATTTGGACTATTAAAATCTCACAAAATTCAACTTTTTTAATGGAAGATTAGTGTGTTTGAACTAGAAAATATTTCATCCTTTTTTCTTCCCTTCATCTACAAGAGGCTCTAATACACTTCATCCAGGCAAGAAAGAAAAGAAGACAAAGTGAATTAAAGCAAAGACATTATGTGTGCCAAAACTTTATAAAATGTATTTTACAGTATTAAGTATTTACAAAAAAACAGGGTTGAGAGCAAAATGTGGGGAAAAAGGCAGATGTAAATGTGACTCGCCACCCTTAAAACCATCGGCCCCGACCAAACGGAGAAAAAGACCAATTTAGCTGTTTTTTTTCAAATGTGGGAAGTTGAAGTTATGAAGGAGCCCCTCCCCCTCCGTGCTTCAGATAACACTATTGGTTGTCTTAAAAGTATACATTAAGCTGTTAAAAATGGGTCCACCTCTCCGCTCGGCGCGTTACATATTTCCAGCAGCGCAATGTTGTTATTTTTCAGCTGGAAGCACATGGCTACTTATTCAGCTACTTATTCAGCAGCAGCTACGTGTTCCTCGGAGACATTTCATTCATTTCTCCAGACTTTCTCCAGAGCTTATGATTCTACACTACTACATCCACCAAATGCCTAAGACGAAAGTGCCCCCGGTCCTCGTGGCGTTTGTTCCTGCGCTACCCGCTGAGTTCGGCTTGTTGTTCCGACCGGAGGCGGGCGGAGCTAAGCTAAGCTAAAACCCTGCACTGTTCAGCACTGTGAGATCTGCAGCACTGGACCCCTGCATTGCATTGCAACGGAACTGAGGTACTTTTACTCTAAAGGATTGCTTTAACGCTGTGTTTTATGGTGGTTTGGTGTTAGTTTTCGTGATTCTCGTCACTTTTGCCTCGGGCACCGGAGCAGAGCAGAGCTAAGCGAAGCTAAAACGCTGCTTCAGCAGTTAAACTGACCGCCAAAGGGCTTTCTGGTAAACTTGATAGACTGCAGACTAATAGGAAATCATTAATAAATAAGGCCTCTAATATTAAACGGACAATGCAGAGTTTTATTGAAAATGGCGAATATTTAATGGTTCAAGATGCTCTTAATGAACTGGTTTTAAGTTGTGGCAAAACAAGATGTGATTTGTTAACGTGAAAATACAATTTAATTTAACTCTGTTTGTGTAGATTGTTACAGTTAGTGTTTAGTGTGATAAACATTTCTTAAATCTAAGGTATTTCTGAATGCACCAAAAACAGTGTGACAGTGTGAGGAGGGGAGGGCTTATCTTAATGAGATGCAAATGAGCCCCCCTGTGACTCTGGGCTCAATCTTTAGAGGCCGTTTTCTCTGTAAAAAACTCTCAGAGGGGTTTACATTCAAATGACCACAATTTATTCAAATATTATCAGATGTGCATGACTGAGACATCATTGCATAGCTGAGACCAACATCACATGATCTCTCTGGGTGGAGTCTGCATGTTCTCCCCGTGTTACCGTGGGTTCTCTCCGGGTTCTCCGGCTTCTCCCACCGTCCAAAGACATGGATGTGTTAGGCTTAACTGGTAACTCTAAATTGGCCTTAGTGAATGAATGTGAGAGTGAATGTTTGTCTGTCATGTCTATGTCTCTGTGTTGACCCTGCGACGAGTTGGCCAATGTCCAAGGTGTACCCCGCCTAAGGACCGAAGTCACTGGGATAGGCTCCAGTCACCCGTTACCCCTAAAGGGAACAAGTGGTAGGATGGTCACAAATGTTAAAATATCAAACATATTGACAGTTATTTATCTTGATTTCCATGCTTCATGATTCCATACATCTTGCTTCATATATTTGATGCCTACAGTTTATCTACTATGTCAATGTAGTAAACATAAACATTGAATGAAAAGGCGTGTCCAGACTTTTCTTTATGTCTAAGTCTGACCCTCTGGAGCACATGAACATGACAAAGCAGGAAAGAAGATCAACTTGAAGAACGTGTTTGATTGAGGAGGCAGTCGTACAGTAACAGCCCCACTCACTTTGTCTCTGTTTATCAGAGTGAAAAGAACTGTTCAGATGTCTCACCTCTGGTCTTCAGGACCAACTTCTTTAAAGTTTAGAGGAAAGTCTTTGGACCAGTCACTTTTCAGAGACAGAGAGCTGGGAGCAGGTCCAGGTCCAGGTCCAGGTCTGGGTTTAGACCCGGGGCCAGGTCCAGGTGGGTCCATGTTGTAGGAGCTGGAATCAGAAGAAGAGTCCATTTGAACAGAACATACAGAGATGTCTCCTGTTTAGAAGCTCTGTTCTCCAGATGTGGAGTTACTGTGTCTCCCTCTGCTGGTCACATGACCACATTACACTCAACTGCCTGTCACTTTGTACGAATATTCTTCCTCCTTAATAGTGTATTATAAATGATTAGACTGTGATTAAAGCGGGACTATATAAAGACCTTTAAAGTCTGTAAACAAATACATTCTAAATTCCTGAACGGAGCAAAAGTTTCAGTGGAACATAATGTGATTTCACTGGAGAAACTGGGATTAACCTCAGAATATCACAAAATATGACAGATCCAGGTGTTTGAGTCAAAGTGAAAGCCTCAGAGACGTGTGAGTGACATCAGAGCTGCTTTAAACACATTTAACACTGGATTTTACTGCATTTGTTTAATTTAAAGGAGATATGAAAGACAATACTACTTCCGGCGCCGGTGAGGCTGGCTGCTGGGTTACAACACGATCTTCCTTTTCCAAACTTTTTATGCCCTATTTATTGTATTTTTTTAGCATATTTTTACATACATCCACTTGCTGGATGTGTACACACCGACACGCGCTTGACACACGTTGATTCAAACTTTATTTGCCAGGATTATTGTGTTTTATTTTTGTGCCGCGATGTGCGCTGGACTCGCGCCCCTCCCCCGGCGGGTGTACGCAAAGGAACAGCTGATTTACCTGCGAGGTGGAGCTGGTGCGGTCTCTCCCGGAGGAAAACACTCCATACGGGGGAGATCTTAAGAAAGACACGGAAGAGCCGGCGAGCTGGTGCCAAGCTCCGGGAAAAGAAGCGCCGTTTCAGACCTGCACTCCCAAAGATCGTCATGGGAAACGTGAGGTCGCTCCACTATAAGACAGCGGAGCTGGCGAGTCTCACAAGGTACGAACGGGAATACAGAGACTCTAGCATCATCATTTTGCTCACAGAGACCTGGCTAACCCCAGCTTTGGACCATTCTCACCTCCTGCGCGCAGACCGGACGAGGGAGAGTGGAAAGAAAAGAGGGGGAGGCCTGGCGGTGTTTGTTCATGAGAAGTGGTGTACACATACACATAGTGTACACCCACATACACCCAGTATGTTACCTGCCCCACCAGAGACAATAGAACATTGGACTTGTTCTTTTCCAACACCAAGGAGGCTAATTCCTCTACTCCCTCCCTCCCCTGGGCAGCTCGGACCACAACCTTGTACATCTGAGGCCTGTGGATGAACCCATCGTGCGCAGGCAGCCTGTGGTGTCCCGTGAGGTGAGGATGTGGTCTGCTGAGAGCGAGGAGGCTCTGAGGGACTGCTTCAGCACCACTGTCTGCACTGAGCTTTATGACCCACATGGGGAGGACATCAACACCATCACAGAGTGCATCACAGACTACATCAACTTCTGTTTTGAGAACATTGTTCCCTCCCGGACGGTGCGGTGTTTTCCAAACAACAAGCCATGGATTAACCGTGAACTGAAGGCTCTGCTGAAGGAGAAGAAGAGAGCCTTCAGGTCAGGGAACAAGGAGGAGCTGAGGACTGTGCAGAAGGAGCTGAGGAGGAAGATCAGGCAGGCTGAGGCCGGCTACAAGAGGAGGATGGAGGAGCAGCTGCAGCAAAAGAACATTCAGCGAGTGTGGAGGAGCCTGAAAACCATCTATGGCTTCAAGGTCACCCCTGTCCAGACAGAAGGGGATCTACAGTGGGTGAATTAACTGAATTCTCACTTCCTGAGATTTGATCACCAACCCCTCCCCCTGCACAGCTGCTTGCTCCCTCTTCCACAGCTGGACAGTGGCCTACACCCTTTCCTCTTCACACCTCTGCTCCGGCCCATCAGCTCACCTGGACTCACCGATCCCCCCAGCACACAGTCCCCCTGCCATCCAGGGGGGACTGTCTCAGCAGCACAGGTGAAGAGAGAGATGAAGAGGATTAAAGTGAGGAAGGCAGCAGGACCTGACGGCATCAGCCCCAGGCTCCTTAAGTCCTGTGCAGATGAACTGTGTGGAGTTATGGAGCATGTCTTCAACATGAGCCTAAAGCTGAGGGTGGTACCACAGGTCTGGAAGACCTCCTGTCTGGTACATGTGCCTAAGACACCGCGCGCCAAAGACCTCAACAGCTTCAGGTCGGTGGCTCTCACGTCCCACCTGATGAAGACACTGGAGGAGCTGGTCCTGGACCACCTCCGCTCCACCGTGAGCTTAGCCATGGACCCGCTGCAGTTTGCATATCGGCCTGGCATCGGAGTGGAGGACGCCGTCATCTCCCTGCTGCATCTCTCTCTCTCTCACCTGGAAAAGCCTGGCAGCTCTGTGAGGATCCTGTTCTTCGATCTTTCCAGCGCCTTCAACACCATCAGCTCCTGAGGGACAAGCTGGAGACGGCTCCTGAGGGACAAGCTGGAGACGGCTGGTGTGGAATACGACCTGCAGAGTGGATCCTGGACTACCTCACGGACCGACCTCTGTTTGTGAGTGGTGTTTTATGGTGTTTTTGGAGGCGTGGAGGGGGAGGGGCTTGACGTGGGAGGCGTGAAGGGGGCGGGGTCTGACACTCGGACCTGCAGTGTGGGTGCGCCCCAGGGCACTGTCCTTGCGCCCTTTCTCTTCACCCTTTACACTGCAGACTTCAGACATGACACGGACAGCTGTGTCCTGCAGAAGTTCTCTGATGACTCTGCCATCATCGGACTCATCACGGACGACGATGATGTGGAGGACAGGGGACTGGAGCAGGACTTTGGGGACTGGTGTCAGCGGAACCACCTCCTCATCAAAGACCAAGGAGATGGTGGTGGACTTCCGCAGACGGCACTCCACTGCCCCCTCACCAGTGAACATCCAGGGACGGGACATTGAGAGAGTGACTCATACAAGTACCTGGTGTTCATCTGAACCTCAAACTGGACTCATAACACAGACTGTACAGGAAGAGCCAGAGTCGGCTCTACCTCCTGAGGAAACTGAGGTCTCTTGGAGTGACAGGGCCACTCCTGAAGACCTTCTCTGACTCTGTGGTGCATCAGCTCCTGTAGGTGTGGCCTGCTGGAGCAGCAGCAACACAGAGAGGGAGAGGAAGAGACTGGACAAAGTCATCAAGAAGTCCAGCTCCGTCCTGGGCTGTGCAGGAGGTGGGGGACAGAAGGGTCCTGGCTAGATTCACATCTATGCTGGACCATGAGTGTCGCCCCCTGCAGGACACTCTGTCCCCTGCAGGACACTCTGTCCACTCTGGAGAGCAGCTTCAGTGAGAGACTGATCCACCCTCGCTGTGAAGGAGACGTTTCGCAGGTCTTTCCTTCCTGCTGCTGTCAGACTTTATAACAAACACTGTTAGTCCTGAACATGTGCAATATTGACTTAACCATGTGCAATACCATCATATTCAGGTGCATATAACTGATGTAAATAAGAGTGTACTTTACCATTATTATTAGTATTATTTGTCTCATGACAGCTATTTTTATTTTATTTTATTTCACCTTTATTTTTTTGCCCTCCATTCCCTATTAAGATATGAGAGGACCTGTTTACAGGAGTTTGTTGATAAGAGTCTTTGTTTTTGTTTGTAAGAGTTTTTCTATTAAGAACGTTTAAAAAAAAAAAAAAAAAAAAACTCCCTTTAAGTTATTTGTCCTTTTGCTCTGTATCTACCTGCGTTGTAACGCCGAAATAACCCCATTATTGTGTGGGCATTAAAGGCATATCTTATCTTAAATGTATTGTTTTTAACCTAAACTAGTTGTGATCAAATACTTGAGCTGGTATGAACCCAAACCATGTTTAAAAGAGTCGACACCAGGTCCCAACAGGAGGCTTCAAACCTGTTTTACTGGATTCATATGTCAGACTTTTCTAAACATGTCGTCTAGTTTTAGACTTTAGACTTTATTGTTCCTCAGGGGAAATTCTTTTCCACAAACACAGAAGTAGTTTGACAAAAGCACAAACAGACTAAATGTCTTTAGTTTGACATGTTGAAGGTTCTAATGTGACTTCCTGGTTGGACAGATGTGACATACGTAGAGTTCATTCACACTAAGCTCACTGTAAACAAGGACCAAAGCTCGTCTCATTTACATCAGAGTTATTGTTTTACAAATACAAATATATGACAAAGGATCAATCTTTGTTCCATTATTTCATGTGTTAATCATAAGAAATACTCACTGCGTCAGCGTCGTCTCTGAACAGCTTTACTTTGACTTCCAACAGTCACGTGACCTGCACCGCACCTGTCTCTGTGACAGGTGCAGTGGCAGGTTTTTCCAGTTTGTTATTTGACACTTTGTTTCCTGTAGTCTTTATTAGACAGGAAAGGACAGAGTGAAATGGGGCTGAGAGAAGGGAGGACATGCAGTAAATTGTCTGAGTCGGGATTTGAACTGGCGACGCCGCGGCTGCACTTAGAGCCTGGCAAATGTGCTGTGCCTTAACCACTCCACCACCGGGCAGCACTTTCAACTGATTTTGGATCAATAAAAACACCTGTGATTGAATAAACTCAGGACAGTTTAAAGCTTCACTGTGGAACATTTCAGTAAGAAAATCCTGGATTTCACACATGCTGTAAAAGTTGAGCGGTTGCCGTGAGCTCCAGCAGAGGGCGCCACACTCTGACTCAGGGACAAATGTCAGTGATGAAACGAACAGATGATTTTACGCCTTCCCACATCCAGTTTAGAGTTCACTCAAGCCCCGCCCCCTTCACGCCTCCCACGTCAAGCCCCGCCCCCTTCACGCCTCCCACGTCAAGCCCCGCCCCCTCCACGCCTCCCACGTCAAGCCCCGCCCCCTCCACGCCTCCAAAAACACCATAATAGGGCCGTGCAAAGTGACTAAAGGCTCCTACAGACCGCGGCGTCCCAAGCGACCAGTTTACATTCAATGTCTATGTAAACGCGCGTCGAACGCATCCTGCATTTTCCGTGGCGCGATTCCTGCGTTTTCCTACACTCTCGACACTTTGAGCGCGCACACGAGGCGCCCGAGGCGTGCAAAGCGGCCTCCGCTTTTGGACTTTGTAAAGTTAATAAACCAAAGCCATGATCCAACATTAAACTCCATTTACACCACGAGAAAAGCAACGCAGCACAACTCCTCCACTGAGCATGTGCAGGACGACTCCTCCACTGAGCATGTGCAGCACAACTCCTCCACTGAGCATGTGCAGCACAACTCCTCCACTGAGCATGTGCAGGACGACTCTCCTCCACTGAGCATGTGCAGCACAACTCCTCCACTGAGCATGTGCAGGACGACTCTCCTCCACTGAGCATGTGCAGGACGACTCGACTCCACTGAGCATGTGCAGGACGCCTCGACTCCACTGAGCATGTGCAGGACGCCTCGACTCCACTGAGCATGTGCAGGACGACTCGACTCCACTGAGCATGTGCAGGACGCCTCGACTCCAATGAGCATGTGCAGGACGACTCTCCTCCACTGAGCATGTGCAGGACGCCTCGACTCCACTGAGCATGTGCAGCACAACTCCTCCACTGAGCATGTGCAGGACGCCTCGACTCCACTGAGCATGTGCAGGACGACTCGGACGCACATCTGCTGCTGAGTGTATTTTATGGACATGAGTCCGGGGTGTTTGTCTTCAAATGCACAGGCGTCTAACTTCTGCGTTGGGCACGATTTGGCCGCTGCGGTGTGAACGTAGCTTTAGTGAGATTTCCATCAACAGGAGCTGGTGATCAGTGGGACAGAGGGGGAGGGGCTTACATCAAAGGCTTTATGACAAATACAAATAAAGTGATTGTAACGACTCTCAAATCAACTGGTCCATGGCCCAGGTCACTGGAGGTCAAAGGTCAAAGAAGGAGACACTCAGCAAGAGAGATGTGGATGGACCAGCAGCAGACACAAAACCACCCACAGGATGACCCTTAAGACAGACCGGCCTGGCATCGGAGTGGAGGACACCATCATCTCCCTGCTGCACCGCTCTCTCTCTCACCTGGAAAAGCCTGGCAGCTCTGTGAGGATTCTGTTCTTCGATCTTTCCAGCGCCTTCAACACCATCAGCCGCTGCTCCTGAGGGACAAGCTGGAGGCGGCTGGAGTGGAGTATGACCTGGCAGAGTGGATCCTGGACTACCTCACGGACCGACCCCAGTTTGTGAGAGCCCGGGACTGTGTGTCGGACCTGCAGTGTGGGGGCGCCCCAGGGCACTGTCCTCGCGCCCTTTCTCTTCACCCTTTACACTGCAGACTTCAGACATGACACGGACAGCTGTGTCCTGCAGAAGTTCTCTGACGACTCTGCCATCATCGGACTCATCACGGACGACGATGACGCGGAGTACAGAGGACTGGAGCAGGACTTTGTGGACTGGTGTCAGCGGAACCACCTCCTCATCAACGCGGGGAAGACCAAGGAGATGGTGGTGGACTTCCACAGAGGCCACGCCCCCCTCACCAGAGAACATCCAGGGACGGGACATTGAGAGAGTGACTCATACAAGGACCTGGTGTTCATCTGAACCACAAACTGGACTCATAACACAGACTGTACAGGAAGAACCAGAGTCGGCTCTACCTCCTGAGGAGACTCAGGTCTTCAGGAGTGACAGGGCCGCTCCTGAAGACCTGCTCTGACTCTGTGGTGCATCAGCTCCTGTAGGTGTGGTCTGCTGGAGCAGCAGCATCACAGAGAGGGAGAGGAAGAGGCTGGACAAAGCTCCGTCCTGGGCTGTGCTCTGGACTCGGTGCAGGAGGTGGGGGACAGAAGGGTGTCCCGAGGACACTGCAGGACACTCTGTCCCCTGCAGGACACTCTGTCCCCTGCAGGACACTGTCCTCTGCAGGACACTCTGTCCCCTGCAGGA